>NC_092237.1:43692420-44024920 GCF_036320965.1 Panulirus ornatus
TCACGTGGTATGGTATAGGCACCATACATCACGTGGTATGGTATAGGCACCATACGTCACGTGGCATTGTATAGGCACCATACATCACGTGGTATGGTATAGACACCATACATCACGTGGTATGGTATAGGCACCATACATCACGTGGTATGGTATAGGCACCATACGTCACGTGGTATGGTATAGACACCATACATCACGTGGTATGGTATAGGCACCATACATCACGTGGTATGGTATAGACACCATACATCACGTGGTATGGTATAGACACCATACATCACGTGGTATGGTATAGACACCATACATCACGTGGTATGGTATAGACACCATATCACGTGGTATGGTATAGACACCATACGTCACGTGGTATGGTATAGGCACCATACGTCACGTGGCATTGTATAGGCACCATATCTCACGTGGTATGGTATAGGCACCATACATCACGTGGTATGATATAGGCACCATACGTCACGTGGTATGGTATAGACACCATACATCACGTGGTATGGTATAGGCACCATACATCACGTGGTATGGTATAGGCACCATACATCACGTGGTATGGTATAGACACCATACATCACGTGGTATGGTATAGACACCATACATCACGTGGTATGGTATAGACACCATATCTCACGTGGTATGGTATAGACACCATACGTCACGTGGTATGGTATAGGCACCATACGTCACGTGGCATTGTATAGGCACCATATCTCACGTGGTATGGTATAGGCACCATACATCACGTGGTATGGTATAGGCACCATACGTCACGTGGTATGGTATAGACACCATACGTCACGTGGTATGGTATAGACACCATACGTCACGTGGTATGGTATAGGCACCATACGTCACGTGGTATGGTATAGGCACCATACGTCACGTGGTATGGTATAGACACCATACATCACGTGGTATGGTATAGGCACCATACATCACGTGGTATGGTATAGACACCATACATCACGTGGTATGGTATAGACACCATACATCACGTGGTATGGTATAGACACCATACATCACGTGGTGTGGTATAGACACCATATCTCACGTGGTATGGTATAGACACCATACGTCACGTGGTATGGTATAGGCACCATACGTCACGTGGCATTGTATAGGCACCATATCTCACGTGGTATGGTATAGGCACCATACGTCACGTGGTATGGTATAGGCACCATACATCACGTGGTATGGTATAGGCATCATACGTCACGTGGCATTGTATAGGCACCATACATCACGTGGTATGGTATAGACACCATACATCACGTGGTATGGTATAGGCACCATACGTCACGTGGTATGGTATAGACACCATACATCACGTGGTATGGTATAGGCACCATACATCACGTGGTATGGTATAGGCACCATACATCACGTGGTATGGTATAGGCACCATACATCACGTGGTATGGTATAGGCACCATACGTCACGTGGCATTGTATAGGCACCATACATCACGTGGTATGGTATAGACACCATACATCACGTGGTATGGTATAGGCACCATACATCACGTGGTATGGTATAGGCACCATACGTCACGTGGTATGGTATAGACACCATACATCACGTGGTATGGTATAGGCACCATACATCACGTGGTATGGTATAGGCACCATACATCACGTGGTATGGTATAGACACCATACATCACGTGGTATGGTATAGACACCATACATCACGTGGTATGGTATAGACACCATATCTCACGTGGTATGGTATAGACACCATACGTCACGTGGTATGGTATAGGCACCATACGTCACGTGGCATTGTATAGGCACCATACCTCACGTGGTATGGTATAGGCACCATACATCACGTGGTATGGTATAGGCACCATACGTCACGTGGTATGGTATAGACACCATACGTCATGTGGTATGGTATAGACACCATACGTCACGTGGTATGGTATAGGCACCATACGTCACGTGGTATGGTATAGGCACCATACGTCACGTGGTATGGTATAGACACCATACATCACGTGGTATGGTATAGGCACCATACATCACGTGGTATGGTATAGGCACCATACATCACGTGGTATGGTATAGACACCATACATCACGTGGTATGGTATAGACACCATACATCACGTGGTATGGTATAGACACCATATCTCACGTGGTATGGTATAGACACCATACGTCACGTGGTATGGTATAGGCACCATACGTCACGTGGCATTGTATAGGCACCATACCTCACGTGGTATGGTATAGGCACCATACATCACGTGGTATGGTATAGACACCATACGTCACGTGGTATGGTATAGGCACCATACGTCACGTGGCATTGTATAGGCACCATATCTCACGTGGTATGGTATAGGCACCATACATCACGTGGTATGGTATAGGCACCATACGTCACGTGGTATGGTATAGACACCATACGTCACGTGGTATGGTATAGACACCATACGTCACGTGGTATGGTATAGGCACCATACGTCACGTGGTATGGTATAGGCACCATACGTCACGTGGTATGGTATAGACACCATACATCACGTGGTATGGTATAGGCACCATACATCACGTGGTATGGTATAGACACCATACATCACGTGGTATGGTATAGACACCATACATCACGTGGTATGGTATAGACACCATACATCACGTGGTATGGTATAGACACCATATCACGTGGTATGGTATAGACACCATACGTCACGTGGTATGGTATAGGCACCATACGTCACGTGGCATTGTATAGGCACCATATCTCACGTGGTATGGTATAGGCACCATACATCACGTGGTATGGTATAGGCACCATACGTCACGTGGTATGGTATAGACACCATACATCACGTGGTATGGTATAGGCACCATACATCACGTGGTATGGTATAGGCACCATACGTCACGTGGTATGGTATAGACACCATACATCACGTGGTATGGTATAGGCACCATACATCACGTGGTATGGTATAGGCACCATACATCACGTGGTATGGTATAGACACCATACATCACGTGGTATGGTATAGGACACCATACATCACGTGGTATGGTATAGACACCATATCTCACGTGGTATGGTATAGACACCATACGTCACGTGGTATGGTATAGGCACCATACGTCACGTGGCATTGTATAGGCACCATACCTCACGTGGTATGGTATAGGCACCATACATCACGTGGTATGGTATAGGCACCATACGTCACGTGGTATGGTATAGACACCATACGTCATGTGGTATGGTATAGACACCATACGTCACGTGGTATGGTATAGGCACCATACGTCACGTGGTATGGTATAGGCACCATACGTCACGTGGTATGGTATAGACACCATACATCACGTGGTATGGTATAGGCACCATACATCACGTGGTATGGTATAGACACCATACATCACGTGGTATGGTATAGACACCATACATCACGTGGTATGGTATAGACACCATACATCACGTGGTATGGTATAGACACCATATCTCACGTGGTATGGTATAGACACCATACGTCACGTGGTATGGTATAGGCACCATACGTCACGTGGCATTGTATAGGCACCATATCTCACGTGGGATGGTATAGGCACCATACATCACGTGGTATGGTATAGGCACCATACGTCACGTGGTATGGTATAGGCACCATACCTTACGTGGGATGAGGATATGTATGGTGGCCAGCTGTGAGGTGAGGCTTGTCCATCCACCTGATGGATGAAGGTTGGATATCATCCTGCGCTGCACATCATTCCCTCCCTCCACCTGGCATTGCAGATCCTTCCCTCCCTCCACCTGGCGCTGCAGATCCTTCCCTCCCTCCACCTGGCATTGCAGATTCTTCCCTCCCTCCACCTGGCACTGCAGATCCTTCCCTCCCTCCACCTGGCGCTACAGAGCTTCCCTCCCTCTACCTGGCACTGCATATCCTTTCCTCCCTCCACCTGGCACTGCAGATCCTTCCCTCCCCTCACCTGGCACTGCACATCCCTCCTTCCCTCCACCTGGCACTCTACATCCTTCCCTCCCTCCACCTGGCACTGCAGATCCTTCCCTCCCTCCACCTGGCACTGCATATCCTTCCCTCCCTCCACCTGGCGCTGCAGATCCTTCCCTCCCTCTACCTGGCACTGCATATCCTTTCCTCCCTCCACCTGGCACTGCAGATCCTTCCCTCCCTCTACCTGACACTGCACATCCCTCCTTACCTCCACCTGGCACTGCACATCCCTCCTCCCTCCACCTGGCACCACATCCCTCCTTCCCTCCACCTGGCACTCTACATCCTTCCCTCCACCTGGCACTGCAGATCCTCTCCCTCCACCTGGCACTGCATATCCTTCCCTCCCTCCACCTGGCGCTGCAGATCCTTCCCTCCCTCTACCTGGCACTGCATATCATTTCCTCCCTCCACCTGGCACTGCAGATCCTTCCCTCCCTCCACCTGGCGCTGCAGATCCTTCCCTCCCTCTGCCTGGCACTGCATATCCTTTCCTCCCTCCACCTGGCACTGCAGATCCTTCCCTCCCTCCACCTGGCGCTGCAGATCCTTCCCTCCCTCTACCTGGCACTGCATATCCTTTCCTCCCTCCACCTGGCACTGCAGATCCTTCCCTCCCTCCACCTGGCGCTGCAGATCCTTCCCTCCCTCTACCTGGCACTGCATATCCTTTCCTCCCTCCACCTGGCACTGCATATCCTTTCCTCCCTCCACCTGGCGCTGCAGATCCTTTCCTCCCTCTACCTGGCACTGCATATCCTTTCCTCCCTCCACCTGGCACTGCATATCCTTCCCTCCCTCTACCTGGCACTGCAGATCCTTCCCTCCCTCCACCTGGCACTGCAGATCCTTCCTCCCTCCACCTGGCACTGCAGATCCTTCCCTCCCTCCACCTGGCGCTGCAGATCCTTCCCTCCCTCTGCCTGGCGCTACAGATCCTTCCCTCCCTCCACCTGGCGCTGCAGATCCTTCCCTCCCTCCACCTGGTACTGCAGATCCTTCCCTCCCTCCACCTGGCGCTGCAGATCCTTCCCTCCCTCTACCTGGCACTGCATATCCTTTCCTCCCTCCACCTGGCACTGCAGATCCTTACCTCCCTCCACCTGCCGCTGCAGATCCTTCCCTCCCTCTACCTGGCACTGCATATCCTTCCCTCCCTCCACCTGGCGCTGCAGATCCTTCCCTCCCTCTACCTGGCACTGCATATCCTTTCCTCCCTCCACCTGGCACTGCAGATCCTTCCCTCCCTCCACCTGTCGCTGCAGATCCTTCCCTCCCTCTACCTGGCACTGCATATCCTTCCCTCCCTCCACCTGGCGCTGCAGATCCTTCCCTCCCTCTACCTGGCACTGCATATCCTTCCCTCCCTCCACTTGGCGCTGCATATCCTTCCCCCCCCCCCCTTCACCTGGCGCTGCAGATCCTTCCCTCCCTCTACCTGGCGCTACAGATCCTTCCCTCCCTCCACCTGGCGCTGCATATCCTTTCCTCCCTCCACCTGGCACTGCAGATCCTTCCCTCCCTCTACCTGGCACAGCACATCCCTCCTTCCCTCCACCTGGCGCTGCAGATCCTTCCCTCCCTCTACCTGGCACAGCACATCCCTCCTTCCCTCCACCTGGCGCTGCAGATCCTTCCCTCCCTCCACCTGGCACAGCACATCCCTCCTTCCCTCCACCTGGCGCTGCAGATCCTTCCCTCCCTCTACCTGTCACTGCATATTCTTTCCTTCCTTCACCTGGCACTGCAGATCCTTCCCTCCCTCCACTTGGCACTGCACATCCCTCCTTCATTCCACCTGGCGCTGCAGATCCATCCCTTCCTCCACCTGGCACTGCAGATCCTTCCCTTCCGCCACCTGGCCCTGCAGATGATTCCCCCCACCTGGCACTGCATATCCTTTTCTTCCACCTGGCACTGCAGATGCTTCCCTCCATCCATCTGGCACTGCACATCCCTCCCTCCACCTGGCACTGCAGATCCTTTCCTCCCTCCACCTGGCACTGCAGATTCTTCCCTCCATCTACCTGGCACCGCAGATCATTCCCTCCCTCCACCTGGCACTACAGGTCCTTCCATCCCTCCACCTGGCACTGCAGATCCTTCAGTCACTCCACCTGTCACTGCAGACCCTTTTCTCCCTCCACCTGGCACTGCACATCCTTCCCTCCCTCCATCTGGCACTGCAGATCCTTCCCTCCCTCAACCTGGCACTGCAGATCCTTCCTCCCTCCATCTGGCAGTGCACATCCTTCACTCCACCTGTCACTGCAGATCCTTTACTCCCTCCACCTGGCACTGCACATTCCTCCCTCCCTCCACTTGGCACTGCAGATCCTTTCCTCCCTTCACCTGGCACTGCACATCCTTCCCTCCCTCCACCTAGCACTGCAGATCCTTCCCTTCCTCCACTTGGCACTGCACATCCCTCCCTCCACCTGGCACTGCAGATTCTTCCCTCCCTCCACCTGGCACTGCAGATCCTTCCCTCCCTCCACCTGGCACTGCAGATCTTTCCCTCCCTCCACCTGGCACTGCACATCCTTCCCTTCCTCCACTTGGCACTGCACATCCTTTCCTCCCTCCACGTGACACTGGACATCCTTCCATCCACCTGGCACTGCACATCCTTCCCTCCCTCCACCTGACGCTGCACATATTTCCCTCCCTCCACCTGGCACTGCAGATCCTTCCCGCCTTCCACCTGTCACTGGAGATCATTCCCTCCTCCACCTGGCACTGCACATCCTTTCCTCCCTCCACCTGTCACTGCACATCCTTTCCTTCCTCCACCTGGCACTGCAC
Source organism: Panulirus ornatus (assembly GCF_036320965.1). Lineage (NCBI taxonomy): Eukaryota > Metazoa > Arthropoda > Malacostraca > Decapoda > Palinuridae > Panulirus > Panulirus ornatus. Next base: position 43,699,239 of record NC_092237.1, read on the forward strand.
ATTCTTTCCTCCCTCCACCTGGCACTGCACACCCTTCCCTTCCTCCAACTGGCACTGCACATCCTTCCCTTCCTCCACCTGACATTGCACGTCCTTCCCTCCCTCCACCTGGCACTGCACATCCTTTCCTCCCTCCATCTGTCACTGCAGATCCTTCCCTCCCTCCACCTGGCACTGCAGATCCTTCCCTCCTTCCTTCTGGCACTGGAGATCATTCCCTCCCTCCACCTGGCACTGCCGATCATTCCCTCCCTCCCCCTAGCACTGCAGAACCTTCCCTCCCTTCACCTGGCACTGCAGATCCTTCCGTCCCTCCACTTGGCACTGCAGATCATTCCCTCCCTCCACCTAGCACTGCAGATCATTCCCTCCCTCCACCTGGCACTGCAGATCATTCCCTCCCTCCACCTGGCACTGCAGATCATTCCTTCCCTCCACCTGGCACTGTAGATCATTCCCTCCCTCCACCTGGCACTGCAGATCATTCCCTCCCTCCACCTGGCACTGCAGATCTTTCACACGCTTTATCCTGAACAGTCTCTCTCTCTCTCTCTCTCTCTCTCTCTCTCTCTCTCTCTCTCTCTCTCTCTCTCTCTCTCTCTAACGTTTATTTCGACAAGATACAGTAGAAAAAGCTTAGCATTCGACAAAAGACAGTAGAAAATGCTTAGTTTACTTCGGCAAAACACAGTAGAAAAAGCTGTTTATTTCGACAGAATACAGTAGAAAAAGCTTGGTTTACTTCGGCAAAATAAGTAGAAAAAGCTGTTTATTTCGACAAAATGCGGTATAAAAAGCTTAGTTTACTTCGGCAAAACACAGTAGAAAAAGCTGTTTATTTCGACAGAATACAGTAGAAAAAGCTTGGTTTACTTCGGCAAAATAAGTAGAAAAAGCTGTTTATTTCGACAAAATGCGGTATAAAAAGCTTAGTTTACCTCGGCAAAATACAGTAGAAAAAGCTGTTTATTTCGACAAAATGCGGTATAAAAAGCTTAGTTTACCTCGGCAAAATACAGTAGAAAAAGCTGTTTATTTCGACAGAATACAGTAGAAGATGCTATTTACTTCGGCAAAATACAATAGAAAAAGCTGTTTATTTGGACAAAATACAGGGGAAAAAGCTTAGTTAAATTCGGCAAAATACAATACTAAAAGCTATTTCGACCAAATACAATTGAATAAGCTTAGTTTACTTCTGCAAGATACAGTAGAAAAAGCTATTTCGACAAAATACAGTAGAAAAAGCTGTTTATTTCGACAAAATGCAGTAGAAAAAGCTGTTTATTTGGACAAAATGCAGTAGAAAAAGTTTATTTCGACAAAATACAGTAGAAAAAGCTGTTTATTTCGACAAAATGCAGTAGAAAAAGTTTATTTCGACAAAATACAGTAGTAAAGCTGTTTATTTCGACAAAATACAGTAAAAAAAGCTGTTTATTTCGGCAAAATACAGTAGATAAAGCTGTTTATTTCGACAGAATACAGTAGAAAAAGCTGTTTATTTCGACAGAATACAGTAGAAAAATCTTAGTGAACTTGTATAGACAAATTACACTGGCCGATGAATTTTGATGGAGAATAACATAACTAAAAACAAAATATGATAAATGAAAGCAATTAGTTTAACAAGATATTTAGTTCCTCATTGAAAAATGAAAACGACGTAAACGTGAATAATAATTAATCCAAGATCTAGAAAACGATGTATGAATTGGAGCAGAGAACGGGAAAAGATGAGTGAAGCAATAAGCAACGAAAGAACAACTTGTTTAGAAAATGAGAAACGCTGACATGATGTTAGGATCGCATTGAAGACAGATGAGAGATTACGAAGTGTTTGCAACAGAATCCAGAGTACATGGTACAGAATCCAGAGTACATGGTACAGAATCCAAAGTACATGCAACAGAATCCAAAGTACATGCAACAGAATCCAAAGTACATGGAACAGAATCCAAAGTACATGGTACAGAATTCAGAAGTATGATTATGCAACTGCCGACATGACGCAGTCACAATAGCATACCCCAAGTCATGGCCATCTGGTACGAAAGGGAAGAAAACGTGCACAAGAACAGACGGTGGGAATTAATCCCAGCTCCTTGGGTGTATGTTAACCAGACACTGGAAGGTGGAAAGGTTACAGGAAGAGGGAAAGACAGACGATAGAAGTCGACACTTTGGCAATGTTTGGGAAGAATTGAGGAACCATGAGGCAGTCGTCATGTGGTTGGTTTCCACACACAAACTATGGGAAGCAGCTGCCCACCGCACGCTATAGGTCGACTCGTAAGGACTAGGAATGCGTGTAGACGGATCAGGGGAGCAGTGGCGAAAATGATACATGTAAACTAGGGAGAAGGAAAGAATATCAAGGTAGAGGCAAAAAGGATTGGTCGAAGGGAAGTGATAGCAGGAGAGCTTACCAGGCAGAAGGCTTCTGGTTCCACTCCGGCTGAAATAGAAGATGAAGTACAGCCACCTCACACCTCAGTACTGAAGTAAGTCAGTAGGGAATAACTGCTAACATGATAGATTATTTGCAGTATCTTTGCAACCCCCCCCCCCTCCTCAGCTTTTGGGAAGCAGGTTTTGCCACGTTCATTACGCGCGGTGTCCGAGATAGTGATGGATGTGGTCATTCATGTCCAAGATATTTGCGATGGTGAAGGGTTGAGTTGTATTGTTTTCGAATCTTAACAGTAGGGAAGAGATGAAGGTGTCAACTGTTAAATTGTTAAATGCAACTAGATTACTGCTTTCATATCCTATGATGTTGCACATGTCCAAATTGATCTGAGGAAATATGTTCAGTGTGAGAAAAAGACTTACTGGAGTCAGGTGGGGGAAAGGGGACAGTGAGTTGTATGCAGAGCGGAATCTAAGTAAACAAAGCGATGTCTGTGGAAAATTTGAAATCGACCATAGGAAAACATGTAAGATGTTCATCGATCAATATCGGTCAGTATTGAGCATAAAGAGATAGATGACAGTGTTTAATCACTACTATGAGAATACCATGACAGATACCGAGATTTGAGACATCAACATAAGACCTCAGCAGCACTAGGAAGGTCTAGGGTATGAGCATTTTCCTTCATTATGTGAGAACAGCAACACAAGTGATGCTGTAGATGAGACAAAACCTCGGAGACACTGGCACGGTAAAGACTCACTTCAAATGACGTCGAGCGGATCATCAGTTCAGGAAAGAGGTTCGAAGTTCGAAGCTTGTATCGAAACCGTTCAGACCAGTTAACTTGATATCATACGAATTAGACGTATTTGAAAGTGTTGAAACACACACATGGAATATTTCATTTATTGATTATTGTAAACGAAGTCCACCATGGATCTTTACCGCGTTAATGATAAACTTCTACTCTGTTACAAAAGACGTTCATGAAACATTAATTCGAAAGGGAAGAATGGATACATTTCTCTGTACTTTGTGAAGTCATTCGTAAAATTGCAAAATTCTTAGGAAAAAAAAATGGTGAAACGAAACCTATACGGCAAATTGAGAAAATGGATCAAGGAAATTCTGTCTGAAGATTCAAAGTGTGAAAAAAATGGAACTTTTACGAAAGTTTTTTTTTTTTTTTCTCAAGTATACCACAGGGAACTGTACTGACTGCGCCTCTGTTTACAGTAAATGACATTATTTATATATAGTGATGTGAGAACTGACGGTGACAGTAGAGTCAATAGTCTTGACACAGGACACTAGAGGTAATGAAATGAGAGGATCAGAAAAAAAAAAAAACTAGCACAATGATCTAGATGAACACTATACGGGAAGAGAAACGGAACGTAATGGAATGGAATGATAAATTTGAACTTGTAGACGACGGAATGGTCAACTGTATAAGGTGACAACCTACAGAGGACGGACAGAGATGGTGAAGCAAACATGAGAAACCTGAGGAAGTCAACACGAACGAGGTATGTGAATTAAAAGATAATAATGATAAGAAATAATGATCGAGCCAGTTAATAAGAAAATAATGAAAACTTTCATTGCAATAGACATAAAAGATGATGATGATAACAAATAATGATCGAGCCAATTAATAAGAAGATAATGAGAACTTTCATTGCAATAGACATAAAAGATGATGATGATAACAAATAATGATCGAGCCAATTAATAAGAAGATAATGAGAACTTTCATTGCGATAGACAGAAAGCAAATGATGAGAACCTTCCATTTGTCCATTTGGTTACCTACCAAATACACTAGGAGAATTTAAAAACGTTTTACGAGTAGAATCGTCTGGATGGAACGCCTGACATTACCCTCAAAGACTAAAAGAACAATAACTGTACATATGGTGATATGTGCCGACAGATAGAGAGACTGGTAACAAGTGACGTAGACTTAAAACTCTCTTACATGGGAAGGAACTGTGGTTAACTCTACACTTACACCTGAGGATATATTGGAAAGACACAGAATAAAAATACATGAAGTGCAAAGGTGGAGAGACTTTACGTTACTCTTAAGAGTGAGATACGTCACTAATTTGGAGTGCAAATGAAAATGTTCAAAAGAAAAACGATGACTGGGCGAAGACAGTACCAGATCAAATCGAAAAATCGCTTTAGGCCAGACTCTCGAAGCAGAATACACCTTCTTAGATAAGAAAGTAAGATCCGTGGTAAGAGCTACTCCTGCGGAAGGGAAAATTTGGTCGTTATTGTCTGATGGTGCTGGTTACCCATTTTCCCTTCCAGAACACCCCCCCCCCCCCCCCCCCCCGCCACCAGCTCCTTCCCTTCCAGCATCGTCTCCCCTGCCACTAACACCTTCCCTTCCTGGAGCGTCTTTCCAGCCACCAGCACCTTCCCTTCCAGCAGTGTCTCCCCTACCACCAGCACCTTCCCTTCCAGCAGTGTCTCCCCTGCCACTAACCTGGTCCTTCCCTGGGAAGGCTCACACTATCAGCGACACATGAACCGGGAAACGATCCTGTCCTGGGTTGGTTCACACCTTGAGGACAGTGGTACGTGACCAGGTGAGGCGGTCCCGCCCTTGGGAAGGTCCACAGTCCGTGTGTAGCGACACATGTGGTGTATTCCTGGACCGGTGGACCACACCGTCAGCCGACTTTCATCCCCCAGACCTACCAGAGTCAAGGCTAGTCTGACCCCCCTACATACTGGGTCAAAAGCTGCGACTCTCCGTCAACATAGCTGGCCCCAGTCTGCCTCAAACCCGTCAGACGCAGAGATACATTACAGATGTTGTGTGAAAAAACATGATACTGTACCTGTATTATGAAGTTGTTGTAATGGTGGCAGTTTAGACGAGGTAATACAGCAGCCGACGTTTTATGTGGTGGGTGCCCGCCCGGGCGAGAGGGTGGGAGGGAGTCACAGTCAGTCTGGTGGTGGCGGTCGCGAATGTACCACCACCCGTGTGTGGCTCCGGAGCTCCTGCCCCGACCCACAGGTGAGGGACTACAGCCCACGCCCCTCACACACTCACACTCACACCCAGACACACCCACTCACATACGCCCTCCCTACCTCGACTCTTAAGACACTCACCACACTTGATCACATCTTGCTGGAATCATTGTAAACATTACAATAAATGTGCAGATAAGCCGAGTCTTGGTTATGCAAATGCGCAGATAAGACAGGAAGTGGGTTGTTTTATTTACGGTGCAGTGAAATGTTACTCTGGAAATGATCAATGTTTTTCACTGTTCCAGATGGCAAGAGCGCAATGGATACTATGTTCAAGTGAAGTGAGGGAAACGTGTGTGTAAGGCAGACTGACGCGCGGTACCTACAGGTGTTGGGGGAACTCCTGGAGTGGCCGTAGTGGAGAGGGAGACCTAGTGATGCTCGCCAACATCGCTACGGTGACCACCAGTGAGGTCAGTAGTGGCCAGGCTGCTCCCCTCCGCCACCAGGGGTCGCTGGACACTAACAACAACAGTGACCGTGGTCACTGTGACAACCACGTTGAGTGTGGTGATCACAAACACAGCAGTGATGGTGAGGAGGAGGAGGAGGAGGTGGGTGGCGACGGCCGACGCCGTGGGGGTCGCGGCAACATGTCAGCCGCCTCGGGCGCTAAGTACCAGCTACGTCCACGGTCAGTGCAGGCGCGTCGGGGCTCCGAGACCGAGTGGAGTGTTCAGAGTCCGATGAGACGCAAGCCGCGGCCGCCCCCACTCTCCAGGTACCGCAGGAAGACGGCCAACGCCCGAGAGAGGTACCGCATGCGGCAGATCAACTCGGCCTTCGAGAGCCTGCGGGGGGTGTTGCCGGCGTGGGTGTGCAGTCGTCGCGCCGCCTCGCACATGACCAAGATCACCACCCTGAGGCTGGCCTCCGCTTACATCAGCTCACTCCAGGACATCCTGGACGGTAAGGCCCACCAAGACACTCGCTCCTGGGTGCTCTCCAGCCTCCTGCCGGACGTCCCCAGCAATAAACACCGACTCCAGTCCCACGTCAATCACACCCACGGCAAGACTCAGGCCACAGTCCCCGCCTCCGCTGACGCAGGACACGAACTGGCCTCTCTCCTCGGTGGGGCCATCGACACTCAAATCCCCGAGGACAACATGGGGTCGTTTTTCTACCTGACGACCATGCCAGAGGGGGAGGGCACGACCCTGCTCCTAGGGTGTGAGCCGCCACGCAGCTGGAAGGCTCATCACCCACCCCTGCTCACCTGACCACCGCTGGCACAGACCGGCCCAGACACCCCGTACCTATACCCAGCATATCTTGATCTGCCATATTCCGGATTTACGTAGATGTTTACATTGGTTCATGTTCCCTGTTTATGTTCATTCTGTTGCCTCTCTCCTTGTCTTCCTCAGCAATACTGTTACAAATTGTTGTACGAATAATGAGAACATGAATGTTGATCATTAAGATTCATTAGATGGACAGTGAACAGCAACATTGATGGCTCTCCCCACGTGCACTGCAGCAGTGGTGGCTCTCCCCACGTGCACTACAAATGATGACTCACCCCAGGTGTACTGCAACAGTGATGGTTCATCCCAGGTGTACTGCAACATTGATGGTTCATCCCAGGTGTACTGCAACAGTGATGGTTCATCCCAGGTGTACTGCAACAGTGATGGTTCATCCCAGGTGTACTGCAACATTGATGGTTCATCCCAGGTGTACTGCAACAGTGATGGTTCATCCCAGGTGTACTGCAACAGTGATGGTTCATCCCAGGTGTACTGCAACAGTGATGGTTCATCCCAGGTGTACTGCAACAGTGATGGTTCATCCCAGGTGTACTGCAACATTGATGGTTCATCCCAGGTGTACTGCAACAGTGATGGTTCATCCCAGGTGTACTGCAACAGTGATGGTTCATCCCAGGTGTACTGCAACAGTGATGGTTCATCCCAGGTGTACTGCAACAGTGATGGTTCATCCCAGGTGTACTGCAACATTGATGGTTCATCCCAGGTGTACTGCAACAGTGATGGTTCATCCCAGGTGTACTGCAACAGTGATGGTTCATCCCAGGTGTACTGCAACATTGATGGTTCATCCCAGGTGTACTGCAACAGTGATGGTTCATCCCAGGTGTACTGCAACAGTGATGGTTCATCCCAGGTGTACTGCAACAGTGATGGCTCATCTCAGATGTACTACAACAGTGGTGCTTCATCCCAGGTGTACTGCAACAGTGATAGCTCATCCCAGGTGTACTGCAACAGTGTAGGCTCACCCCAGGTGTACTGCAAGTGGTGGCTTATCACAGGTGTACTACAACAGTAGTGGCTCACCCTAGGTGTACTGCAACAGTGGTGGCTCACCCCAGCTGTACTACAACGGTGGTACCTCATCCCAGGTGTACTGCAACAGTGATGGTTCATCCCAGGTGTACTGCAACAGTGATGGTTCATCCCAGGTGTACTGCAACAGTGATGGCTCATCTCAGATGTACTACAACAGTGGTGCTTCATCCCAGGTGTACTGCAACAGTGATAGCTCATCCCAGGTGTACTGCAACAGTGTAGGCTCACCCCAGGTGTACTGCAAGTGGTGGCTTATCACAGGTGTACTACAACAGTAGTGGCTCACCCTAGGTGTACTGCAACAGTGGTGGCTCACCCCAGCTGTACTACAACGGTGGTACCTCATCCCAGGTGTACTGCAACAGTGATGGCTCACCCCAGGTGTACTGCAAGTGGTGGCTTATCACAGGTGTACTACAACAGTAGTGGCTCACCCTAGGTTTACTGCAACAGTGGTGGCTCACCCCAGGTGTAAAGCGACATTTATGGCTCACTCCAGGTGTACTGCAACAGTGATGGCTCTCCCCACATGCACTGCAGCAGTGGTGGCTCTCCCCACGTGCACCACAACTGATGGCTCACCCCATGTGTACTGCAACAGTGGTGGCTCACCCTAGGTGTACTGCAACAGTGGTGGCTCACCCCAGGTGTACTGCCACAGTTATGGCTCACTCCAGGTGTACTGCAACAGTGATGGCTCTCCCCACGTGCACTGCAGCAGTGGTGGCTCACCCCAGGTGTACTGCAACAGTGATGGCTCTCCCCACGTGCACTGCAGCAGTGGTGGCTCACCCCAGGTGTACTGCAACAGTGATGGCTCTCCCCACGTGCACTGCAGCAATGGTGGCCCTCACGTGCACTACAACTGATAGCTCACCCCAGGTGTACTGCAAAAGTGGTGGCTCACCCCAGGTGTACTGCCACAGTGTTGGCTCACCACAGGTGTACTCCCTTAGTGGTGGCTCACCCTAGGTGTACTGCAACATTGGTGGCTCAGCCCAGGTGTACTGCCACAGTGGTGGCTCATCCCAGGTGTACTGCCACAGAGAATGCTCACCCCAGGTGTACTACAGCATTGGTGGCTCACCCCAGGTGTACTGCAACACTGATGGTTCACCCCAGGTGTACTACAACAGTGGTGGCGCACCCCAGGTGTACTACAATAGCGGTGGCTCACCCCAGGTGTACTGCGACATCGATGGCTCATCCCAGCTGTACTACAAAAGTGGTGCCTCAACCCAGGTGTACTGCACCAGTGATGGTTCACCCCAAGTGTACTGCACCAGTGATGGCTCACCCCAGGTGTACTGTAACAGTGATGGATCACCCCAGGTGTACTGCAACAGTGATGGCTCATCCCAGGTGTACTGCAACAGTGATGGCTCACCCCAGGTGTACTGCAACAGTGATGGCTCACTCCAGGTGTACTGCAATAGTGGTGGCTCACACCAGATGTAGTGCAACGTTGATGACACCCCAGGTGTACTGCAAAAGTGATGGCTCACCCCAGATGTACTGCACCAGTGATGGCTCACCCCAGGTGTACTACAACATTAATGGCTCACACCAGGTGCACTGCAATAGGGAATGCTCACCCCAGGTGTACTGCAACAGTGATGGCTCACCCCATGTGTACTACAACAGTGAAGGCTCTTCCCAATTGTAGTGCAGCAGTGATGGTTCATCACAGATGTACTACATCAGTAGTGGCTCACCCCAGATGTACTGCAACAGTGATGGCTCACCCCAGGTGTACTGCAACAGTGATGGCTCACTCCATGTGTACTACAACAGTGATGGCTCTCCCTAGGTGTACTGCAGCAGTGATGGCTCACCCCAGGTGTACTACAACATTGGTGACTCTCAATAGGTGCACTGCAACAGTGATAGCTCTCCCAGGGTGCACTGCAACTGTGATGGCTCATCCCAGGTGTACTACAACAGAGGTTGCTCTCCCCAGGTGTACAACAGCGATGGTTCACCCCAGGTGTACTACAACAGTGATGGCTCACCCCAGGTGTACTGCAACAGTGATGGCTCATCCCAGGTGCACTGCAACTGTGGTGGCTCACCCCAGGTGTACTGCAACTGTGGTGGCTCACCCCAGGTGTACTGCAGCAATGATGGCTCTCCCCAGGTGTACAACAGTAGGGATGGCTCACCCCAGACGTAGAGCAACAGTAATGGCTAACCCCAGGTGTACTGCAGTTGATGGCTCACCCCAGATGTACTGCAACAGTGATGGCTCACCACAGGTGTACTGCAACAGTGATGGCTCACCCCATGTGTGCTGCAGCAGTGTGGTTCACCCCAGGTGTACTGCAACAATGGTGGTTCACCCCAGGTGTACTACAACAGTAGTGGCTCACACCAGGTGTAATGCAACAGATATGGCTCACCCCTGGTGTACTAAAAAAGTGATGGTTCACCCAGGTGTACTGCAACAGTGGTGGTTCACCCCAGGTGTACTGAAACAGTGGCGGCTCACCCCAGGTGTGCTGTAGCAATGGCAGCACACCCCAGGTGTGCTGCAACAATGATGGCTCACCCGAGGTGTGCTACAACGTTAATGGCTCTCCAGGTGTAATACAACAGAGATGCCAGGTGTACAGCAACAGTGGCAGCTCTCCCCAGGTGTACTACAGGTGATGGCTCACCCAGGTGCACAGCAACATTGGTGGCTCACCCCAGCTGTACTGCAACAGTGGAGGCTCATCCCAGATATACAGCAACAGTGGTAGCTCACCCCAGGTATACAGCAACAGTGGTGGCTCACCCCAAGTGTAATACAACAGTGATGGCTCACCCCAGGTGTACTACAGTGGTGGCTCATCCCAGGTATACTACAACAGTGGTGGCTCACCCCAGGTGTACTGCAACGGTGGCGGTTCACCCTAGGTGTACAGCAACAGTGGTGGCTCACCCCAGGTGTACTATAACAGTGGTGGTTCACCTTAGGTGTACAGCAGCAGTGGTGGCTCACCCCAGGTGTACTACAACAGTGGCAGCTCACCCCAGGTGTACTACAACAGTGATGGCTCGCCCCAGGTGTACTATAACAGCCGAGGCTCACCCCATGTGTACTGCAACAGTGGCGGCTCACATCAGGTGTACTGCAACAGTGGCGGCTCACCCCAGGTGTACTGCCACAGTCGTGGTTCACCCCAGGTGTACTGCAACAGTGACGGCTCACCCCAGGTGTACTCTAAATGTGATGGCTCAACCCAGGTGTACAGCAACAGTGGCGGCTCACCTCAGGTGTACTTCAGCAGTATCCGCTCACCCCAGGTGTACTGCAACAGTGATGGTTCACCCCAGGTGTACTACAATTGTGGCGGCTCACCCCAGGTGTACTGCAACAGTGGCGGCTCACCCCAGGTGCACTGCAACAGTGATGTGTCACCCCAGGTGCACCGCAACAGTGATGGCTCACCCCAGGAGTACTGCAACAGTGATAGTTCACCTCGTGTACTGCAGCAGTGATGGCTCACCCCAGTTGTACTACAACAGTGGCAGCTCACCCCAGGTGTTCTACAATAGTGGTGGCTCACCCAAGGTGTACTACAACGGTGATGGCTCATCCTAGGTGTACTACAACAATGGAGGCTCACGCTAGGTGTACTGCAGCTGATGGCTCTCCCCAAGTGTACTGCAACAGTGATGGCTCACCCCAGGTGCAGTACAACAGTGATGGTTCATCCCAGGTGTACTGCAACAGTGATGGCTCACCCAAGGTGCAGTACAACAGTGATGGTTCATCCCAGGTGTACTGCAACAGTGCTGGCTGACCCCAGGTATACTGCAACAGTGATGGCTCACCCCAGGTGTACTGCAACAGTGATGGCGCGCGCCAGGTGTACTGCAACTGTGGTGGTTCACCCCAGGTGTACTGCAACAATGATGGTTCACCCCAGGTGTACTGCAACAGTGATGGCTCACCCCAGGTGTACTGCAACAGAAATGGCTCACCCCAGGTGTACTGCAACAGAAGCGGCTCGCCTCAGGTGTACTGCAACAGTAGCGGCTCGCCTCAGGTGTACTGCAACAGTGGTGGTTCACCTCAGGTGTACTACAACAGCGTAGGCTCACTCCAGGTGTATTGCAGTAGTGGTTGCTCACCTTAGGTGTACTTCAACAGTAGTGGTTCACCCCAGGTGTACTACAACAGGGGAGGCTCACTCCAGGTGTACTGCAACAGTGGTGGTTCACCCCAGGTGTACTGTAACAGTGGCGGCTCCCTCAAGTGTACTGCAACAGTGGTGGTTCACCCCAGGTGTACTGCAACTGTGGTGGTTCACCCCAGGAGTGCTGTAACAGTGGTGGTTCACCCCAGGTGTACTGCTCCATTGGTGGTTCACCCCAGGTGTACTGCACCAGTGGTGTGTTCACCCCAGGTGTACTGCACCAGTGGTGGTTCACCCAAGGTGTACTGTACCAGTGGTGGTTCGCCCCAGGTGTACTGCTCCATTGGTGGTTCACCCAAGGTGTACTGTACCAGTGGTGGTTCGCCCCAGGTGTACTGCACCAGTGGTGGTTCACCCAAGGTGTACTGTACCAGTGGTGGTTCGCCCCAGGTGTACTGCACCAGTGGTGGTTCACCCCAGGTGTACTGCACCAGTGGTGGTTCACCCCAGGTGTACTGCATCAGTGATGGTTCACCCCAGGTGTACTACAACAGAGTATGTTCACCCCAGGTGTGCTACAGTAGCGTTTGCTCACCTCAGGTGTACTGCAACAGTGGTGGTTTACCCCAGGTGTACTACAACAGGGGAGGTTCACCCCAGGTGTACTGCACCAGTTCTGGTTCATCCCAGGTGTACTGCAACAGTGGGGTTCATCCCAGGTGTACTGTATCAGTGGTGGTTCACCCCAGGAGTACTGTACCAGTTCTGGTTCACCCCAGGTGTACTGCACCAGTTCTGGTTCACCCCAGGTGTACTGTAACAGTGGCGGCTCACCCCAGGTGTACTACAACAGAGTAGGCTCACCCCAGGTGTACTGCAGTAGTGTTTGCTCACATCAGGTGTATTGCAACAGTGGTGGTTCACCCCAGGTGTCCTACAACAGGGGAGGCTCACCCCAGGTGTACTGCAACAGTGGCGGCTCATCCCAGGTGTACTGTAACAGTGATGGCTCACCCCAGGTGTACTGCAACACTGGCGACGCACCTCAGATGTACTGCCACAGTAGTAGTTCACCCCAGGTGTACTACAACAGCTGAGGCTCCCTCCAGGTGTACTGCAACAGTGGCGGCTTATCCCAGGTGTGTTGCACCACTGGTGGTTCACCCCAGGTGTACTGAATCAGTGGTGGTTCACCCCAGGTGTACTGAATCAGTGGTGGTTCACCCCAGGTGTATTGCACCAGTGGTGGTTCACCCCAGGTGTACTGAATCAGTGGTGGTTCACCCCAGGTGTACTGCACCAGTGGTGGTTCACCCCAGGTGTATTGCACCAGTGGTGGTTCACCCCAGGTGTACTGCACCAGTGGTGCTTCACCCCAGGTGTACTGTGATAGGATATGTCGCCATGAGTGCACCCCATCGTACTGTGTTGTACATGTTGAATGTTAGATTTTGATGTTGGGTTATTGAACATCTTTTTTTTAAGTTTGTGTGTAAATATATTGGACAATACCTTTTCTGTGTTTGCATTCATCCTCATAGTATTAGGTGTGTATGATGACTTCTTGTAAGGGATGATTTACATTCTTGCCAAGAATATACGAATTATGTTCGTCTAGACTGTCTCGAAGTTCTTTTTCTGCTCATAAAATCCCCAAGACGCTATGTTACCTCAGTAAGCCGTGGGTATGGTCGATGGGGGTTTGGGGGGGTGGATAACCTGGATCGCTTGGGTCGCACCCTGGAACACTACACACAGCCATGGATCGCTGGGCTCGCACCCTGGAACACTACTCAGCCTGTGTTCGCTGGGGGCGCTCCCTGGAACACTACACATAGTCTGTGTTCGCTGGGGTCGCTCCCTGGAACACTACACATAGTCTGTGTTCGCTGGGGTCGCTCCCTGGAACACTACACATAGTCTGTGTTCGCTGGGCTCGCACCCTGGAACACTACACACACACAGCCTGGAAGCCTCCTCCACCCCAGCAGTGTGATGCTGATGAACCTTGGCAGCAGATGCCAATGGTGTCAGCAGTCATGGCAGGAGGGTGAAGGCTTCACGATTTCCATTCTTAATGATCGGGAGCAAATTATTAATCACCCAACTCACATTCCAGGGCGTCACGACCAACCTCCCAACACACTGGATTTGCTTTTCACCTCTGATCCTTGGCGCTACAGTTGCACAATCTTCACCCTCGATTGGCTTATCAGACCACCACACGCTTTCAACGCCTCCACTCACGTACCTTCTCCTCCGGCTACCTCCACTATACACCTGGAAGCACCGCCTGGACCAATTTACGGGAAACCATTTATTTTTAGCTTCGTAAATAAGTGTGTCTCCTCGGGCAATGCTTGTCTGTACTGGGCGAGTTACTGTTCCTGGAATGGCGGCATATTCTGCCTCTGCATGTTCAGCCTTTCTTTTAGGCCATTCGGGGAAGGAACCTAACTTTATCCGGCGGGGCAAAACCCTCTCCTTCATCGTGCCGGCACATAGCTTCATCCTTATCCTTGTATTCATTATTCATCTTCGCCTGAAACCAACGCAAATATATCATAAAGCGAAGCATCCCATTATCCACTGGAAGTGTGACAACATCTGCGCGTCTTTTTCTGGGTAAGTGTGTTTGGCCTTAATTGCTTGTTTTTTATTTATTTATCCTTTGGTCTTCCGCACCGACCACACTCAAATCCAAAAGTTTTCCTATTTTTAAACATACATTGGTACAACCAATCTCAAATAGAACTTATCATTCCAATCATCCTTTCGCCCCATTGCTTTGACCTCTTATCTTCAGAATCTTCCAGTCTCTCATTTACAATTTTCTGAAGTATATTGAATTTCCCTCCTTCCTTTCATCATGAGGCATGACTTTCGCAAGGCGAGATCCTGTGGTGATATCCCTACCTACATTCCTAACGTCTGGTCATCCTCTCGGAGAGACGCTGGGAAATATTATGTTGTAGCCCTTGATGTCTCGAGAGCTTTAGTCAGGGTGTGGCATCTGGATCTAATCATCAAGTTCCTTTGTTCTGAGTGTCCTCCATCATACTGTGTACTATTATTTAGCAACCTGCTGTGGCTGATTTATCTGTGGTGTTGTTGAAGGATCAACCCATCCCTTTTGCTCTATCAAGAGCAGGGTTTCCCGGGCTTGTGTTCCTTCTCTTACGTTCTTCCTGGTCTAATCATTAATTCCCTTTATTTGAAAGATAGCCCAGTGTACTCAAACGCTAACGACTCAACGCTGCATTCTTCCATGGCCTTCGAATTTATTCCCAGTCTTCTCTTAGTTGGATCGACGTCCCGTCTGGCCACATCTTCCTTTATTGACACAGGTTTGCATAGGGTATTCCATAGAGCAGACTGAATCTAGTTACATTTAATGCCTCTAAAATCGACATTCTTCCCACTTCTCTAAGACTCTCCCAACTTTTTATCTTTGATAGTTCCTAAATCATCCTCTAATCAGCATGAGAAATGTACTTGGTATCATCGTGATAACTCGCCTATTATGGAGTCTTGCGTTAAGTCTGCCTGTAGGAAACTGCCCAGAGTCTTGTTCAAATGATGAATATTCTCTTTTGAACATTTGCTCCGAAATACAAAGGATTGATTCGTCCTTGTACAACATGGCACTGCTCTCACATCTTGGGAGGTTCTACCTATATCTTTGATTGCTGGGTCTCAAGCCATCCGTCTTAACTCTCTCGGTCCCACCTCAGAACTTCACCTAATAATTCCTGTGTATCGTATTGTTAGCTCCCTTTCCCTTCTTCACTTGGTATTACTTTGGCCGCGACTCCTACCAACTTGTTACTTTCATGTCTCCGCCTTTAATTAAACCACATGATGATGGGCAAACGATTTCCTCACATGCTTGCAGTGTGACCGCTAGCATTCAGCGATAGGCTATTGGGATATATTTATTTCCTTACCGCTAGGTACTGCAACTCCTTACCCCTACAGATGGCTACCTCCTCCTCAAAAACTCTTAGATTCATCTTCTTTTGTCTTTACATTTCTATCTCCGTATCTTCGAGATAACGAAAAAGTGGGACACTTCAGAAGTAATGGCTGGTCAACGAACGACGAATTTGACCTGGAGGGCAACGGGCGCCAGTCATCCCGAGGGTTTCAATTTGTGCAGAAGGAAACGTTACGTCGTTTCAGCTGTAACGATGTGGTCTTTGGTTAACCTAACGTAACGTGAGACTGATGCAAACTGTCTCAACATAACACAGTATAACCGAAAATGGCAAAGACGACGCTACACAAATCAGGACATTAACTTTGCGATGTGTTAACTCGTAAGATACTTACCCACACCTAACGTGAGCTGACCTCAATGATGGTAACGTTAACCATTTTTCTGAAATTGATTTAACGAGAAGCACAAGTTACCATAAAAGGGCGATCGAAACTGAGTGGTTGTGAGGAAGGAAGTCAGACCAAGTCTGCAGCAAGGGCTCCCAGTTTTGAAAGCCGTTTTATTGATGAACATTAAAACAATAAACTGACATGACACTATTTCACTCAGGTGGTCATTTACGATGTATGTCCCTGTTGAAGGCCGTACCCACTGTCTTTACCCAGAGTCTTTACTTGCGGCCGCAGACGAGCCGTCCAACCGCTGCTGCTGGTCTGTCACCCACCAGTCCGTGTGTCTTACCGTCCGGTGGCTGGGTTTGGTACCACCGTACATTGTGGTCTTGGTACCACCATGTAGTGTGGTGCTGGGTTTGGTACCACCGTCCATTGTGATGTTGGTACCACCATGTAGTGTGGTGCTGGGTTTGGTACCACCGTACATTGTGATGTTGGTACCACCATGTAGTGTGGTGCTGGGTTTGGTACCACCGTCCATTGTGATGTTGGTACCACCATGTAGTGTGGTGCTGGGTTTGGTACCACCGTCCATTGTGATGTTGGTACTACCATGTAGTGTGGTACTGTGTTTGGTACCACCGTACAGTCTGGTACTTGAGTTAGTACCATCGTGTGGTGTGGTGTTGGAGTGAGTTCGTACCATCATACAATGTGGTGCTGGTGGGGTTGGTACCAGCGGGCGGTGTGCCTCAGATGACCCGGACTCAACCTGGTGTATCTCGGACGCACAAGACTGAAGTCTTTTGATTACGTTAGACCCAGGAGGAAGTGTGGCCGCTGGCGGTCGCGTCTCGTCTACTCTCAAGCCTTCTGCACGATTTGAACCACAATTTCATCGTGCTTAACATGAGGCTAGAGAAAGTATTGACAGAAAGAGCTGGTGTGACCCCCAGCTGATCTCGCATTAACTCCCCGACCCCTGCCAGGTCACATGACCTCTCTCCTTTCGCCCTCTCCATCACACGAACACAATTCCACCCACCCGCCCACGCGCCTGTAATGTGTAACCTCCTTTCTATCCTCTTATATCTTGCCTCCTCCTCCTCCTCTTCCTGCTCCTTGGTGCAGATGCACAGCGGCCGTTGGTAGTGGCGCTCCTCAGACCTCAACTGCGGCTCTCGTCGTACAAGACAGATTTCACAAGTGGTGCACGACGACAACTGAAGCCTGGCCTTATAGTCAGGCTTCGCTACTGACCTCTAGCTCAGCAGACGCCTAGGTTGCATGACATGGTTGCATGACATGGACTTTAATACACATGACTGTGACGACGACCAGTTGTCGCAGGTTGACAGGTTGGGAGGAGGTTGTGTCGAGGATGTTAGGGTTGGTTGGAGCGGCATCCCAGGGTTGCTACAGTGAGGCGCCATCCTCCTGCATCATTACACAGCCCACGTAATGAGGCCTAATCGTTTCATCTCGCTAAATACCCATTTTTCTCTATTGGCGTCATCGACATTTAATTGACCTGACCTGACCTTTTGAACTGCCCTTCGCCACATTACAAAACCTTGCACTGTTCCCAGCGGAGAATTACCACGTCTGACGTGTGTAATACAGGAGCTTCTGTCTTGTCTTGTGCAGCCAAAGATGAGTGAACTCCCGAGTATCATCTGTGTGACCAGATGCCAAGTGGGTGATGGTCATATCTCAAGTAGGAGGTGATCATGTGTCAAGTGGGTGAAGATCACATGTCAGGTCGATGATAGTCAGATGCCAAGTGACTGATGATGTTGGTGAATGACAGAGGCAAGTTATCCACCTCTTCTGGTCTTGTATCTCTAACTTAACCTAACCTATGTCCACGGGTTACGTAGCCTTACATCAGACGTTGGATTATTCCTCCTCATGCTGGCTGGTAGTACAGTCCCACCCAAGAATGTTTCTCCATCCACCAGAGCCTCTGCTGCATCGCCAACATCTCTCTTGCATGTCATGTTATTTTTATGTTAAATGAAAAGCCTCTGGCAACTGAATGCCCTAATCAGGACCATCTCATTAACACTATGGAAAGTTTTGTGGGGCTAACTGTGGAAAGGGAGCTGTGGTTTCGGTGCTTTATACGTGACAGCTAGAGACTGTGAACGAATGTGGCCTTTGTTGTCTTTTCTAGTGCTACCTCGCGTGTGCGCAAGGGGAGGGGGGGTGCCATTTCATGTGTGGCGGGGTGGCGACGGAATGGATGAGGGCAGCAAAGTGTGGATGTGTACACGTGTATATATGTATATGTCTGTGTATGTATATACGTCTGTATGTGGGTGGGTTGGGCCATTCTTTCGTCTGTTTCCTTGCGCTACCTCACTAACACGGGAGACAGCGACTAAGTATGATAAAAAAAATAATGAAATATACATTCCGTATCCTAAGCCAGGTGCCCATTTTATCGACCAACCCTTAGGGATGGAAAATCAGCTGGGTTGACTGTGGACCGGGTGCCGCAACCAGGATTCAAACCCATGCGCTCGACCTTGGGCGGCTCCATGAATGCGTCACAGTGAGCAGCGCTGATCGCTCCACCACGAAAGTCCGCTCCACTGTCATTTCCCTAATACCACCCGTTGTAAACTGTAGTCCCAAATGTCTAACCTCATCCACAAACTCCAGTTCTTCACCAGGCCAACTGACTTTATAATCTGAACTTCCCTACCCTTTCAAGACACCAACTTCTTATATTTAATTGCATTAATTTTCATCATCCACCTTCATCAGCACGCATCATCGAACCGGTCCGCCGTCCTTTTCACCTCCTCTCTGGATTTAGAAAACATCATAGCATCATCTGCATACAACGGCTGCAGCAACTGCCCTTCTGTTTCCCCGTGGTGCACCACACTCACTCCGCCTCATTCTCATCTCATCAATACCTCCCTCCAGTCAAGAGAACATTAAAGACCCACAGTAACATCACCCAGCCTTGACGTACTCTCCTGCATCCACAAGTTTGTACATCCAGATGTCCATATATTTGCAGCGCCGTAGTAAAGTTACCAAGTTTTGCTTGTGTGTGTTCTTAGACATCCGATAACCTCAGGCCGTGTTTCCTGCACCACTGAGGCCTTGGTATGGTGGTCTGTGGCAGCAGAGAGGCTCTGTCGCCTAAACTGTCTTCCCTCTTGCTACCCACAACAGGCATCACCCGATGAATGCAGTCACTTGATTACTCAATACCATGACATGTGCACCAAATCCGGTTACATTTTTGACCGGATTAATGAGTCGCGGCCTTGCTACCTGTGTTGGTGAGGTTAGCCAGATGCAAGGAGGACAGGGTGCCACTCATCGCGCCGCCTCTCGGGAATGTAAGGGTGAGACAAGGGAAAAGGAAGTATTGTGTGAGGCTTATCTTTACTCTTATTCTTAAGGCCAAGAAACGCTGTTGGTTCAGGACACCTACCCCGCGCACACACACACACACACACACACACACACACATACACAAGATATGCTGCCTCATTTAGAGGCAACACGGATTCCGCAAATGTCATGCACAACAAACAGATTTCTGTGAGAGTGAGCTTCGTTTAAGACAAAGGAGAAGGTTGGGTGGATTTTATTTAGGAAGCATCTTACTCCACAACATGGGAGGTTGGTAAGGAAGCTGGATCATCCGGCAGAAAGAAATAAAATACATACTCTTCTATGGTTGGGAAATTACCTTCGTGAAGATGAAAGGACGAATATCATCAGGGCAGCCTATTTGAAATAAAGTGGGGTCACCAGTGGCGTGCTGCAGAGCTCAGTTTTGGGACCATTGTTCTTCTTGATCCATGTAGATGACTTGTCAGAAGGGTTAAATGCCTGCCATATATATATATATATATATATATATATATATATATATATATATAGTATGAATGTTAAGGTCATGATGGAAGGAAAAAATGAGGACGGCTCCAAACTTGGATTGATACAAAGGTGATGAAATTCAGCCTAAGTAAAATGCATGATGTTTACGATGAGACAGAGCAAAAAGGTCTCAATATGAACATTATCTGGCAGACAAAGGTTACAGGGACGTGTGTATGAGAGGGACCTGGGAGTCGACAATATACCTTATCTGTCGCCTTAGGAGAATGGTACAGGAGACAAATTTTGGATATAACGCCAGAGTACCTTTTAAGAATATTACTCTCCGTTAAATATTCACAAAGTTCTCACAACAACAAGTCTTGAGGACTGAAATCAATGATTTTAGGACCTTCAGTTGTGTATGTAATGTTCTAGTGAGACGTTTAAGGTGGTTGGTTGTTTGGTTTTCAATCCTATCAACTACCAGAGTCAATAAGGCCGTTAGCGTCAGGCCACATCCAACAACCGTAAAATCCTTTAACGATTTCATCAGGTGTTAAGGATAGTTCATTCCAAGACCACATAAACGCTCACTTGGCATGGGACCTCTATCTTCCAGTGGTCAAAACTATACACCTGAAACCAACCATTGTATCGTCAAACTTAACTTTTTGAAATGTTTAGATTATATTACGAGTGATAGTGGATCACAGTACGAAAGCTTGAAATATTTAGTATTAGATTGTATCATTACTGTTTCAAACTTTATTTATTTAGTATTAGATTGTATCATTACTGTTTCAAACTTTATTTATTTAGTATTAGATTGTATCATTACTGTTTCAAACTTTATTTATTTAGTATTAGATTGTATCATTACTGTTTCAAACTTTATTTATTTAGTATTAGATTGTATCATTACTGTTTCAAACTTTATTTATTTAGTATTAGATTGTATCATTACTGTTTCAAACTTTATTTATTTAGTATTAGATTGTATCATTACTGTTTCAAACTTTATTTATTTAGTATTAGATTGAATCATTACTGTTTCAAACTTTATTTATTTAGTATTAGATTGTAACATTACTGTTTCAAACTTTATTTATTTAGTATTAGATTGTATCATTACTGTTTCAAACTTTATTTATTTAGTATTAGATTGTATCATTACTGTTTCAAACTTTATTTATTTAGTATTAGATTGTATCATTACTGTTTCAAACTTTATTTATTTAGTATTAGATTGTATCATTACTGTTTCAAACTTTATTTATTTAGTATTAGATTGTATCATTACTGTTTCAAACTTTATTTATTTAGTATTAGATTGTATCATTACTGTTTCAAACTTTATTTATTTAGTATTAGATTGTATCATTACTGTTTCAAACTTTATTTATTTAGTATTAGATTGTATCATTACTGTTTCAAACTTTATTGCCCAGTGGTTGAATGTCACCCGCGGTACAGGATAGGCTTCGTGTTCATGTTGTTAAGCCCTCGTACTGGAAAGCTTACTTGAAGTGGGAAAATAAGTCGAAAGACCCAGCACGAGTCCAATGTAGGTGACTTCATAGGTTCGGTGGGAGGACACGGGGAAGCAGGATTAGATACAGATTCTTGCAAAATAGAATTTGAAGAGACTAAGGTACCAAATAGAGCTGCTTTATCAGTAGGAAAGTTAGTCTTCGATTAATCGGGTCAAAAGAAAAGAGGAAATGTGGAATTACAGAAGGCTATTGGAGATGCTTAAGAACCAGAAAGATATACAGACAAGCCAAACAGTTAGCAACATCTTTCTTTCGTACCATTCGCCATTTCCCGCGTTAGCGAGGTAGCGTTAAGAACAGAGACTGGGCCTTTGAGGGAATATCCTCACCTGGCCCCCTTCTCTGTTCCCTCTTTTCGAAAATTAAAAAAAAAAAAAAAAAAAAAAGAGGATTTCCAGCCACCCGCTCCCTTCCCTTTTAGTCGCCTTCTACGACACGCAGGGAATACGTGGGAAGTATTCTTTCTCCCCTATCCCCAGGGATAAGATAGCAACATATTTAGATAAATTCTTTACATCTGTATCAAATTTATGTAGTAGATTATCATATGCTCCTAGGATTTTTAGCACTCATAACTTTAAAAACTATTATAGATCAAAAAGGATTACAGATAGTAATTTTAAGCCAACAGAAGTAACGGAAGAGTTTATTTTTTAGTGTAATAAAGGGACTAGGAGCTAATAAAAGTACAGGGGTAGATGGTTTACCAGCAAGGTTCAGAAAGGACGGGGCACCAGTGCTAAAAGGACCGGTAACACATACTGTAAATCTATTTATAATTACAAGTGAAGTACCGGTTGGGCTAGAGGAAGCTAGAGTCAAACCATTGTACAAAAAGAATAATAGTCAAAAAGTAGGAAATCACAGACTAGTCAGTGTACTATATGTAATATCAAAAGTACTGGTAAGGGTTGTTTATGATCAATTAGCAAATTACCTAATGTCAAATAATATTCAATTTTCAGTCAGGATTCAGGGGAAAGTCCTCCACAGATACATGTTTGGCTTACATTTTGGGCTTAGTTGAAACTAATATATCAAAAGGAAATTATACAGGACTTGTACTTTTGGACCTACAAAAAGCATTTGACACAGTTAATCATCACAGTTTGTGTGAAAAATGAAAAGTAATGGGGATAAAGTCTGTGGAATGGTTTTACTCATATCCGAGTGAAAGGAATCAGGTGGTTACAATGGATTAATATTATTTCGAGCCTTGTAGTATATCTTGTGGAGTTCCACACGGAAGTATTTTAGGACCGCTATTATTTTAATGCTATGTAAATGACATGAAAATTAGTGTATTATGCCACCTTCTTCTTTATGTTGATGACAGTATTGTAATTGTATCGCACAAGGATGCTAATGTTATCTGAAATAGATTAGGAAAAGAACTTGAATCATGTAATGATTGGATGATTAATAACAAGCTGTCTCTTCACCCAGGAAGAACGGAATGTATGATTGTAGGATCTAAAAGAAAACTAGAGAAGGTAAATAATTTTGCAATCACATGTAATGGTCAGGTAATAAAAGGAGTAAAGTCAGTGAAGTACCTAGGAGTTTATATGGACCACATGTGCCTCAGGGGAGTTAAACTGTCTGTTCATAATAAAGATAATAAATGCAAGATTAAATTTTGTATCCAGACAAGCAAATGGCTTTAATCAGAAAATTAGGAAAACTATATGCTCTGCTTTAATTCAACCTCATTTTGATTATGCATGTTCTTGGTATTCTGGAGTTAGCAGTAAATCCAAAAAGCTCACATTGCCCAAGCAGAGAGGGAGAAAGTAAACATGTTAAGTGTAGAGAATGGGGTTAAGTAAATAGAATTGAATCATGTCTTTAATATTTACATCAACAGAAGGCCCTCATATCTTACAGAAAATTTCCATAGGATAGTAAATAGCCAGTCACTCTGGACTAGACGTAGTGAATTTAACTTTTGTGTAGCAAGAGCCAAGGGAACTGCAGCTCATACCTTTTATTATACAGCTATTAAAGAATGGAATTCATTACCAAATAATACACAATGTATAAATTCAAATAAACCTGTTTAGATCAGCAGTTAGGAAACATCTTATTGACGAAGAAAGATTCTCTGAATTAAATGATTATGTATAATACTAGACATGATAATGATATTATGCATTGTATTTTGTAAACTTTCTTACTGTTTTAAAGAGAGGGATATACAATGTGCATATGTGTCCTGTATGGGGTGCTGTGGCTCCTTTGTTGACTGCTGCTTCTTGCTGCAGTACAAGGACCCTACTGGAAATGAGTTTGTAAAACTTTAATAGGTTATCCTAGTGGAAGCTGCTATGTACCTAATTGTGGTGTATTGCACAGGTGTATACCCATCATAATGTACTAGGGTCCGTGAATAAAGTCAATCAGTCAAACGATCAAATCAGCACACTTTCTCTTTACGAAGGTGTGTTTGACTTGAACATCTTTACAATGATTCTGTGCAGAAGTTAAAACGAAGTGGGATCTAAGGAAAAGGGAAGCATTTCAAGGCTCGATATGACAGACAAGAGTTGTCAGGTCTTGATAGGCAGGAGGAAAATCTAGTAGAAGAAAGGAAGATGGACTCCACCCCAGGCAAGATAAGATCCGCTATACAGGCTGCTTAACTGGAGGCATCCTAGCCAGCAAGATATCACTGGTACCAAGGAAAGTCAGTAGATCGTTTGTGCATAGATGACCCAATGAGTTTATATTTTTTGATGCCAGAGTTGGTGTTTCGAGAGGAGACGAGGTGGAGGTGCCCAGTTGTAAGACATCAGAAATATGACTGTAGTCGGAGAACCTTAATCAACAGAGATACAGTATGTATGTAGAGTGGAAGATTCCTGAAGTAAGAAGTCATATTGGTTAGACGAACAGTTTGTGACGGTCAGGGACTCGTGAATGGCGCTCAATTATTCCAGAAATTTCAAGTTTCCTTCACAGTTCTCAGTGATTAGAATAGTAACGATAAACCGTAGACAAAATACGTAATTTCATGTGGCTTAAGAACACTGATTACAATTTTTCAAAGGCTTATGAACTTTTATAATTTACTGCTGACACGAAAACTGAGCCGAAAATGACCGAAGAACGAAGCGTGTACGACCGACCGACCATGCATAAATCTGGTGTGGCGAACCATGATTGAAGGAAACATGACCCGAGAGTATGACCTGGGAGACGAAGCAGTAAGATTTCTCCGTCCAAATTTAGAAGGTACATGATTAATCTCTGAAGTGTGTATAACTGACGGTCAAAAATCCGATACTGAGAGTACCGTAAATTAATCTTAACGGAACCAAACTGGAACGTGTCAGACCGATATGCTTTTATCGATCATTGGAAGGAATTAAAAGACCTTCCCTCTTACCTTACCTAAAACCATTAATCTTTCACCTTTGCTGCTGCATATGTGGTTATCTGTGACTTAGGAAGATATTATCCTTCACAGCTTTGCCAAGCTATTTTTTTCCTTAGTACCTGAACTCGTTTTAAATAGCCGTGGTTGAGGGTATCAACCCAACAGAGCCACTAACCTCTTCCACTTGATCTTCGTTCCCACTCACCAGGCCGGGCCGACTGATGTTAGCTAGGCTGCTCCAGGGACATCTTGAGTTAGGATCAGTCCATCTGTTGTCTTATATATATATATATATATATATATATATATATATATATATATATATATATATATATATATATATATATCGACCTAAGTTGTCAAAATGAAATGTAAAAGGAAATTGGTTATTTATGAACTTTTTATGCAGTATGGAATACGAAATTTCAAGTGTTATTGGCTTCGAATTTGTCAGAATACGACCACTTTATATATACGAAGGGGTTCAGGTTTGTTCACTCCAGACAATAAATTATCCTAAATGTACAACATGTTAATGACGAAGATTTTAAGATAATTATAGGTGGGGAAGACAGAAGATACTTTATTTGGTAAGCACAAGGGCGCCGCTCAGAAGTCCATGACCCATGAACTGCCACTGTTGAAGATTACAAGGGAACTGGAACTGTTGTTGGGCAGTTAATAGGCAAGTCGTTCTCGTTAGATACAGTGGACCTGCTCCTCGGTAGATTACATGAAATGTGCGACTGTAAAGGTAAGATATGATGAAGAAAACTTGACGAGGTGTTCCTAACACTGGTGACGTGCTTGTTGATCCGCCTGCTCGCTCCATTCTGCACTGTGGTGGCTCGCAACATCATTTTCTTTCTTGATAAGAGAACATACATTGCAGGTGTTTTCTAGTGGTTTTCTGTCCACCCGGTCTAGCATTAGAGATTTTTAGACGTCATTGGGTCCCCCATATCAAAGATGAAGACGGGAGACTTAGCACTTTATGAATTAACAACTGTAATGTTCACGGACACGGTGGGCTCGGCTGCCCGGGATGTGAGGAATTAGTGGGCAGGAGGGTGAAAACCCGGTATTATGAGGTAGATAACACGGAAGGTACTGCATGGTGGAGAGCAAGAAATTATTCCCAGCATATCTGAGCTTAAGATCACTCATGGGCAGTGAGGGACAAGTTTTTGTGAGGCCACCTGCGACTCGGCACGTCCGGCTCGACGCCACAGGTTTATGGCGGAGGATTTTGTTCCGGACGTCCTATGGTGGAGCGCAGCGCCAGCTTACGGGAACGGACGAGGAGGCTCCTCCGTGCTTGCTGTGCCCTCGACAGGTTGTTAACTTACGGCAGTGTTGATAGTATAGCCATGATAAGAGTTGGTCAGTGTATGGGTCAGCATCTCCGAAGATTAAGATTTTTGTATATTTCAGTATCATCGATATGTTTCAACCCCAGCTGTTATACTATGTGTTTCTTCACAACAAAGCAGGAGTTGGTTCGCCATGGTTGATTTCCAAAACCCCTTTAGAAATGATGTAAAAATTTCCTCCTAAAGTTTCATCAGACTTTCAGGGAAGCATGTGTTTTGCCTAAGTTATAAAACCATGAATATTCTGAGACTTAGCTGCTCTCTCTGAAATATTAAGAAATAATGACCAGGAGGAACATTACAGTCATTCATATAACCACTCCATAACAGGGCATAACATAGTCGTGGGCAGTTCCCCCAGTAGGCCCTTCCTCCTCCTCCAGTATTAAGATCAAAAAAACATTTTTTAACCCCAAGAAACTAGGCCTTGTGTGGCCCATACTTTGTATGAAATTGTGGATTTTGATATTCCTTGTGATCTTTCTATCATCACCATCTCTGTTATTTATATCCACGCATATAAATGCACCCTGAAATTCGCCCCAATACTGAAAATGTCTTAAAAGATTCCATGTTGCAAAACGCGAGTTCACAGTGGCGGGGGAAAATCCCCAGACTGCAGTACCATTATCAATGTCGAATCTTTGATCTTCCAATCTGCTTATTCGGTGATTTCCCGTCAAAATTCTCGAAACCAAAGTGCTGCTTGTGAAAGTGGTTTGTTGGAGGTTGAAGGAGATACAGCGTCACTTACCGCTCATATTCCTCGCTGCTCCGTCATCTGATGTGTAGCCAAGATAAGTGTCGTCACAGTTCACACTCGCCTCAGTGTGGGAGGAACCTGCTTGCAAAGACATATCGATTTACCTTTTGACATCATGGTAACCTGGTAATAGCGGCGTATCGTAAGGATGACACCTGACGTTACACACAGCGTAACATGTCCATGAGTTACGCTTGAGCTTCGATGTAGAAGTTTGATAATCGAATTGTAACGTCACGTTAGTGGCGTAACTAATTTCTGTAACATTATGTACACAGTGTTACGAGTGTGTAACACAGTCTCACACTGTGAGAAGTCATTGTAACACGAGACATTCTTGAATTACGACCAGATGGTCAGCATACACTATTTTTACATTTTTTAGTCCTTGTTTTTAATTTAATCTTTTGTTATCCGTGAGTGCCATACCGGAACGAAAATATATTCTGTAATACTTGTGTCATTTGTACAGCACAACCGCTTTATTTACAATCAACGAGACCCGTTTTTTACAATTTAAATGAATTAGCGTAACGTAGCTACGTCAAAAATAAATGGAAAAAATCTTGCGTACAGTTAGTGTGTGTGTTTGTGTGGATAGATATAAAAAAAATTCAACTTTCATAGGAATTTAGAATTTTAGGCCATGTCTGACCAATTTCTCAAATTTGTGAGGAATGTAGAATTTTAGGTCATGTCTGATCAGTTGCCTTGCCTCTATCCTAGTCTATCGCCATCTTGGAAGTTGTTGCAAAAATTTGGAACAACTGGAATGATGTTAGGTCCAGCCTCCTGTTACCTGGAGACTAGTATGCTGCTGTGTAGGTACGACCATCTGATATTTGTAGACTAACCTTATTCTGTTCAAGGGTTTTATCTTATCATTTGTTACCCACAAGAATAGACTACATTATAACCACATGTAAGTCCTGCCATCTAACACATTGTAACTTAATATTGCTTTTACTGAACTGTAGATCGTGTTGTCTGTCTCTGTAGACTGGTGAACGACCATCAGTCTGTTGACTGATGAACTACTATCAGTCTGTAGAATGATAAACTACTATTAGTCTGTAAACTGATAAACTATCAGTCTGTAAACTGATAAACTACTATTAGTCTGTAAACTGATAAACTACAATCAGTCTGTAGACTGATAAACTACTATCAGTCTGTAGAATGATAAACTACTATCAGTCTGTAGACTGATAAACTACTATCAGTCTGTAGAATGATAAACTACTATCAGTCTGTAGAATGATAAACTACAATCAGTCTGTAGACTGATAAACTACTATCAGTCTGTAGAATGATAAACTACTATCAGTCTGTAGAATGATGAATTGTCATCAGTCTGTAGACTGATAAACTACTATTAGTCTGCAAATTGATAAACTATCATCAGTCTGTAGACTGATAAACTACCATCAGTCTGTAGAATGATAAACTACTATCAGTCTGTAGAATGATAAACTACTATCAGTCTATAAACTGATAAACTACTATCAGTCTGTAGAATAAACTACTATCAGTCTGTCGAATGATAAACTATCAGTCTATAAACTGATAAACTACTATCAGTCTGTTGACTGATAAACTACTATCAGTTTGTAGAATGATAAACTGTCGGTCTGTAGAATGATGAACTACTATCAGTCAGTAGAATGATGAATTGTTATCAGTCTGTAGAATGATAAACTACTATTAGTTTGTAGAATGATAAACTACTATCAGTTTGTAGACTGATAAACTACTATCAATCTGTAGAATGATGAACTATTAGTCTGTAGAACGATAAACTACTATTAGTCTCTAGAATGATGAACTACTATCAGTCTGTAGAATGAGAAACTATCATCAGTCTGTAGAATGATAAACTATCATCAGTCTGTAGAATGAGAAACTATCATCAGTCTGTAGAATTATAAACTATCATCAGTCTGTAGAATGAGAAACTATCATCAGTCTGTAGAATGAGAAACTATCATCAGTCTGTAGAATGATAAACTATCGTCAGTCTGTAGAATGATAAACTATCGTCAGTCTGTAGAATGATAAACTATCGTCAGTCTGTAGAATTATAAACTATCAGTCAGTCTGTAGAATGATAAACTATCATCAGTCTGTAGAATGATAAATTACTATCAGTCTGTTAGATTGAGAACTATTCATCAGTCTGTAGAATGATAAACTATCATCAGTCTGTAGAATGATAAACTATCGTCAGTCTGTAGAATGATAAACTATCATCAGTCTGTAGAATTATAAACTATCGTCAGTCTGTAGAATGATAAACTATCATCAGTCTGTAGAATTATAAACTATCGTCAGTCTGTAGAATGATAAACTATCATCAGTCTGTAGAATGATAAATTACTATCAGTCTGTAGAATGAGAAACTATCATCAGTCTGTAGAATGATAAACTATCATCAGTCTGTAGAATGATAAACTATCATCAGTCTGTAGAATGATAAACTATCATCAGTCTGTAGAATGAGAAACTATCATCAGTCTGTAGAATTATAAACTATCATCAGTCTGTAGAATGAGAAACTATCATCAGTCTGTAGAATGATAAACTATCATCAGTCTGTAGAATGATAAATTACTATCAGTCTGTAGAATGATAAACTACTATCAGTCTAAAGAATGATGAATTATCATTTGTATGTAGAATTATAAACTACTATCAGTTTAGAATGATATACTACTATCAGTCTGTAGAATGATATACTACTATCAGTCTGTGGATTGATATACTACTATCAGTCTGTAGAATGTTATACTACTATCAGTCTTTACAGTGATAAACTAGTCAGTCTGTACAATAATAAACTACCATCAGGCTGTACAGTGATAAACTACAATCAATCTGTAGAATGATTAACTATCATCAGTCTGCAGTAAGATAAACTATCATCAGTCTGTAGAATGATTAACTACTATCAGTCTGTAGAATGATAAACTACTATCAGTCTGGAGGATGATAAACTATCAGTATAGAATGATATACTACTATCAGTTTGTAGGATGATAAAATTACCATCAGTCTAGTAGTGATAAACTGCCATCAGTCTGTAGAATGATAAACGACTATTAGTCTAGTAGAATGATAAACTACTATCAGTCTGTAGAATGATAAGCTTCTATCAGTGTAGAATGATAAAGTACCCTCAATCTGTAGTATGATAAACTACTATCAGTTTGTAGAATGATAAGCTGTTATCAGTGTAGAATGATAAACTACCATCAATCTGTCGTATGATAAATTACAATCACTCTGTAGAATGATATACTGTCAATCTGTAGAATGATAAACTACTATCAGTCTGTAGAATGATATACTAATATCAGTCTGTAGACTGATAAACTACTATCAGTCTGTAGAATGATAGACTACTATGAGTCTATACAATGATAAACTACCACCAGTCTGTAGAATGATAAAGGCACTATCAGTCTAGTAGTATGATAAACTACCATCAGTCTGTAGAATAAAAAACTACTCTGTAGAATGATATACTACTATCAGTCTGTACAATGATAAACTACTATCAGTCTGTACAATGATAAACTACTGTCAGTCTGTACAGTGATAAACTACCACCAGTCTGTAGAATGATAAAAGTACTATCAGTCTAGTAGTATGATAAACTACCATCAGTCTGCAGAATGATAAACTACTATCAGTGTAGAATGATAAACTATCATCAGTCTGTAGTATAATAAACTATCAGTCTGTAGAATGATAAACTACTATCAGTGTAGAATGATAAACTACTGCCGGTCTGTAGAATGATAAAAATACTATCAGTCTAGTAGAATGATAAACTACCAACAGTCTGTAGAGTGATAAACTACTATCAGTCTATTGAATGATAAACTATCATCAGTGTAGTATGATAAACTATCATTTTATAGAATGATAAACTAAAATCAGTCTGTAGAATGATAAACTATTATCAGTCTGTAAAATGATATACGACTGTCAGTCTGTAGAGTGACAAACCATCAGTCTCTCGAATAGTAAACTACTTTCAGTCTAGAATGTAAACTACTATCAGTCTGTAGAATGATAATCTACTATCAGCCTGGTAGAATGATAAATTACTATCAGTCTGTAGATTCATAACCTACCATCAGTCTGTAGAATTATTAACTACTATCAGTCTGTAGATTGATAAACTACCATCATTCTGTAGAATGACAAACTACTGTCTGTCTGTAGAATGATAAACTACTATCGGTCTTTACCATGATAAACTACTGTCAGTCTGTGCAGTGATAAACTACCACCAGTCTGTGGAATGATAAACTACCACCAGTCTGTGGAATGATAAACTACCATCAATCTGTAGAATGATTAACTATTATTAGTCTGTACAATGATAAACTACCATCATTCTGTTGAATGATAAACTACCATTAGCCTGTAGAATGATACACTACCATCAGTAGGTTGGAAGTCGTGTGATCATGTGTCTGTCATCCGTAGCCTAACGTACTACACCTCATCTCTCTCGACCTCACCATCCGCTGTCTGTAACCTAACCTCTTACCTTTATTGGCTACAAGTCTCCTTAGAATTTTTTTTATGTATAAAAATCGCATTATTAGAAGCGTTGAGAAATGATTTTGCATCATCACATTGCTCATGTGTCAACATCATTCAGATGAACATGAACATCTCTTGAGGAAATTAAATGTATTGTTTTTCACCGGCTTAAAGCTTCGATAAGGCTTCAAATTGATTTAATGTATAATAAGTTTGATATTTTCTAGAATACCTTTTTTTACATCATGCTGTCCCTCTGTCACTAAGAAAGGACTGAATTATGGTTATTAAAAATCATATTTGTTTATCTCTGATTTCAGGTAATGAACTTCTACTAATTAACTTCCCATTTCCTAGGTGAGATATGGCTACTTTTGCATTCCCCTATCACACCATTTAACCATAATATGAATTAGGTAAACCTAAGCTTATGTTATCCTTATCATAGCAAGATGTCCATAATTTACAGTTTTACACCCTAGTCATTTACAGGAATTTACGTAAGGTCCGACACTACACAATACAGTGTCGTGCTCCCGATGTTCATATTTGTTATTGTTGTGATATCTTATGTGTTGCTCATTCATAAGCTATTTGGTAAAGCCATTCCACATGCATATATTTTCCATTCCTAACTTGTCTACAGTGTATTGAATTAACAAAATAACTGATAAGTTACCTGTCTACTTAGAAAGTAAGTACAGCGATATAAGCACACCAAAAGAAAATAAAAATCAAGTAATAATTTGATGTAGTTTCCCCAGTGGGATTTGTTGGCGTTCTCTCTCATTGTCGTTTTCTTTTTCAAAGTGGGATCTCTAGGTAAGGCTTCCGTACGCCTGGATTGACTGGAATATCTGTACATTTGGAGCTGTAATACGGAGAGATTATTTTGTATACTCATAATATTCTAGAAATTTCATTCCTATGGGAGTATTCCTTATTTTGTCATACGCACAGGAGTGTGCAACACTACAGCCACATTGAATTGCAATCTGTTGCGTACAAGCTGTGAGCAGCATTGTTGGGGATTTATCAATTATTACTGATAATTGACGTAAGAGTATGAGAACCAGATCTATAAGTAATCTACGCATAGGTCACTTACGGCCGGGCCCGGGACCTCGGCTATGCTAGAACTATAACCCCCAAGTGTATATCTATCCATCTATCTATCTATCTATCTATCTATCTATCTATCTATCTATCTATATATATATATATATATATATATATATATATATATATATATCCCTTGGGATAGGGGCGAAAGAATACTTCCCACGTATTCCCTGCGTGTCGTAGAAGGCGACTAAAAGGGGAGGGAGCGGGGGCTGGAAATCCTCCCCTCTCGTTTTTTTTTTTTTTCCAAATTTTCCAAAAGAAGGAACAGTGAAGGGGACCAGGTGAGGATATTCCCTCAGAGGCCCAGTCTTCTGTTCTTAACGCTACCTCGCTAACGCGGGAAATGGCGAATAGTATGAAATATATATATATATATATATATATATATATATATATATATATATATATATATATATATATATATATATATATATATATATATATGGTTTGCCATATCACTCAATACGGAAACGGAAATATTGTACACAATATGACAATGAAATCTGTTTATATAACATTTACGAATGTTTATTTTATAGTATTTGGAGGGGAGGTGGTGGGGGAGGGTTGAGTTCCAATATTACATGCGGTGCCTCACATATGACCTGAGGGAAGGGACCTCCAAGACGATATCAAATGCCAGTCAGTTATACCAGAAGGTCGTGTCAAGAGCGTGAACTCGTTCTCAACGGTCATGCACAAAAGGTCGTACCGTCGTGCTCGAGGGTCGTATAGTCGTGCACAAAAGGTCGTACCGTCGTGCTCGAGGATCGTAAAGTCGTACAGTGGTCATCATACAACCTCATTTCCAACCCTAGCTGGCTGGCTGAGTCGTGTCTACCAGGACGGGTAGTTCATTAAAGTGTATCTACATTTGGTCGCGTCGGATACGGACGAGAGATGAAACACATTAAGAGATAACGCATGCGTAGGGGTATGGGGGACTCTGTATTATGAGATCGGCGTCAGAAATCCCAAGGGCCTGACAGACGGTCCAACTACGCCAATGTTTTGGTATAGTTACGCCACAGACGCAGGTCCCGGGGTCGACTTATACGCCCTGGACGAGGATAAGACTTTGGTAAGGGGGAGGAGTTGTGGCCGAGGGTGGGAAGGGGGAGACGTGTGGACGAGGATAGGACTTGTGTAGGGGTAGACACGTTGCTGAGATGACTTACGTAGGGAGAGAGACGTGGCCGAGGATAGGACTTGCGCAGGTGGGGAGACACGTGTCTGAGGATATGACTTGCGCAGGTGGGGAGACACGTGTCCGAGGATATGACTTGCGGAGGGGACATGAGCTGAGGATATGACTTGCGTGGGGGGGAAGAACGTAGCCGAGGATAGGACTTGCGTAAGGGGACATGTGGCGGAGGATAGGCCTTGCGTAGGGGGAGACACGTGTCCAAGGGTATGACTAAGGTAGGGTAAGGGACGTGGACGAAGAGAAGCCTTTGATCGGTGAAGGAAGGAAGGTGTGGGTGGAGAGGTAGAGGTAGCACGTGACCAGAAGCAAGCGTCAGCCGAAGCTGCTCAGCTGGACAGTATAAACACCTGCTTGGAAGGAGAGCCGGGTGAGTGGACCGTGTGTCCCCTGGGACAGTCAGAAGGCTCTCAACATTGTCCCGTGTTGTCCCTCACTGGTGGCTGGTGAGGAGGGAGAGAGAGAGAGAGAGAGAGAGAGAGAGAGAGAGAGAGAGAGAGAGAGAGAGAGAGAGAGAGAGAGAGAGAATGTATCTCCAGGCAAGCATAATGGGGTGCG
The DNA here is from genome assembly GCF_036320965.1 of Panulirus ornatus. Taxonomy (NCBI): domain Eukaryota; kingdom Metazoa; phylum Arthropoda; class Malacostraca; order Decapoda; family Palinuridae; genus Panulirus; species Panulirus ornatus. Next base: position 43,733,856 of record NC_092237.1, read on the forward strand.
ACTCCTGCAGTAGGAGGGAACTGATATCATAAGTGACTTGGTAAGAGGACGTAGAGATCCTGGAATCATATTTGAATATGATGACGTGTGAGGAGGAGTGTGGAGACATGCTGTGCCCTACTAAGACGCCCAGAGGGGCTTCAGCTACGGTCATGTATATAGATGACGTTCATCCTCCCATCAGAAGCTGAGTGATGAAGGTGTGAGGCGACATGAGGCCAGCTGGTCATGTGGATCACTTTCTTGGAGACAATATTCCAGAAATCGACGAGCTCCCGAGAGGGACTTGGGGGAGGAGGGGTTTTGTTGACTTACTACATTTGTAAAACTGGTAAGGAGGAGGATATGAAATGTGGCGTTATTTTACATTGAGAAGGAGTTTAGGAACGACCCTCCTAATATACTACATGGGAAGTTAGAAATTGATCATCAGTTTGATCAGTCGTCTTAAGAAACGTCAACATTTGCTGGGGAAGCTTCAGCTCAGGACGTGAGGACGAAGTGTGTGTGTGTGTGTGTGTGGCTACAGGAAGCGGACGGGAGCGCGAGATACACACCAGGCTGGGGTTCGTGGCGCTACACCTGCTCGTCATCTGACACCATCTGAGAAGGTTCATCTTCGAGCTGAACCTTCGAAGCTGAAAAGCAAAACAGGACATGAAGAGGATGTGTGTAGAAATATACGAAATAACCGAACTGGAACAACGTGTTATGAAATAGTGTTGGCATGTGTGTATGTACCACGTCCAAGACCATGTATGACAGTTGAGCTAACGCGTTATGGCCACACTGCTGTAAACACACCCCCCCCCCCCACCCCGTAAGCCACAATATATATCAACGACACGTATTACGAAACATGGTGCGTGATGCAAAGCCAAACTTCGTCATCGCTGAAGCGATATTTTTCTCTTCCACGAGAGACAAGATTGGATCACAGAGTCGTGTGTTTTGTATCACGAAATATAAATTTTTACGTCTTGCTGAATCTTACGGCCAATACATATTGTAATATTGTACTGCTTACTGCACCTATTTTCAAGGGAATTATATTTAGATATGTTTAGCCAATAGTTAATATGTCAGTAGGAAATATTACAGAGTATTTGACATATGCTAGTGTGTGTGTGTGTGTGTGTGTGTGTGTGTGTGTGTGTGAGTGAGTGAGTGAGTGAGTGTGTGTGTGTGTGTGTGTGTGTGTGTGTGTACATACACATATATAGGAGTAATGACATGATACATATATACAAGGTTAAGCGACGGGGCAACACGAGTGTGAGACTCTCCACGTAACATACAAATGATCACTACACACATGAGTACAGCACAGTAACAAAGGTTACAAGCCTAATGACCTTCCTCTGAGGTCACTGCTCGTTAAACCCAACCACCCACCTCATGAAACAGTCACTCGTTCAGGGACAAACATCAGGTTTAACACGTCTCCAGCCATGTGACCTGAGCCATGCCTCCTCCCTCCTGCTGTAGCAACGCCTCCTCCCTCCTGCTGTAGCAACACCATGGGACCTTAGCAACGCCTCCTCCCTCCTGCTGTAGCAACACCATGAGACCTTAGCAACGCCTCCTCCCTCCTGCTGTAGCAACATCATGAGACCTTAGCAACGCCTCCTCCCTCCTGCTGTAGCAACATCATGAGACCTTAGCAACGCCTCCTCCCTCCTGCTGTAGCAACACCATGAGACCTTAGCAACGCCTCCTCCCTCCTGCTGTAGCAACACCATGAGACCTTAGCAACGCTTCCTCCCTCCTGCTGTAGCAACACCATGAGACCTTAGCAACGTTTCCTCCCTCCTGCTGTAGCAACACCATGGGACCTTAGCAACGCCTCCTCCCTCCTGCTGTAGCATCACCATGAGACCCTAGCAACACCTCCTCCCTCCTGCTGTAGCAACACCATGAGACCTTAGCAACGCCTCCTCCCTCCTGCTGTAGCAACGCCTCCTCCCTCCTGCTGTAGCAACGCCTCCTCCCTCCTGCTGTAGCAACACCATGGGACCTTAGCAACGCCTCCTCCCTCCTGCTGTAGCAACATCATGAGACCCTAGCGACGCCTCCTCCCTCCTGCTGTAGCAACACCATGAGACCCTAGCAACGCCTCCTCCCTCCTGCTGTAGCAACACCATGAGACCCTAGCAACACCTCCTCCCTCCTGCTGTAGCAACACCATGAGACCTTAGCAACGCCTCCTCCCTCCTGCTGTAGCAACACCATGAGACCTTAGCAACGCCTCCTCCCTCCTGCTGTAGCAACACCATGAGACCTTAGCAACGCCTCCTCCCTCCTGCTGTAGCAACACCATGAGACCCTAGCAACACCTCCTCCCTCCTGCTATACAGCCACGGGATCTTGACAACGCCTCTTCTCTACCCAGACACAGCCAGTGGACCCCAGCAACACCTCCTGTCTTCTCCAGCACCAGCCCGGCTCTCCCCTCATCCCTTCTGCAGTAGCAGCTGTCCCGGGCGGGCAGCTGAGCCACAAGGCTGCACACACTTGTGTATATCATTACCGTTATGCCAACCATATTTCTGTACCCAAGTGGCTTCACTGTACTTAAGTGTCCGGTAAATGATTTATGGTCCCGGTATATTGCTGACAGTGAGCGAGTGTGTGTGCTCCACACTAACTGATGCGTCCTCTGCCTCGCTATGCCTTTCAATTACCACATTTGAATTACTGGTTGTGCGTGTAAGTGCTGCCTCATCATTATCAACATGAACACGATACGGGAAGATTACATAATCATACGACACAAGCGGCATTTATTTTCCGAATCAGAACGAGGAAACTGGTACAGGATCTGGCCGGGCTCCAGCTGACCGTGACACACATCACAGCTGGTGGCTGTGACGTCATGAGTTTCCTGTTGAGTTGCCAGTTCATGTGTACCACGCCAGAACAGAGATTAATTGCATCTATTTTTTTTATATATGCTACTGTGCTTCCCTATTAATCCATGTTTTATTAGACTTCAAGTGGAGGTACGATTGCTGGAATACATAGATGTGAATGGTTCAGGGAGACATGCTGATTTTGTCTTAAAAAAAAAAAAAAATGGGAAAATTTTTAATAACAATGGAGACATTTAGTAATGTCTTTTTGGTTCTTTATTGCGTATATTTTTGTGTGATAATTATTGATAAAGTAACAGTGCTCCTTTTCGTTTGGTTTCCTCAGCACTGAAATCATTTGAAGATATTTATTTCATATTTATCGGTTTTATCAAGGACAATGCAGCTAAATTCTGGGGAAATAATGAAATTATATGATAAAAACTTGAGGAAGAAGACATTACTGTCTTCAACATTGTTGGTATGGGTTACGTGTCCACACGACCGCGCATAACATGTGTCATGTGTTTATCAATACATTATTGAATGAACGTGGATGATTTACCGACCCTGTTTTGCGCAGTGAGTCACCGTCAGTCACAGTTTATTTTGCCGACTAGTCGGTATCGATGTGTGTGGAACGTTCGTTGTGTCAGTGGGTTTTATAAAGCGCCAGATTATCAGGCCATGAGACCCATCTCGGGTACGATGATGTAGGCCATGTCCGGGTGCGGAGAACCCAGGTAAAGTGAGGTTCCTCAGCTGGACCCACTCCACCCAGCACTTGGCCCACCCACTCCGGGGGTGAGGGCTCTACCCGGACCCTACTGCACTAATTTATAATTAATTATTTTTTCTCATTACAAATGATGTTTCTATGAACAGAGATCTTATTTATTTAGATTTTTCCTCTACAGTAAAAGTTAATAAATCCAAATCTCTCTCTCTCTCTCTCTCTCTCTCTCTCTCTCTCTCTCTCTCTCTCTCTCTCTCTCTCTCTCTCTCTCTCTGAAAATCCCTCCCTCCCATTTTTAATTTTCCAAAAGAAGGAACAGAGAAGGGGGCCAAGTGAGGATATTCCCTCTAAGGCTCAGCCCTCTGTTCTTAACGCTTCTTCGCTAACGCGGGAAATGGTGGATATGTGTGTTTTCGTGTTGTGTGTGTGTGTGACCTTTTTTAATGATCATATTGGCCTTTTTTTCTCTCAAGATGATGTTTCATTTCCTGATTGTTTCGTATTTTCGTGAACCAGGAAGGATACACGACGTCAGTCATCGTAAATTAAAGAACCACTTCTTTCAAAATCCGGGGATAAAATTATTAATGACGAGTAGATTTAAGTTTGTATTGCTTTGTTCACCACTTTATTTCAGCATTATCTATTACTTGGTAATTCCTCGTTTTAGGATCGTCTCTTAAGTAGTCGCTCATATATTTGGACGATTGAAGAAATTTTTACAAATGTTAGGGTGTTCGAACGAGCTGTTTCCCGCCATAAATAGACTGGTTGGTTAGATAGGATTTTATAGGCTTATTACCCGCCAGGCTCATTAAAACCCTTAACATCACGTATTAATTACCATCCTAAGAAATATTCAACACATCTTTAGGTGTTGAAGACAATTCTAAGACCACATACTTTCTTATTATGTATATTTACCTTGTATTGTGAGACTCACACATTGCTGAAGCTATGACCGTGGTCAGTACGGTACGATAGCCTAGTGGTATTGTGAGACTCACACATTGCTGAAGCTATGACCGTGGTCAGTACGGTACGATAGCCTAGTGGTATTGTGAGACTCACACATTGCTGAAGCTATGACCGTGGTCAGTACGGTACGATAGCCTAGTCCCCGTGACGGGCATAACACTTCTCGTATTGACCTTAAGGTAGGCCTCGCATACCGGACTGATGTAACGGAGTTCGATATAAGCGGTGGGTTCGAGGCTGAGTATGGAGTAGCCATGATGATGATGATGGTGCTTTCTTTTGACACAAAAATACAACAATTTTAATAAACGTGCAACGAAGACTGGGCTCAAAACATGATGACATTATCATTTCCTGTATATACTCTGGAGCAAGGGTTGTGAAGATCATGTAAAGGTCGCCTTGTGAGACCATCCACCACAACACATGAGTATGATCATGGCTAACTCCTGTGAACGAGATAGACTAGTATGTAAGATATTTCGTACCATGAGGCAAAGAACAAAATTCAGAATCACAAACTACTTTACTCTGTTTGCTGAGACGATATGGGCAACTGAATGCCCATATATATATATATATATATATATATATATATATATATATATATATATATATATATATATATATATATATATATATCTATATATATCTATATATATATATATATATATATATATATATATATATATATATATTAATTTATTTATTTCATTTATTATACTTTGTCGCTGTCTCCTGCGTTAGCGAGGTAGCGCAAGGAAACAGACGAAAGAATGGCCCAACCCACCCACATCCACATTTATATAGATACACGTCCAGACACGCACATATACATACCTATATATCTCAACGTATACATATATATACACACAGGCATATACATATATACACATGTACATAATTCATACTGTCTGCCTTTATTCATTCCCGTCGCCACCCCGCCACACATGAAATGACAACCCCCTCCCCCGCATGTGCGCGAGGTATCACCAGGAAAAGACAACAAAGGCCACATTCGTTCGCACTCAGTCTCTAGCTGTCATGTATAATGCACCGAAACCACAGCTCCCTTTCCACATCCAGACCCCACAAAACTTTCCATGGTTTACCCCAGACGCTTCACATGCCTTGGTTCAGTCCATCGACAGCACGTGTTAATTGATAGGCGCGTGAAAGAGAGACTTTTGGATATTGATGTGCTGAGAGGTGCAACTGGAGGGATGTTTGATCATTATCTTGTGGAGGCGAAGGTGAAGATTTGTAGAGGTTTTCAGAAAAGAATTTTGGGGTGAAGAGAGTGGTGAGAGTAAGTGAGCTTGGAAAGGAGACTTGTGTGAGGAAGTACGAGGAGAGAATGAGTGCAGAATGGAAAAAGGTGAGAACGAATGACGTAAGGAGAGTGGGGAAGGAATGGGAGGTATTTAGGGAAGCAGTGATGGCTTGCGCATAAGGTATGCTTGTGGCATGAGAAAGGTGGGAGGTGGGCAGATTGGAAAGGGTGGGATGAAGAACTAAGATTGCTAGTGAAAGAGAAGAGAGGGGCGTTTGGACGATTTTTGCAGGAAAGTAGTGTGAATGATTGTGAGACGTATAAAAGAAAGAGGCAGGAGGTCAAGGGAAAGGCACAAGAGGTGAAAAAGAGGGCAAATGAGAGTTGGGGTGAGAGAGTATCATTAAACTTTAGGGGAAAAAAATGTTTTGGAAGGAGGTAAATAAAGTGCGTAAGACAAGAAAACAAATGGGAACATCGGTGAAGGGCGTTAATGGGAAAGTGATAACAAGTGGTGGTGAAATGAGAAGGAGATGGATTGAGTGTTTTGAAGGTCTGTTGAAGGTGTTAGATGATAGAGTGGCAGATATAGGGTGTTTTGGTCAAGGTGGTGTGCGAAGTGAGAGGGTAAGAGAATGGTTTGGTAAATAGAGAAGAGGTAGTGAAAGCTTTGCGGAAGATGAAAGCCGGCAAGGCAGCGGGTTTGGATGGTATTGCAGTGGAATTGATTAAAAAAGGGGGTGACTGTGTTGTTGGTAAGGATATTCAATGTATGTATAGTTCTTGGTGAAGTGCCTGAGGATTGGCGGAATGCATGCATAGTGCCATTGTACAAAGGCAAAGGGGATAAAGGTGAGTGTTCAAATTACAGAGGTATAAGTTTGTTGAGTATTCCTGGGAAATTATATGGGAGGGTATTGATTGAGAGGGTAAAGGCATGTACAGAGCATCAGATTAGGGAAGAGCAGTGTGGTTTCTGATGTGGTAGAGGATGTGTGGATCTGGTGTTTGCTTTGAAGAATGTATGTGAGAAATACTTAAGAAAACAGATGGATTTGTATTTAGCATTTATGGATTTGGAGAAGATATATGACAGAGTTGAAGAGTTGATAGAGATGCTCTGTGGAAGGTATGAAGAGTACATGGTGTGGGAGGTAAGTTGCTAGAAGCAGTGAAAAGTTTTTATCAGGGATGTAAGGCATGTGTACGAGTAGGAAGAGAGGAAAGTGATTGGTTCCCAGTGAATGTCGGTTTGCAGCAGGGGTGCGTGATGTCCTCATGGTTGTTTAATTTGTTTATGGATGGGGTTGTTAGGGAGGTGAATGCAAGAGTTTTTGAAAGAGGTGCAAGTATGCAGTCTGTTGTGGATGCGAGGGCATGGGTAGTGAGTCATTTGTTGATCGGTGATGATACACCGTTGGTGGCTGATTCGGATGAGAAACCGCAGAAGTTGGTGCCTGAGTTTGTAAAGTGTGTGAAAGAAGAAAGCTGAAAGTAAATGTGAATTAGAGCAAGGTTATTAGGTTCAGTAGGGTTGAGGGACAAGATAATTGGGAGGTAAGTTTGAATGGAGAAAAACTGGAGGAAGTAAAGTGTTTTAGATATCTGGGATTTAGCAGCGGATGGAACCATGGAAGCGGAAGTGAGTCATAGGGTGGGGAAGGGGGCGAAGAAACTGGGAGTGTTGAAGAATGTGTGGAAGGCGTATGTTTGAAGGAATAGTGGTTCCAACGATGTTATATGGTTGCGAGGCGTGGGCTATAGCTAGGGTTGTGCGGAGAAGGGTGGATATGTTGGAAAGTGAATGTTTGAGGACAATATGTGGTGTGAGGTGGTTTGATTGAGTAAGTAATGAAAGGGTAAGAGAGATGTGTGATCATAAAAAAAAGAGCGTGGTTGAGAGAGCAGAAGAGGGTGTTTTGAAATGGTTTGGTCACATGGAGAGAATGCGTGGAGAAAGATCGACAAAGAGGATGTATGTGTCAGAGGTGGAGGCAACGAGAAGTGGGAAACCAAATTGGAGGTGGAAGGATGGAGTGAAAAAGATTTTGAGCGGTCGGGGCCAGAACATACAGGAGGGTGAAAGGCGTGCAAGGAATAGAGTGAGTAGGAATGATGTGGTGTACCGGGGTCGACGTGCTGTCAATGGATTGAACCAGGGCATGTGAAGAGTCTAGGGTAAACGATGGAAAGTTTTGTGGGTCCTGGATGTGGAAAGGGAGCTGTGGTTTCGGTGCATTATACATGACAGCTAGAGACTGAGTGTGAACGAAATGTGGCCTTTGTTGTCTTTTCCTGGAGCGCGTGTGGGGAGAGGGGGTTGTCATTCCATGTGTGGCGGGGTGACGACGGGATGGGTGCAGTAAGTATGAGTGTATACATGTGTATATGTCTGTATGTATATGTATGTATACATTGAAATGTATAGGTATGTATATGTGCGTGTGTGGGCGTTTATGTATATACATGTGTATGTGGGTGGGTTGGGCCATTCTTTCCTGTTTCCTTGCGCTACCTCGCATACGCGGGAGACAATTAATATATATATATATATATATATATATATATATATATATATATATATATATATATATATATATATATATATGTTAATACTATTCACCATTTCCCGCATCAGCGATGTAGCGTTAAGAACAAAGGACTGAGCCTTTGAGGGAATAACCTCACTTGGCCCCCTTCTCTGTTCCTTCTTTTGGAAAAGTAAAAACTGGAGTGGAGGATTTCTAGACCATCGTTCCCTTCCCTTTTAGTCGCCTTCCACGACACGCAGGGAATACTTGGGAAGTATTCTTTCTTCCCTATTCCCAGGGATATATATATATATATATATATATGATTATTTTATATTATACCTGATCGCTGTTTCCTGCGTTAGCCAGGTAGCGCCAGAAAACAGACGAAGAATGACCCATCCATTCACATATATATATTTTCTTTGTTCGTACATACTCGGCATTTCCCGCGTTAGAGAGGTCGCTTTAAGAACAGAGGACTGAGCCTTAGAGGGAATCTCCTTCTCACTTGGCCTCCTCTGTTCCTGCTTTTGGAAAAGTAAAAACTGGAGGGGAGGATTTCCGGACCATCGCTCCCTCTCCTTTTAGTCGCCTTTTACGACATGCAGGAAGTACGTGGGAAGTATTCTTTCTCTCCCATCCCAAGAGTGCGAATGATTTAGTATTTGCTGTTAACCACGAGGAAAGTGAAACACGATGTGTTCCCAGGTGCACTTTTGTGTCATGTTCACATCGTTTAGGGAGATAAAGTAATGAGACAGTTGACACACAAGGAAGAGACGTAGCTAAGACGCAATTGGTAAACAAGCGTTACCAGATGGTGGTGTTTATGTTCATGGTGTTCGGCTCTGGCATCATGCGTCATAAAATTTTATACCGTGTACAGGAAAGGGAACTGTTTAAAAAATTTGTCTACGACAAAGCTATCCAGTTTGAATAGACCTTCACTAATATTAATGTTGCAGTTATTTGTGTATGTAATAATAGAATATTCAATGATATTTCTTGTGGTAAAGGAATTGGTTAACAAGCTAAATGATATCCATGTTGATTTTGAATTCAAAATGGTAAGTTTTGATGTTTCATCCTTGTTTACAAACGTTTCAGTTGATGACCTCTTAGAATATTTGGTTGATGTCTTGGATAATCTTGATTTACATGTTTCGAATTCCGTGTTTATTGAATTGGTAAATTTGTGTATAAAAGACTGTGTATTTCAATGCAGTGGAGAATATTATGCTCAGAAATTTGGTATGGCGATGGGTAACCCTCTTTCACTAGTATTAAGTAATCTTTACATGGAATTCTTTAAGATGAAATTATTACGGGATATTTTACCCTCTTAGGCAATTTGGTTTAGGTATGTAGATGATGTTCTTTGTGTTTGGCCAACGAGAATGTAAAAACATTCCTCCCTTTACTTAACAATGTAGTGCCTTCTATTAACTTTACTGCGGAAGTGGAAAATGATTATATGTTACCATTTTTAGCTTGCGTGATCCATAGGGATAGAAACATGTATAAGTTTAGCATATACAGAAAAACCTGCTAATGTATGCTTATATATACATTATTACTCAGCTCAACATGACAGTTGAATTATCATCATTCCAGTCGATGTTCCTTAGGGCATTACGTATTTGCAGTCCAGAACTTATGGATGATGAATATAGTATAAGAACAGGACAAGAATCAAATGCTTTGTTTAATCATGTAAAAAATTATGACCATTGTATTAACTGTAAGTCCTTTACCACGAAAAATATCGTTGAATCTTCTATTCTTGAATGCACAAAGAATTGCAACATAAGTATTTGTGAAAGTCTATACAAACTGGATAGCGTTTTTTTTTATGTTGGAGGCTCCAGTCACGGACAAAAGTCCATGTCAAGGCCGGGCCTTAACTGAAATATATTGAGAATCGTGAAACGGAGAAAGAAAAGACAAAGGAAAATATTTACGAATTTTTGAGAAAGTGAAAACCTGTCTTGAATTGTGCCAGGTTATAGTTATTGGGAAAGATGAGAAGGTAGAGAGTTCCAAAGCTTCGACGTGTAGGGAAAGAAGCAGGTATCAAAACGGCCCACCCTTGAGTTGCCGATGGCCACACAATAATCATGTAACACAGCAGCTTGCCGAGTATTGTGTGGTCTAGCTAGTGGTGGGGGGCACACAAGCAGCCAGCTCTCGGCAAAAACCAAAGTAATACCTATAAGTTAGAGAAAGTTAACCGACTTTGCTGCGTAAGGCAAAGGGTCAAGTTTGAAAGTTATCCTGGGACAGTTTATAAGTCGGACAGAGAGCAGTACTCCACACAAGGACGAATCGATCCCTCGTATAAACGGAGCAACTGTTCAGAAGAGAAGTTTCGACATCTAAACCAGACACTCAGTTTCTTAAGAGCCAGACTTAGCTATTCCCGTAATATGGGGTTTTCAAGAAAGAATCAATGTTACGGTAGTACCAAGTGTGTTCATTGAGTCAAGAGGTGGAATTACAGAACCGTCGAAGGAGAGACGAGAGTTGTGAGGAGTTTTCAATAGAGATGGGTAGAAATTGGGTCTTGGAAGCATAAAACTTAAGATTTTGAGTACCTCACTGAGACATCCTGTCCAAGTATGAGTTTATTGAGTAAGCTGTGTAAAGACGAGATACAGTTCGAGTGAGAGAAGAGAGAGCACAATTGAAGAATGTAAATGAACGCGGTGTTGAGTTGTCAGCATATGCGTGCATTGGATTATTTGTGGAGGAAAGGAAATCGTTGAAAAAAAAAAAAGTGTAGGGGACAGGACAGAACCTTGAGGGACACCGCTGTTCATGGAGAAAAGAGGAAGGCTGATCCATCAACAACCACAGAGATAGATCTGTCGGAGAGGAAGCGAGATATGAAGGACCAAAGTGAGGAAGGAAAGCCAAAAGAAGGGAGCTTAGAGATGAGACCCCGATGCCACACCCTGGCAAAATTTGTAAACTTCCCTTTTCTGTCCACATAAGATTTCATGACAGGCATGATGCCAGACCCGAACACCACCATCTGGTAACGCTTGTTTACCACTGGCGTCTTAGCTACGTCTCCTCCTTGTATATCAACTGACTGTTCTACGTCTTCTGTCTCATTCTTGTATCTCTCCTGATGATGTGATCATTACACGAAAGTACACTTGGGAACTTATCGTATTTCATTTTTCTTGTGTTTATAGGCAAATACATATATACACATGTACATATTCATACTTGCTCGCCTTCATCCATTTCCGGCGCCACCCCGCTCCACAGGAAATGGCATCGCCATCCCCCACGTCAGCGAGATAGCGCCAGGAAACATACGAAGAAAGACCACATCCGCTCACATCCATTTTCTAGCTCTCATGTGTAATGCACCGAAACAGCTTCCTATCCACATCCAGGTCCCACAAACCTTCCATTGTTTTACCCCTAACGTTTCACATGACCTGTTTTGGTCCACTGACGGCACGTCAACTCCAGTATACCATCTCGTTCCAGTTTACCTTATTCCTTGCACGCCTTTCATCCTCCTGCCTGTTCATGCCCAAATCGCTCAAAATGTTTTTCATTCCATCCTTCCACCTCCAATATGGTCTCCCGCTTTTATTCCCTCCACCTTTGACACATGTATCCTCTTCGTCAACCTTTGTTCGCTCATTCTCTCCACTTGACCAAACCATTTGAATACACCTTCATCTGCTCTCTCAGCCACACTCTTCTTATTACCAAACATCTCTCTTTCCTGTTCATTACTTACTCGATCAAATCACCTCACGCCACATATTGTCTCTAAACATTTAATTTCCAACACATCCACCCTCCTCCGCGCAACCTAGTTTATGATAATCATGCCCACGCCTCGCAACCATATAATGTTGAAACTATTGTTCCTTCAAACATGCCCATTTTTGCTCTGAGAGATTGCGATCTCTTTCCACACATTCTTCATCGCTCCTAGAACCTTCGCCCCCCCCCCCCCCCTAAGATTCACTCTCGCTTCCATGGTTCCTCCTGTCTTCTGATAAAACAATTTTCTGAAAGGTAAAAGCTCTTCCAGTGTGAGTTTCACCACTCTCGGACCTTAGACCACCAGCCAGTGATTTGAAGTTTGTGCATACAAAAATGTCCAAACGAGTTCTGTAAGAAAAAATGCTTCTCCGATACGTTTAAAAGGAAAGAAAAGAGAAACAGAACTGATAGAAATAGCAATTTAGGAAAATTAAGAAAAATGTGTGGTATTTGGATCAGGATACGTGACAAAAAAGAAAAAAAAAATACATGTGTTGAAGTCAAGTCTAGATAGAGTGAGAAAGTTGCTCGAAGACCTTTAGTGTAGATTGGAATATGCCATTGCCAGAGAAAACGGCGTAATGACTATTACCAAGGCTGAGGATGATGCCCGGGAAGTGTTGTTGGCTGAGAAGGCTGAGATAGGCAGTTATGTGTGGCCGGCCTCGCCAAGTCTTAACAGAAACGAGGAAACATCTAAAAGACGAGTCCAAGATGATTATGGTGATGTAATTCTCATCCTCAAAGATATTCATGATAGTTGAATAATCCCTTCGAAAAAAAAAAAGATTGATATAAAAAGAGAATGTGATTAAGATATAGATCGTGATGTAATTGTCCCTGTAGAGCAGTGCTGAATGGAAATATGATAACAGGAGAAACTGTGAGAATAGAGGTACACAGGTTCAGAAAAATTGGGTCATGATTAATCAAGTGGTGCAGATCCTGCTTCTGCTAAACTCTTCTAAACATGGCAGAGAAATGGCAGTAAATACTTAAAACTTGAAATTTTGAAATCAAGCTTGGAATGAAGGAACAATACCAGAAGGATTGGAACAAACGGATATTATGCCCATTTTCAAAAAGATATGATGTATAGACAAATAACTGATTAACTGTGCTGCTAAAATATACGTTTCCTAGCGACAAGATAATGAAAACCCTGGCACCTCTATGTTTCAAGAACCAAATTGAAAACAATAAACATTAAAACTAAATTTATGTACATTTTGGATTGTTATGAGAGAGACTGTGGGTATGAGAGTTTAATATCTCATACAACACATACACTGTACTGGATTTGTCCACTTGATAAGACTTCTTCAAATCACTCCTGAAAAAAAAAAATCATGAAAATCTTCGGGTTATTATGGGATCCATCACAAACTGCTGCTAGTTGTAAGATCTGGTACTGTGTGACCCTTGTACTGGCAAGAGTAAGCCAACATGAACAAATTGACTCCAGGTTCCCTCTATTATCTTGAGTCAAACATTGTCTTTAATATCTGCTTTTCTTTTGATTACCTACATGAAACTATCGTTCTCCATATGTCAATAAAGACATCCAACGGAAGTACAACTGTTATCTTATGTAAGGGATGCTGCTACCTGGAGGGCATCTCACAAAGATAAACAAACAAATGATAGGTTAATGGCTGTAAACTTATACAACTGAAACAATAGCTCAGTTAGTCACTGAAATAAATCTAATATTGTTGTAAAGGAAGCCTTGAATGTTACATAATTCAAAAATCTCGGGAGCATCTCCCGCCCCAGGAGAAATTAAAAGTGAAATAACACCAAAAAATTCTCCCAAAAGAATTACTATCCATTGGGCAGCGGAACGAATGAATAAGAAGCGACTTCATCATTAAGCAGTCAACTGGCAAGCAACCTGTCAGAAGACCCGAAGAAAAGCTTTCGCAATAGAATATAAGAATGCTTGACTCAGTATTTTATATACTTTCCAAATAGTTATGAGGACCGACGGGACATATACTCAGCAATTTTACTTTTAAAACGCATCTGCCATTACTAAGAGGCAAGTTATATTGCTAAGAACTAAGGTAATAGAAAAAAATACAGGAAAAAAATCTTTTTCCTTTACGATTAGTACCCATCCTTGCCGGAGGGCGGCGCTCATACTGGTATTATATTTATTTTCTAGCGAGTATCTATCTCATTCGTTATAGTTTTCCAGTGAGGCCATCAAGGAGATATGACTGCTCATATGCGAGGCTCCTAAAAGTTAACTGTGAAGAAACTTCCAAAGAATGTCATAAAATACTAATTCAGCTTCTCGTAAAATACAAAGAATGTCATAAAACACCAATTCATCTCGTTTACCTCGTTCGTTCCAGTGGACAGCTCCGCCCACAGGCTCCATTCCTTTTGAATATAAATTCCAGAATGCAGTTAGCATAACACAGTATTTATGCTGACGGTGTTGCTATTCTGATTTAACTTACTGGAAACATTAGAGAAGAATGTTCGAACTATTGGGTCATCAACCTTACAAATTGAATTATTTGCCGTATACACATCGCTCTTAATCTTGCAGGAACTAACGACAGACTTTAATTATACCTGATTCTCTTTTCTATCTTCTTGCCCCAAGTTCCGTGAGACTAGAATGTAATACGCTTGACTCTGAGGCCAGATATGCCAGCATTACTGGTGAAGGGAGTCGAGTCAAACTGATACGGATTCCTCCCACATAGCTCTTCCTGGACAGAGTTATAGCTCAAGCTCAAACATGCATGTGATAAAGAACCTCCTGAACTCAACACTGGCTTGTCAGTTTGAAGTCTTAAAACTATTTTGATGAAGGTATTAACAAACCAATTCTAGATAATGTAAAACGCAAAAAAAAAGTGATGGAAGATCCATACTTCATGAGTGAAAATGTCAAGTAAAACGTGTAAGGAGAAAGTATAACTAGGCTGTTAGTGGTGTTTGTGGTTTGGTGTATCCGTTGTGGTTCATCATATGCATTATAAAGTTTGCAGTCGGAGATATGGACACACGAGAACACTATGTCTTAGTGCAAAAAGAAAAAAAAATCTATGAGGGCTAAGTCCAAACAAACCTTGCAAGAAATGGTACACTTTACTGTTATGAATAAGATACTAGAAATTCTGTGGTGTTATCCATATTTTGCATCCAGTATATGAGTTTGAAGTATGAAAAAAATTGTAGGCAGTTCTGAAATAACTTTGTAACAACTTACGTCAAATTATCTGGCCACTGGAGTCTAACAAAAGACTCTTCGTGACCTGTCACCCTTTTACGCTACCGCCCACAGGATGAACATGACCACCACAGTAATGTAGCCACTGATAAGGGAGGGAGGAGCAAGGGGCAGTAAATGGTAAACACCCAAGAGTTCAAGGAAGAGGGAGCTGTGTATGACAACATTACGTACAACTCTGTGCAAGACTTCAAACTGCCAGGGGCAGGTCCTCCTGCGGATGGAAGAAGAGCAGGTTGCAAAGGTTGAATGTTGGAACAAAATATTGTCGTCCAAACATTACGGGCGAGAGACTTTTGACCGCATTGGTTTGAACAAAACTCAACTGTAAATGAAGTAATCATTATTTCACTGGTTGCTTAGTTGCTTTATGGCGGGATTTAAGCCTATTAAATAAGGCCGTCAGCATCAGACAACCAGCAACCTAGAAGTCTTTGTCTGCTTCAGGTGTCTTAGAGCATTTTAAGACCGCGCACCGTCTCACTACGCATGTGGCCCATCACGTGTATCCACTGGCTCAAATGAAAAAAAAGAATGTATAAATAGCTCCAGTTGCCCGCAGCTTACACATAATTGAAACACCTGTGATATGTCATTTCCGCCATCATGGCTGGCTGATATCACCATACTTCCCACGCGTTTTCACCGCGGCAGAAAAAGATAACTTTTTACAATGAAATACGAAATTTTTATAACAGTTCATTTATGTACAAAAATCATAGATAAGATCCAGTGTTCTCCAGCCGTAAAATTATATAAAAGTAGCAATAACAAAATGATTTGCTAAGAAAACAATGGCAACAAATGGTGCCTGAACAAAGACCAGGTGATCGTACTACCCCGCTCCTCCAGACATAGTAATGGCAAGTCAGCTGTTCTGCCAGGTCCATCACAACAAGCACACTAGCTACGTATCTCTGGCGAAAGCATCAGCCATGTAACATAGCCTTATATGTAAAGATTTTTTTCTTTAGCTTTGTCATGTTGTCGATTGGACATGAATGTAAATGTTCTCTGTGACAATACAATTCCGTGTGTACTACGTTGCTTTCATTGTCTGTTAACGTGCGACGGTAACGGAATAATTGTATCTCGCTTTCCACGGAGGGATTTTGATGACTCATCAACTGTGGCTGTTGGTGCGGGGAAGTGGTTGTGAGAGAGAGAGAGAGAGAGAGAGAGAGAGAGAGAGAGAGAGAGAGAGAGAGAGAGAGAGAGAGAGAGAAACTGATGACGTCAAGAGTATCCCGGGTGAGGTGCCAGCTCGCCTGCACCGTACTTGTTCCCGGGTGGTCACTCAGCTGGCACCTCGACGCGGGCCACTTGTGACCAGTGCCGCATTAACGCATGGACCACTTAGGTCCTGACCTGGGGCCACGGCCATACGAGAACCCCTAACGGCCTCTACCTTGTTATAGTTTACGATTGTTTATGATTCGGTAAGAGTGGGAGAGCCCTGAACATTAACCAGGCCCCATTAATAGCTTAACCCGGTCCTGCTTGTGGAGTCATTGCTGTCACTAGTGGATAAACAGAGGGACGGCCGAACGCCACTGGTGAGTCAGGCACCACCAACAAGGCCGCCCTTGTTCCCCACACATGGAGAGAATATAGCTTAATTATATAACTCGAGGACACCTTGTACGTCGCTGCTACAGCTTAAAGGCTGCGCTGCGCAATGTTGAGTGCAATGATCGACTTCTTTGAAGTCGGAACTTCGACGTGATTGTAATTCATTTTGTCCAATGAGCCCGTTAACGCCATGTAATATATATATATATATATATATATATATATATATATATATATATATATATATATATTTTATTATACTTTGTCGCTGTCTCCCGCGTTTGCGAGGTAGCGCAAGGAAACAGACGAAAGAAATGGCCCAACCCCCCCCCATACACATGTATATACATACGTCCACACACGCAAATATACATACCTACACAGCTTTCCATGGTTTACCCCAGACGCTTCACATGCCTTGATTCAATCCACTGACAGCACGTCAACCCCGGTATACCACATCGCTCCAATTCACTCTATTCCTTGCCCTCCTTTCACCCTCCTGCATGTTCAGGCCCCGATCACACAAAATCTTTTTCACTCCATCTTTCCACCTCCAATTTGGTCTCCCTCTTCTCCTTGTTCCCTCCAACTCCGACACATATATCCTCTTGGTCAATCTTTCCTCACTCATCCTCTCCATGTGCCCAAACCACTTCAAAACACCCTCTTCTGCTCTCTCAACCACGCTCTTTTTATTTCCACACATCTCTCTTACCCTTACGTTACTCACTCGATCAAACCACCTCACACCACACATTGTCCTCAAACATCTCATTTCCAGCACATCCATCCTCCTGCGCACAACTCTATCCATAGCCCACGCCTCGCAACCATACAACATTGTTGTATATATATATATATATATATATATATATATATATATATATATATATATATATATATATATATATATATTTCTTTTTCTTCTTTTAAACTATTCGCCATTTCCCGCGTTAGCGAGGTAGCGTTAGGAACAGAGGACTGGGCCTTTTTTGGAATATCCTCACCTGGCCCCCTCTGTTCCTTCTTTTGGAAAATTAAAAAAAAAAAAAAACGCGAGGGGAGGATTTCCAGCCCCCCGCTCCCTCCCCTTTTAGTCGCCTTCTACGACACGCAGGGAATACGTGGGAAGTATTCTTAATCCCCTATCCCCAGGGATAATATATATATATATATATATATATATATATATATATATATATATATATATATATATATATATATATATATGGAAAGGATCACAATTTTTCGCGTGGTCAAGATATTCGCATGAGTCCACGGGGAAAATGAAACACGATGTCCCAAGTGCACTTTCGTGTGATAATCACATCATCAGGGAAGACACAAGAGAGAAATTTAACAGTCAGTTGATATACATCGAAGAAACGAAGCTAGGGCACCATTTGGTAAACATGCGATTGTCCAAGACAGACAACGAGCGTTTATAAACTTATCATTTTACAAATTTTATCAACAATAAAGTTATCTAATTTGTATAGACCATCACTAATATTAAGATTATAATTCTTTGTGTATTTTATAATAGAAGATTCAATGATATTTCCCGTGGTAATAGAGTTAGAGTTAATAACTGAGATGGTATTACTTCAGTCAATACAATGATCATAGTTTTTAACGTGATTAAACAAGGCATTTGATTCTTGTCCTATTCTTATACTATATTTATGTTGCTTAAGTCTAACAAAAATATCCTTACCAGTCTGTCCAACATAAGATTTATCACAATTTCCACATGGCACTTTATAGATGCATCCAGGAGAATTTTTTGGTGAATTCCTGATAAAGATATCCTTTATAACATTATTGTTGCTGAAGGCAATATTTACACTAAAGGATTTAAGCAACATGGGAAGTAAAGTAAGATTATCATTAAAAGGGAGAACTAAAAGATTCTTGGTGTCAATGGGAGGTTTGGGTTAAACTCTATAAAATGATGTCTTTGCTAACTTAGGGGATTTATCAATGAAAGATCTAGGGTACTTTAACTTCGATCCAATAGAATATAGCTTCTCAAACTCATCATCAATAAACTCTGGACTGCAAATACGTAATGCCCTAAGGAATATAGATTGAAATGATGATAATTTAACTCTGTCATGTTGAGATGAGTAATAGTGGATATATGAGCATACATTGGTAGGTTTTCTGTATATGCTAAACTAAAACTTGTTTCCTTGCGTATGGATCATGCAATCTAAAAATGGTAACTTACCATTATTTTCATTTTCTACAGTAAATATGATGGAAGGTACTAAAATGTTAAGTAACGGGATAAATATTTGTAAATTTTCATTTGTTGGCCAAACACAAAGAACATCATCTACATATCTAAACCAAGTTGCCGTAGAGGGTAAGATATCCTTTAGTAATTTTGTTTCAAAAAATTCCATTTCGAAATTACTTAGTACAGGTGAAAGAGGGTTACCCATTGCCATACCAAATTTTTGAGCATAATAATCCCCATTGAATTGAAATACACAGTCTTTTATACACAGTTTTATCAGGTCATTGAACTGATAAAATTGTGAATAAAAGACTGTGTATTTCAATTCAATGGGGATTATTATGTTCAAAAATTTGGTATGGCAATGGGTAACCCTCTTTCACCTGTACTAAGTAATCTTTATATGGATTTTTTTTAAACAAAATTACTAAAGGATATGTTACCTTCTAATGCAATTTGGTTTAGGTATGTAGATGATGTTCTTTGTGTTTGGCCAACAAATGAAAATTTACAAATATTACTCCACTTACTTAACAATTTAGTACCTTCCATCAAATTTACTGTAGAAAATGAAAATAATGGTATGTTACCATTTTTAGATTGCATGATCCATATGCAAGGAAACAAGTTTAAGTTTAGCATATACAGAAAACCTACCAATGTATGCTCATATATCCATTGTTACTCATCTCAACATGACAGAGTTAAATTATCATCGTTTCAATCTATATTCCTTAGGGCATTACGTATTTGCAGTCCAGAGTTTATTGATGTGAGTTTGAGAAGATATATTCTAATGGATCGAAGTTAAAGTACCCTAGATCTTTCATTGATAAATCCCCTAAGTTAGCAAAGAAATCATTTTATAGAGTTGAGCCCAAACCTCCCAATGACACCAAGAATATTTTAGTTCTCCCTTTTAATGATAATTTTACTTTACTTCCCATGTTGCTTAAATTCTTTAATGTAAATGTTGCCTTCAGCAACAATAATACTATAAAGAATATCTTAATCAGGAATTCACCAGAAAATATTCCTGGATGCATCTATAAAGTGCCATGTGGAAATTGTGAAAATTTTATGTTGGGCAGACTGGTAAGGATCTTTCTGTTAGTTAGACTTGAGCAACATGAATATAGTATAAAAACGGGACAAGAATCAAATGCCTCGGTTAATCACGTTAGAAGCTATGATCATTGTATTGACTGGAGTAATGCTATCTCAGTTATTAACTCTATTACCACGAGAAATATCATTGAATCTTCTATTATGAAATACACAAAGAATTTATAAACTTAATGTTAGTGATGGTCTATGCAAATCAGATAACTTTATTGTTGATAAAATTTGTAAAATGATAAGTTTATGAACGCTCGTTGTCTGTCTTGGACAATCGCATTTTTACCAAATGGCGTCCTAGCTTCGTCTCTTCGATGTATATCAACTGACTTATATTTCTATCTTGTGTCTCCCCTCATGATGTGATTATTTCACGAAAGTGCACTTGGGAACTTATCGTGTTTCATTTTCCCCGTGAACTCATAGGAATATATATATATATATATATATATATATATATATATATATATATATATATATATATATATATATATTTTTTTTTTTTTTTGCCGCAGTCTCCCGCTTTTGCGAGGTAGCGCAAGGAAACAGACGAAAGAAATGGCCCAACCCACCCTCATACACATGTATATACATACACGTCCACACACGCAAATATACATACCTAAACATCTCAATGTACACATATACATATATACACATGTACATAATTCATACTGTCTGCCTTTATTTATTCCCATCGCCACCTCGCCACACATAGAATAACATCCCCCTCCCCCCCTCATGTGTGCGAGGTAGCGCTAGGAAAAGACAACAAAGGCCACATTCGTTCACACTCAGTCTCTAGCTGTCATGTAATAATGCCCGGAACCTTAGCTCGCTTTCCACATCCAGGCCCCACAGAACTTTCCATAGTTTACCCTAGACGCTTCCCATGCCCCGATTCAATCCACTGACAGCACGTCGACCCCGGTATAATACATCGATCCAATTCACTCTATTCCTTGCCCGCCTTTCACCCTCCTGCATGTTCAGGCTCCGATCACTCAAAATCTTTTTCACTCCATCTTTCCACCTCCAGTTTAGTCTCCCACTTCTCCTCGTTCCCTCCACCTCCGACACATATATCCTCTTGGTCAATCTTTCCTCACTCATTCTCTCCATGTGCCCAAACCATTTCAAAACACCCTCTTCTGCTCTCTCAACCACGCTCTTTTTATTTCCACACATCTCTCTTACCCTTACATTACTTACTCGATCAAACCACCTCACACCACATATTGTTCTAAACATCTCATTTTTAGCACGTCCACCCTCCTGCGCACAACTCTATCTATAGCCCACGCCTCGCAACCATACAATATTGTTGGAACCACTATTCCTTCAAACATACCCATTTTTGCTTTCCGAGATAATGTTCTCGACTTCCACACATTCTTCAAGGCTCCCAGGATTTTCGCCCCCTCCCCCACCCTATGATTCACTTCCGCTTCCATGGTTCCATCCGCTGCCAGATCCACTCCCAGATATCTAAAACACTTTACTTCCTCCAGTTTTTCTCCATTCAAACTTACCTCCCAATTGACTTGACCCTCAGCCCTACTGTACCTAATAACCTTGCTCTTATTCACATTTACTCTTAACTTTCTTCTTTCAAACACTTTACCAAACTCAGTCACCAGCTTCTGCAGTTTCTCAAATGAATCAGCCACCAGCGCTGTATCATCAGCGAACAACAACTGACTCACTTCCCAAGTTCTCTCATCCACAACAGACTGCATACTTTGCCCCTCTTTCCAAAACTCTTGCATTCACCTCCCTAACAACCCCATCCATAAACAAATTAAACAACCATGGAGATATCACACACCCCTGCCGCAAACCTACATTCACTGAGAACCAATCACTTTCCTCTCTTCCTACACGTACACATGCCTTACACCCTCGATAAAAACTTTTCACTGCTTCTAACAACTTGCCTCCCACACCATATATTCTTAGTACCTTCCATAGAGCATCTCTATCAACTTTATCATATGCCTTCTCCAGATCCATAAATGCTACATACAAACCCATTTGCTTTTCTAAGTATTTCTCACATACATTCTTCAAAGCAAACACCTGATCCACACATCCTCTACCACTTCTGAAACCACACTGCTCTTCCCCAATCTGATATTCTGTACATGCCTTCACCCTCTCAATCAATACCCTCCCATATAATTTACCAGGAATACTCAACAAACTTATACCTCTGTAATTTGAGCTCTCACTCTTATCCCCTTTGCCTTTGTACAATGGCACTATGCAAGCATTCCGCCAATCCTCAGGCACCTCACCATGAATCATACATACATTAAATAACCTCACCAACCAGTCAGCAATACAGTCACTCCCTTTTTTAATAAATTCCACTGCAATACCATCCAAACATGCTGCCTTGCCGGCTTTCATCTTCCGCAAAGCTTTTACTACCACTTCTCTGTTTACCAAATCATTTTCCCTAACCCTCTCACTTTGCACACCACCTCGACCAAAACACCCTATATATATATATATATATATATATATATATATATATATATATATATATATATATATATAGATAGATAGATAGATAGATAGATAGATAGATAGATAGATAGATAGATAGATAGATATAGATATATATATATATATTCGCCATTTCCCGCATTAGCATTTATCAGTGATACCATCATTGCCCTCACATCACATCGATTGCACATCATTTGCCTCACACACTGTTCAGGCCCAGATAACCCGAAACATCCTTCGTTCCATCCATATACATGTCAGTTTCCTTTTACCCCATCCTCCCTCCTCCGCTTCTGACAGGATGATCGTTTTAAGCTACGTTTCTTGCCTCATCCTCTCCAAAATGCCCTAACCGCTCCAACACACCCTGGTTGGGTTTTTCATTCAGACTAAGTTCACTACTACACCTCTCGCTCTTAACCGTCCTTCCCCACACGATTCAACCCTCCTCACACAACATATCATCCTTGTTACCTTACTCCTCCAGCACGTTCTCCCTCTTTATCTTGCGTTGAAGGCTCAAAACACATACATACATACAGCACTGTACGAACTACCATAACTTTCAGACCTACCTGTCTTTCTCCCTGCAGACGGTGGCCACTCCACAATCCTAAATACGGCTATGACCTTACTACACACTCTTACCCCCTCCCCGCCCGTAAGAAGGCATTTTAACCACAGCTGTTCTGTCCTCCGTGACGTCACGTTCGCTCCCTAGGTCCCTGAAGCATTCCAACAACCACCAGGTGTTGCCCCGTGCGTCCCCGTCACCCACGATCTGTGCCTTACTGAACTCCTCCTTGTTTACATGATTTTGGGTCTGCTTGAAAATCTCATGGCTGCAGAACTCAAAATATAATCTTATCGTTATTAGTCTTTCTTTATATTTCCTTTCTCTGTGTATAGTCTCAAGTAGTCTCTTAGTAATTCATCCTTTGTCATCCATTCTTCTTTGGCTGGAATGTTGCCATCTTACAATCCATAAATTATCATGTACTCATACCTGTCTACCTCCGTCTTTCCTAAAGCTTTCAGGTTTGGTGTACCATAATTGTTGGCCACGTCGCGCGGTGTGATGTGTCAACCTCCTTGTCTCTTGTTTTCTAATATGTTCGTTTTCACCAAAACTGTTAACAGATCCAGAATACTCTGCACTTTCTGAAACCTTTCATTAAACATCCATACACTTTCCTGGTTGTTCCATCTCTGGCAGAATACATCATCCTCTCTATAGCTTTATTTAGTAATCTGCCGTCTCTCAGCACCCCCACGTCTTCTTTGCTCCTGTGAACCCTTTGTTTCTGTTCATCGGTGAGATCTGTGTTCGGTCATTTCTTTTTGTTGATGTCTCAAGGACTCATAGATGACCCCCCCCCCCCCCGACCATATTATATGAAGCTTTCTGCTGGTTATTTTCCTTTTAAAATCCTTTTATACTAATTACCCTTTTTCAAATCTCTCCGTCCCTTTGCTGACACTTTTCACAGTCTTTGATTCGATTCACTAGTTCCTAAATTTCCTCTTCCATTCATAAATTTTGATCCTGTTTCTCTTATTATTGACAATGGTGTCCCCCACACACATGGTCCCCGCTGGTCCACATCCTAGTTCTTCTCATGATCTTTTTTGACTTTCCAATGGAGAGCCAACAAAATCTCCCTCAACCAGTCTCATTCTCAGAAACCTAGTCGCAACTATGTGGTCATGGTAATTGTCCTTACCTGACTCGTATATTTCATTTTTAACTGTAGCCTAGCCTGGCTTTGGACTTATATAATATTCTTTCAATAATCAGTTATTATTTTAAAAAAATATGAAATAATTTATTCAGTATTTCAAAACAACTTTGATTACTTTTTTGAGGCTTCAACATTGACGTCAACCAAACTAATGGGCCAAAAACAAAGACAGAGAAGATTTCGGGTGGAGTTAGTATAAACTATTAACAGCTGACTATTAGTAATAAAGCACAATTTTCCTTTTTAAACGATTTTTTTCAGGAACTTCTTTATTCACAAGTCCCAGATATTCACTTCCTTTCATGAATGATTACCACAGATTGGCCACCAAGAACATGATATTGTTGGCATCTCAGATCAGTACCTCGGTCTGCATTCCATACGTTAATTTACCAAAAAGTTACTTTTACGAAATGCTGCAGCTTAAAAACCCCTGTGATGTCCTCCCTCCCCTTACCTGTACTGCAAGCCTGCTGAAGGGAACGTCCGCTTGTATCTTTCGAGATGTTCGTGGATGTTTCCACTTCCCGGTCCCCTGGCGTTGTACCATCTCTGCTTGCCTCCACTTAACCTCCTCCTGCTGTACCCACTGTACCCTTTCCGCTGGCCTTCATCCACCCCCTGGTACGTCACGAAAGCTACCTACGTTATATATATATATATATATATATATATATATATATATATATATATATATATATATATATATATATATATATATTATTGTTATTATTATTATTATTTCATTTTTGCTTTGTCGCTGTCTTCCGCGTTAGCGAGGTAGCGCAAGGAAACAACCCACCCACATACACATGTATATACATACACGTCCACACGCGCAAATATACATACCTATACATCTCAACGTATACATATATATACACACACAGACATATACATATATACACATGTACATAATTCATACTGTCTGCCTTTATTCATTCCCATCGCCACCTCGCCACACATGAAATAACAGCCCCCTCCCCCGCATGAGCGCGAGGTAGCGCTAGGAAAAGACAACAAAGGCCACGTTCGTTCACACTCAGTCTCTACCTGCCATGTACAATGCACCGAAACCACAGCTCCCTTTCCACATCTAGGCCCCTCAAAACTTTCCATGGTTTACTCCAAACGCTTCACTTGCCCTGGTTCAATCCATTGACAGCACGTCGACCCCGATATAACACATCGTTCCAATTCACTCTATTCCTTGCACGCTTTTCACCCTCCTGCATGTTGAGGCCCCGATCACTCAAAATCTTTTTCAGTCCATCTTTTTACCTCCAATTTGGTCTTCCACTTCTCATTCCCTCCAACTCTGACACATATATCCTCTTTTTCAATCTTTCCTCACTCATTCTCTCCATGTGACCAAACCACTTCATAACACCCTCTTCTGCTCTCTCAACCACACTCTTTTTATTTCCACACATCTCTCTTACCCTTTCATTACTTACTCGATCAAACCACCTTACACCACATATTGTACTCAAACACCTCATTTTCACCTCATCCACCCTCCTCCGCACAACTCTATCTATAGCCCACGCCTCGCAACCATATATATATATATATATATATATATATATATATATATATATATATATATATATATATATATATATACATGGGGATAAGGGAGAAAGAATACTTCCCACGTATTCCCAGCGTGTCGTAGGAGGCAACTAAAAGGGGAGGGAGCGGAGGGTTGGAAATCCTCCCCTCTCGTTTTCAATTTTCCAAAAGAAGGAACAGAGAAGGGGGCCAAGTGAGAATATTCCCTCTAAGGCTCAGTTCTCTGTTCTTGACGCTACCTCACTGACTCGGGAAATGGCAAATTTGTATGGAAAAAGAAATATATATATATATATATATATATATATATATATATATATATATATATATATATATATTTTTTTTTTTTTTTTGGTTTGTCGCTGTCTCCCGCGTTTGCGAGGTAGCGCAAGGAAACAGACGAAAGAAATGGCCCAACCCACCCCCATACACATGTATATACATACGTCCACACACGCAAATATACATACCTACACAGCTTTCCATGGTTTACCCCAGACGCTTCACATGCCTTGATTCAATCCACTGACAGCACGTCAACCCCGGTATACCACATCGCTCCAATTCACTCTATTCCTTGCCCTCCTTTCACCTTCCTGCATGTTCAGGCCCCGATCACACAAAATCTTTTTCACTCCTTCTTTCCACCTCCAATTTGGTCTCCCTCTTCTCCTCGTTCCCTCCACCTCCGACACATATATCCTCTTGGTCAATCTTTCCTCACTCATTCTCCCCATGTGACCAAACCATTTCAAAACACCCTCTTCTGCTCTCTCAACCACGCTCTTTTTATTTCCACACATCTCTCTTACCCTTACGTTACTTACTCGATCAAACCACCTCACACCACACATTGTCCTCAAACATCTCATTTCCAGCACATCCATCCTCCTGCGCACAACTCTATCCATAGTCCACGCCTCGCAACCATACAACATTGTTGGAACCACTATTCCTTCAAACATACCCATTTTTGCTTTTCGAGATAATGTTCTCGACTTCCACACATTCTTCAAGGCTCCCAGAATTTTCGCCCCCTCCCCCACCCTATGATCCACTTCCGCTTCCATGGTTCCATCCGCTGCCGGATCCACTCCCAGATATCTAAAACACTTCACTTCCTCCAGTTTTTCTCCATTCAAACTCACCTCCCAATTGACTTGACCCTCAACCCTACTGTACCTATAACCTTGCTCTTATTCACATTTATTCTTAACTTTCTTCTTCCACACACTTTACCAAACTCAGTCACCAGCTTCTGTAGTTTCTCACATGAATCAGCCACCAGCGCTGTATCATCAGCGAACAACAACTGACTCACTTCCCAAGCTCTCTCATCCCCAACAGACTTCATACTTGCCCCTCTTTCCAAAACTCTTGCATTCACCTCCCTAACAACCCCATCCATAAACAAATTAAACAACCATGGAGACATCACACACCCCTGCCGCAAACCTACATTCACTGAGAACCAATCACTTTCCTCTCTTCCTACACGTACACATGCCTTACATCCTCGATAAAAACTTTTCACTGCTTCTAACAACTTGCCTCCCACACCATATATTCTTAATACCTTCCACAGAGCATTTCTATCAACAGAAATACAAATTTGTGCCAAATTTCGCGTCTTATCAGTGTTCAGCTATGTAATGAAAATATATCGATTTTGCTCTGACCACTTTATAATGGCCAAATTTGCTTACATCACATCCTATGCTGTGCAGTGTATAAGACTTGTAGTAAGGTGTGTGTAGGATGTAGCATTTCGTGTGTGTTGACTGAGACAGCAACCCAAAAGTTTTCGGATGTTTCACCTTCAGCGTCACAAAACCTTTAAACAAAAAGCTAACTGGAATGAATAGATGAATAAATGAAATGTTTAGGGTGTGTTTCACGTCAGTTGTCCCAAGAATGAATTGCTTTACTGATGGAACGACAAAAAAGAAAATAATGTGAATTCTTCATAAAGACAAAATGAAAGAAAAATTATAATGCTGATCATGTAGCTCTGTGATACATAAAAAAAAACTTTGTAGTTTGGCTTTTAATCACATGCAATCAATTCAAAGACATGAATAATAATGATAATAATAATAATGATAATAAAGCGTCTGGCGTACTTAACCAAGACACATGGCTACTTCGTTTCAGGACAATCTGCTCAAAGGTTTTAAATGATCGACAGAATATATGTGAGCATATATATATATATATATATATATATATATATATATATATATATATATAGATAGATAGATAGATAGATAGATAGATAGATAGATAGGACGAAGAGACACATGAAAACCAACATGCTTCCCCTCTCATGCAGATAACTGAAAAAAGAAAGTCCACTCATGAAATACATTGTTCCAAACGTCGACGGAAAATAACATCTTTAAAAAAAAAGTTTTCTATACTGTAAATACATAACATTATCAGGTATATATATTTTCTCTGATTATATTATTTTTTTGTCTGGAAAATTAGTTCAACACGAGAGCAACTTTGTCCGTCTTTTTGCAAGTTTGTAACCTTTATATTACCAATACTTGGGAGTCGGGTCGTCAGTCGTGGTGCACAAGTCAACGAGTAAAGGCTAATGATGCACGGAAAAAAATGAGAAACGGGCAACAAATTATTTACGATCTACGATCCAGAAAAATTTACAAGAGACCTCAGGAGAAACGATACAGACCCTTGAAACGTTGGTGTCAAGAACGGCAGGAACTTCTCGTGATCGAAAAAGTGATACAGTTTTCAACGGAAGAAACGGATAGTTGGTCAAAATGGTGGGAGGATATTTTGAAACCAGTGGATGATTTATTTCAGTGTACGGGAATGAAGAACGCAAGGCCGATTTAAAGAAGACTAACATTATATATATCTAGGAAAGGAACGAGGTATGTCAATTTATCTCCATATTCTTTCGTATCAGTGACGTCCAAATGTGAATACACAATCAGCTAAAATTATTGACCATCTGTAAATGTCAGGTGTAAATGATTTTCGGGGCATTCAGGTCGTATCTCAAGTTTAACCCACTGCTGATGGTAACACATTTCAGTCACTCCTGCGTTGGATCACATTTTGTATTGTTGAACACTATATTATGTGTTGTATTACGCTGATCGACCAAAAGTCTTAAAGTAAATCATTTTACATATACACGGTCGCTATGCTCCAAATGGCGAAAGTTGCCAATCGTATAGGCAGCTATACAAGCCGAGTCATTTGGCTAGTGTCCCAAGAACTAGGCTTCAATATCACTCTGTATTTCAAGGGTTAAGAATCACTCATTATTTCATGGTTTTCAGCATTACTCATTATGTCAGTTTTGATTCAACTCTAATACTAGTTGGACATTGGTAAATGGTGCTCAATTCATCAAAATTTACTTTGTGCATAGGTTACACTTTGATTAGGGTTCTAGAACATGCTCTTCGTGACAGGTTATATATATATATATATATATATATATATATATATATATATATATATATATATATATATATATATATATATACAGCGAGGCTATATCATTGGAAGTAGTCTCCTCAGAGTTCTCTTCGAAGCCCAAGCACAAGGGGAGGCAGGGGAAAAACATTACAAAATTATCATACAAAAAGTGTCATTCCGTACTACTGTCCCTGAATTATGTCATGAACTATGGTTACAATGTTTGGTTTTCAAACGCCATCAGGTTTTATTTTCAGGTATGGCTTTAATTTCTTTGATATATCGACTAGGCGCGTTTTTGTTATCAAGGTCAGAAATACACGAAAGTTCTCGAAAATATCCAAAGAGAAGTACAAAGGTAGATTATTATAAATCTTGTAATATAGACCTTGATTGACTTAATTGTAAACACTTAATCATGAAATACGGAGTTGGAGGGAGTCAAAATGCAGGGACATACCACCCCAGGCGATGAGGCATGACGAAGGCACTCTGCCAAGACCGCGTTTTTGCTCGCCTTCGTGTCTACAGCGCACGAATGCTCCAGCTACGGTCGGTCTTGCACACCTAATGAAACAGTTATGTGAGATGCAATTGCCATGAATGAAAAGTTATCGAAAAAAAAAATGTCCCTTAAAAATCTGCAGAGTAAGCCTCATTATGAGGTTAACACCCAGTAAGCAAGCTCAGGTAGGCATGGAAACGTTTGTAGCCTATCATGACTGTACGAGATCTTGGAAAATATTAGAACTTAGATAAATCCATATCTAGAGAATGTTAGCACGTTTGCTCATATTAGTGGACATTTAAAAAAATATTCCGTCTTACCAGCTAAATGCTCCTTGGAGTGGAATGGGTGCTGTTTATGCACTTTAAAAATATCTATGCATTATATTGTTATACAGTTGGTCTCTGATATTTATAGTGACATTGAATATGGTGTCATTATAAACTTTAATGCCTAAAGATGTTCACAATTTTCGGGAGGTGGTTATTCTTTTACTGTGAGAGCCTACATGACATATTTGGCAGTTAAAAGGCCTAAAGCCCTTTAACCATCTAACCATCTCTGCTCTTTAAGTATTTTTGAATTCAACGGTTTCTCTTGTTGTCGTGCCAGTAATTAAAGTTAAAGGAGATTTACCATATTTCGAAGATAATTACCCACCACGTTAAATCCACCAGCACTGCCAATGAAGTTATAACCCGACTGAAGCATGTCAGTGCACTGTAAATGGAACCAAATGACGAATACAATGAAAAAAAAAAAAAAGATGCACTTAAAGAGCTATTCGATACATATCGTCTTGAACAATTTTTGCATATTTCCCTGGAGCTAGCGATTTTTTTTTTTTTTTTACAAAAAATTGCTGCTTATTGTTTGAAAGACGACTATTACGGATATTTGTGTGATTACGTACATAGAGTCCTAAGATACTAGTATTCAAAGCAAATGAACTGAATAGATATATCAACTGCTTTGTTGGAATTAAGGATTTATCTTTAATGCATCATTTAGATTCCTTATATCATTTATTTTGGGGTGACCGCATAATATTTACGATTGTATTTTTACATCCATATCCCCCCACCCCCTTTTTTTCTTTTCCGATTTTTTCAGTCGAAGTGACATATATAGTCCATATTTCTTTACCATTTGTGTTATTTTTTAAGACGAGAATGTTACACCAGAATGAGATGAAGTTGTACTGGAACTGTGGATAATCAGATCATGTACACTTTTGCTGTTGATCTGGTGGTGTTTGCAGTTGATCATAGGTCAGTATGTAGCTTGAGGAGTGTAAGTAGTTGAAAGATAACCATGCCATGGAACACAAAAAATATCACAACAGTCATCTTTCTCAAAGTCACCTGATTCATTTTCTCCTTATCCACTTAAAAACAGGGATCAGAACTAAAGAGATTGCTGGAAACGACATACAATAGTATCCTCAACGTGTAACACCACCTGTTAACATGCTCCATCAAAGGATCTCGTCCAACATTGCGGAATGATGCAACTCCGGAAGCCTCGTCACATTTATTTCAACCTAGCTGCCATCACTCTGTCACAAAGTTTACAGTTCGGCACCACAGCGCGCCTCATCGAGGACAGACGAGCTGATACAGACTTCTACAGAGAACAGCACCATCTGAAACATTGATTGTTAACATTATTAATGATGATTCGAATGTTTGTTGCAACCTGTGTTAGTTAAAACTGAAAAGATTTTTTATAGGTTCAACAGAACACTTTTTTTTTTATATGCACTTAAGGACGTTCCAGGCGGCGCTCGGTGAAGCCCGTCGTCCGCTTGGATTCCCATCACAGATCTGGGTCTTACAAAACCACACTCCCATCCCCTGCTGTTCTGCAGGCATAATTCTCACTGTAGATGCCGTGAACAATCTCGAAGCACAGCACAATATTAGGTCAGCTACAAATCCCTTTAGCCAATACAGTATTTTAACCTCTATGATGCACAACTTTTTGAGTTCTCTCACGCAATCATAATCCTCACCTTGACTGGAGTCACGTCGCAGGGTTGGCGGATCCCCAACATTTTAAAACTATAAATCGTTCACCGCTGCTCTGGAGATCATTTAAGTTACTCGATCGGTTACGGACGTCGCTTTCCACGGCATCTGCACAGGTTGACTTCGGATTCCCCTGCGGCAGGATCTCCAGAGGACCTCGTCATCGACTGCTTCCTTAAACAGCAGACCGTGATTCTGGATTCTTCTCTTATTACGCCAGAAGCTCCTTGGGACCTGGACCTGGGTATTGCCTTCCTCCTGCACCAGCAGTAACGCAGGAACTCGGCAATGCCTTCATCATTTAGCACAGCCACTGTTCTTCGGCATCGCTTCCCTTTCCCTGCAGCTCGAACGCGTGACCTTGAAACTTTGAGTTTTTCCCCGAAACACAACCACCTGGCCTTGACTTTGCGTCCTTTTCCGCAGAGCACAACCACGTTACGTTGACCTCACGTCTTTTTCTTTTTCTTTTCCTGCAGCACCACCACCACGGAACCTCAGCAGCACCTACTTTCTCAAGCAGCCCCACGAAAATGTGCAGCGACTGTCATCTCCTGTAGCAGCACCATGGGATTCCTGCCTTGCTTCTTTATCCAAATTTTGCACCAGCAGTAGCAGATCCCCTTGAGTTGCACTTTCCTGCACCAAAAGTACCGGGGCAGACAACCTCCCTCTTTGGAAATGCGAGACCCAGTGACGTTCATATAAGCCCTTTATCTCATCCACCCCCACCCCTCTTTTTTTTTCAAGAACTTGCCAAAGGAAGATCCCAAATTAGGCCTCCAACGAGATCACGAATAAGGGAAAATTCATGTATTTTGTAACAGTAGGGACTACTACTCACCTTATGTATATCATCACCACACTTTATATCCTGGGGCCCCGATCAGCAGACGTGGTTGGCTTCGTAAGAGCTGCGGGAGATCCTAAGAAGACAGACTCCTTGGGCAGGAAGGTATGAGGATGGGAAGTCGAGGGTTTCCGCGCCACATTTAAGATACGATCGTTTAAATGAATTTGATGAAATATAAAAGAAGTCAGGCCTGGGGCACTCCGCGGACCCCTGACCCTCGGGAAGGGACACCCTCCCTCCTCCTTGTCCATAATTGGACTTGTCCGTGGTTCCTCCCCCTCTCCCCCCTCCCATGAAACCAGCTTCCCCCCCCCCCGCCCCTTTTTCTCTGTC
Organism: Panulirus ornatus; assembly: GCF_036320965.1. NCBI lineage: Eukaryota > Metazoa > Arthropoda > Malacostraca > Decapoda > Palinuridae > Panulirus > Panulirus ornatus. The sequence goes on from NC_092237.1 coordinate 43,767,227, forward strand.
TTCATTGCTTTGCAGTTACAAAACACAAAAGACGGTGTAGTTCCTCAGTTAAATTACACTTAACTGGAGTTGGTAATGTCTCTGAAGTTGCCATTCAAGTTGTAAAAGTAGCTTTATATAGTCATAACTAAAATCGGCCAAAGCGAACAATTGCAAGAACATCTTAAGGCATGTAAATGGCTGCCATGTAAAACCAGATCATAAGAAAAGATATTTACGGTGAATACCAGTGATTTTGAAACTACGAAATGTAATGCATATAAACTAAGTTTCGATAAACTATTGTCGTTGCCTGGGACCTAATAAAGATGAATATTGTTATCTGTTGACTATGATGAATAATATAGACATTATTACACTAAACATCTTAAAATCTTGAAATAGTCTAAATAAATTGTTTAGCATGTTAAAAGGTGTAAAACAAAATTTAATCTATGATTTCAAAATAAAATTTGGTAGTGGCCATCTTAAACATGCAATAAGATTGAATACTGTCAGTAACACAAATTATAATTTTCAGATATTTTTTCTTTTTGGCTAGACAGTAACTATGGGGTATTACCTGAACTTGCGTCAATAAAAGGTTTTCATTGTTACAGCAGGCAGATCAGCTGAATCACCGTCGCATTGGAGGAAATGGTGTTGCAAGAATGCACTCTGAAACACAACGTGATTTCTTCGTGTTTATTAACAATAAGACACTGAGAATATCTACTAGAACTCATAATTAGCAACAGAGTTTAAGTATACCATCATATCATTGTACAGCAGGAAGGACGTACATGTATAATTTCACGAAATGTGTTGTCAACAATAATTGCAATCAGCTGTAGCAAATCAAAAGTCGGCTTTAAAGCTTAATGCTTTTCTATTGGCTCATAAAGTAGGAATGGGAAAGAAAACGCGATAAAAATTCTCCTCTTTAGGATTTTGTGCTTAGATATCATAAATACGCAGATCACGATAATTATTGAGCATAAATCAAAACTTAAGGTAAATTTTTGCATTCATATGGTCGTAAGGAAGTAATGTCTCGACAAGAAGATACTGTAGTAAATGATGTGTCAGGGTTAGGATCCGCGTGGATCTCTTCTGGTTTGTAGTGTATCATCTGTTTCCAGAGAAAGTGACTTGTCTGATTGTTTAACTGAAAGTGTAAGTTTCACTGCGTAATAGTATCTGCAGTGTATTTAGTTGTGAGTAAGACAGAAAGGTTAGTGTGCCTACATATATCATATATGCAGCGAGATCTGCTATGGTATTTGGCGTCTAAGAGACTGAGAGTGAGTACCTAACATTTTTGTTTTTAATATGAGCAGAAGATCGTCGTTTGACTTTGCATTGTTATGAATTTTCTTGGTTTCACTATCACTCATTCGCTTTCGAATAAACTGGACGTTTGGACAGAATATGAACATCACTTACAGTTGATTTGGTCAGATTTGTAAGTAACAGTACATACAGTACATGTGTTCTTGTGGTAGTCAATGAACTTATGAAATAATGATTAAGGATGCTAAAGGTACATTTTTGTTCCTAGCAACAGTTTTTAGGAATGAGATAATTGGTTCATATGTATTTTAGACCAGCAGGGACATTAACATAAGAATATTGACGAGAATCACGACAGTCGATTTCTTGTACTTAACACGAACACGGAGTTCTTGATGAACTTATAGTGGGAAGGTTTGTCACAGAAAAAACTTATGGATTTTGATGAAATACATGTCATTGGAATCCTTATAATGAGTACCATGGATTCAGACAAGAGTAGCTTAATTTGGAATAGAAATGTCTGATAACTGTTCCAGTTTAGGGGCACCAAGTCAATAATGTATGGATTTGGATCAGATGCTTATCCCTAGAGTCCATGTACTTAGTTGTAGAGATTTAATGGGAACCATTATTTGGGGTGATATTTTTTATAATTATGAAAATGGATCTACATACATTTGATATGTTTTTACTCATAATACTATCGGAATGTGTACTCTTTGTGGACTTAACAAAGAGGATATGATTTGAGTTGTAACACTGCCAGTAATCTCATCCCCTATCTGAGGTTAGGTTAGGTTAGGTTTTTAGGGGCTCTCTTGATTATTGGATGTTTAAGAAAATGTAGGCATGAAATTTCTGCAAAGTGGATCTCTTCCACACAGGGTCCATTTCTTATATTTTAATTTAGATTTTAAGTCACTTTGCGTTTTGAACCCAGCATCGCAGCTGTATCACTCAGATATTTGATATCTACAGATAAGTCATAAAAGTCAGAATTGATAATCCCACCTTCTTAAATGATTACTTATTGTGGCATGAATGATCCCAGGTCATAATGCTAGACCTTGCTCATCCACTCATTTTAAACGTTACCTATTTTTACCCTAAGAAAATTTATACAATTGGTATGATTAGGCAAAATGTGAGATAAAAATAAGCAAAACATCTGTCTGAATCTGTATTCCTAAACAGTAAATCGACCAAATTTCAAGTGATTTCAGTAAACTTGGTGAAATGCTTCTTTAATACTGTAGTTGTAGACCTAGTTGACCAATAGTTTGATCAGAAACAGTTTAATGTTTTTCCATATTATCAAGTTATTTTGTGATATCCATCTTGAAGATGTGATACCATACTTCAATCCCTGAAAAAACTTCCTGTAGCTCAGTGTAAATGACATCATAGCATTCAGATTTGTAAAATCATATGAAATACACTAATTTAGGTTTGGAAGTGGGAGTTTTTATTGGTTCTTTTGATTTTCTCGCATCATCATAACCCTCCCATCCAACCATGAAATATAAAACGGTGCTTCTCCTCACATTCCCATGGTCTAAATCACGTCTTAATGATACGGAGTGTATTGACATACATATGTTCCAAATCCAGAGGTTATGTCTGCAGTGAGATAATTTTAGCAAAATATGTGTTTAGTAAAGATTTTTGCATATTTTACTGAGGATATCACAGAATGTGGTTATAATACAATCAGACTGATTTTCAACACAGTGTAAAGAATAGCAGAGATAGCAGTAAGTATAATAGAGCAAGAGAGAAAACATTTATTTCACAATTACTAAAGACTAATATTAAAGAACAGAGCACAGTTACCTCTGAAGAAGAATTGAAAATTAGTTACAAACCCATTAAGATCATTAGCTCATGATTTATTCCTTAAAATTAATTGTACCTGTTATAAAAAGCATCTAGTTTGACTTTGACAGCGGAAGATGGTTCCATAAAACTATATTCATATATTAATTAAAATATCTTGCAGGAAAACTTCCAACTCAAGGAACAACATGTGATAAATTACTAGCTCATGTTCCATACCTATGATGACTGTGGATGATTTTAATGTTACTTCTCATTCATACTCTGGGGCACTACAATTTATGTCATGTGTGTCCATATTTCAACCACTGTTATTTTGCATAAGCAGCATCCAGCCTTTTAATTTTTTTAGAACAACCACAAGTATAATTAAAATGACAGGGAATCAAAGCTGATACAAGTAGTTATTTAGTTTTCATATTGAAATTTTGGGTGTTTCTCTAGATTCTTTGTGGCGGGGAACTTATAGTAAGTATGAAGCAAGACTGTCACTTGATGATGATTGGTCTAATGATACACCTAAGTAGGTTACATATGACTATAATTCAGTTTCATTTCCTTTAAATGATACTCTAATGGAATCATCGTTATTCAGCCATTGCTCTTAAGCAAACGATATGGAGTTGGTTTTACATAAATTCAGTGATGACTTATTCTCTGTAACCCATTCATAAATTCCTAAATGATGGCCTAACTGGAACTTTATTTTTAACCCATTTTCTAGGGATTACTGTACAAAATGTTATACATCGAAAAATGAAATGCTTAATATTAAATTTTTCTGTGACTTTCAGTATCTGAAGTAGGTGTATTTTCTATATCTGGCAGTAAAATTCTTTGAAATCCATACAGCTTTGAGAATAAAGATAATTTAGATGTGAAAAATTATTCTTCCATAGATGATACCTAAATTCACTCAGCATAGTATATGATCCTCCAGAATCTTTACTTGTTATAGGATAAGTTTGAATACTACCATGCATTATGTAATATCATTGAGGTATCTTACATAAGGACTGACAGATCTTGGAAAAGTAACAAATATCTGGTGATAAGTAGTGAGTTTTGCAATGTTTTTATTTTTGAACTTCTGCATCATTGTAGATTATGTAAACAACTACAAAATACAGTATTATGTAAGTTTTGAATTATTTACACTTGTATTTAATGAAAAATATACTACTGTCCTCAGTCTAAAAACTTTTACATGTTGCTGAGTATCATGCCTTTCACATCAGTATCTTTCAGATTCAGTTTTATTCTTGGAGGTTCAGGCCATAGACATTCTTAGTCTTTCAGTATTTGTATACTGGAACTGTGTAGTTGAGTTGGTTGACCGGAGTTAGCCAGGTGTTTAAGTGTTTCCTCCACCCTGTCGTCTAGTTGTACCTCTTGAAACATCATAAGCAGTATTAATCAACATCCTCAGACATTTTCATTCTTAAACAATGTAAAAATTGCTACATTTCCTGCTGTTTGCCTCTTGATTCTTGTGATTGCTATGGGAAAAATGGAAAATTTGGAAATCATAACTTTGAATATACAAGCTACCTAGTAGCTTGATTTATAATGCATAATTTGAACCAATTGAAATAGTAGAAAGGTAATGAGGACAAAGGTGAGTGCTCGAACTACAGAGGTATAAGTTAGTTGAGTACATGTACCAAGTAAGTTGTGTTGGGAAAGTAGTGGGCAGAGCATCAGATTAGGGAGGAACATTGTGCTTTTAGAAGTGATAAGGGATGTGTGGATCAGGTATATGTTTTGAATGTTGTGTGTTGAGAAGCATGCGTAGAGAACAAGGATTTAAACGTATGAATATATGCCATAGGAGGAAAACAGCTAGAAGCAGTGAAAAGTTTCTATCCAGAGTGTAAGGCATGTGCATGGGTAGGAAAAGAGGAAAATGAGTGGTTCCAAGTGAACATTGGTTAGTGGCAGGGGTGTGTGATGTCACCATGGCTGCTTAATTTGCTTTTGGATGGAATGGTTAGGGAGGTAATGCAAGTCTTGGAGAGAGAAGTATGTAGTCTCTATGGGGTGAGGGGGGTTTGGGAAGAGTTGTTTTCTACTGATGACACAGCACTGGTGGCAGATTTTAAGTGAGAAAGTGCAGAAGTTGGTGACTTAGTTTAGGAGAGTGTTTGAAAGGAAGAAATTGAGAGTAAATGTGAATGAAAACAAGATCATTAGGTTTAGCAGGGCAGAGGAACAGGTTTGTTGGGATGTGAGTTCAAATGAAAAAAAATTGGAAGTTAAGAAATTTAGATACCAGGGAGGTGACATTACAGCAAATGAATCCATAAAAGATAAGTTGAATCAAAGGTTGGGTGAGGGGGCAAAGGGTCTGGAATCATTGAGGAACTTTTTGAAAGAGAGTTCGATATATAAGAATGCAAAATTTGGTAGTTTGCAGTTATAGTAGTCTCAAAGATGTTGCATGGTTGTGAAGCATGATGCTGTGAATGAAGATGTGCAGAGGAGGGTGGATGTGTTGGATATGGAATGTTTGAGGATAAAATGAAGTTTGATGCAGTTTTATCAATTGACTAAGTAAAGTGTAAGAGAGAGTTATGGTAATAAGAGCATGGTTGAGGGAGCTGAAGAGGGTATGCTGTATGATTTGTACATATGGAGAGAATGAGTGAAGAGAGGTTGACAAATAGGGTATATTTGTCAGAAGTGAGGGGACAAGGAGAAGACCAAATAGGAGATGGAAGGGTGGAGTGGATACATTTTGGAGGCTAGGCTAAGGCTGCTGCATTGGGTCTTTAGTCAGCCAAGGTGTTGGAAGCCATATCCCTGAGGCCCACATGGCCAGCCCCCACAACATGGCTGGTTTAGTATGCTCTGTAGGTACTCGTCCAGTGCACTCTCGAACTTCTCTGCCATGCATTCCAAGCTGTTTCTGATGGTAAATGGCAAGGTGTTGAAGAGTCTTGGGCTCTGGATGTTTAAGGTGTTCTCTCTTTTCATGCATATGGCTCATTTGTATTTCAGAGTTGTATTTTACAAAGTTGTCCATGTCTGTTGTGCCAGTAGGATGTTATTTTGAAATGTAGATTGGGAACCATACCTTCTAGGATTTTCCAGGTAAAGATGATGATATGCCTCTCCTCTCCTGCACTCAGGGGAGTATAGCCTCCATGTTTGCAGTCATTCCCAGTAATTTAGTTCCTTAACACAATTTTATTGGCTGTGAAAGATCTCTTAACACTTTCTACATCTGCAGTTTTGCCTGCCTAATAGGATGAAGTTAGAATGCATCAATACTCAGTTCATGTAAAAATTATATATATTATCTATATCTATATCTGATGCTTGTTCCCTTCATAGTGTCTCTATAACTGGCAGACTCCAGTTATGTGCGTCTTTCTTCACTTGTCTTGGTGGTCCACAGGATCTGGCATGCCATCCTTCTATCGAGGCAACTGTTGTTTTGTTGTTTTCACAGAAGGTTAGGTCGTTAGACATCAGTGAGAAAGATTTTGAGTGACCAAGGCTTGAAATAGAGAGTGAATTGAAACGGTGTGGTATACAGAGTTGTCTTGTGAATGGACTTTGAAGCAGCAGGGTAAACCATAGAAAAATCTCTGGGGCATGGTTGTCGATAGGGAAATTTTTTTTTCATTGCATTATTCGTGATAACTAGAGAATGGATATCAGTGAATATGGTCTTTCTTCATCTGTTCCTCTCATTACCTAGCTAATACAGGATATGGTGGTCAAGTACGAAAAAATAAGATAGGTTTCTTGGGACTCCACATGCTTGAGGTTATGCCTTAAGTGAAAAATATATTTTAGCAAAGTTGTATCATTAGGAGTACATCCTCGTCAAGGAACTTCTGCAAATGAGTCTACATTTCCCTGCTACAGGAAGTAGTACAGCCTTAGGCAGCATGAGTCTTCAGAAATGTCTTGGGTAACACCAGGACTTTTATGAGAATTAGCCTTGGTGTAATTATAAATAAATTGATTTATTGATAAAGTTGTTTGTATTGTATTGTATTGTTTTTAATACACGTAATACATTTCTAGTTTTTCTGTGCAGCCCGATCATGACATGATGGATCCAACGGTAGTAGATTTGGTTGAACGATGGAATGCGCTTCACAAAGAGGGTCGCTTCTCAGCTCTAAATGTGAGAGAATATTGGCGCATAAAAGTCCCAGAAATTTATTCACCACAAGTAAGTAATTCATGTTATATGCGGCATGCCCTTGAAAGTTTCAGAATTAATGCTTCAATTGATTCTGTTCCCGATCTCTCCTATTGCCATATATCACTGTTATTATCAGTACCCACACTCCTTTAAAAATTGATCTATCACAGAATGAACCACTCTTCTACCCACACAGCATAAAAGTCCCAGAAATTTATTCACCACAAGTAAGTAATTCATGTTATATGTGGCATGCCCTTGAAAGTTTCAGAATTAATGCTTCAATTGATTCTGTTCCCGATCTCTCCTATTGCCATATATCACTGTTATTATCAGTACCCACACTCCTTTAAAAATTGATCTATCACAGAATGAACCACTCTTCTACCCACACAGCATGCTTTATATCCAGTCCAGGAGTTAGCCAGATTTTTGAGAATGATAAGTATGAGATTGGTCTCTAATATGGTTAAAGATTATTTTGTTCAAAATATATTTATTGTAGATAATGCGTACATCTATTATGAATAACATATAAACTTCAACACATAGAGTCATAATTTATTGAAAGAAAAGAGTGAGACAGTCTGCTGTGGCATCAAACTCACTGATGACATTTTTAACATTTGTAGCAATATCTTGGATAGTGTGGAGAAGAGCAAGGCCAAGTCATTGATTAGTCATTTGGTTGTGTAGAGATGTCTTAAGGTATTGAAGAGTGCTGCTTGGGTGCTTTGCAGTGGCAGTTGGGATTGGCATTATTTGCAGTGTGTGAAGGATGACATGAGTGTTTTGGTTCACTTTAGTAGTAAAAATCATCTGATAGGGTAGAGGTCATCTGAGATCTTGAAGTGTTGATGTAGTGCATCCAGACCTCTGGTTCTGCATCTGGTGTTGTGGATAATGGAAGAAAGTGTTTAAATTCTATGTGCCGTATTTTAAGTCATTTCGCCAGTGAAGTCTTGGAGGACATTGAGTTCACAGTTGGGGTTGGAGCTTGCAGTGTCAGGTCAAGTGATGAGATCATCAATAACTGAAAAGTAGATGTTGACTTTTCAGTACTCCATGGGGTCGTGTACTGATGTGTGTGATTGCTGAGTGTGTTGTCATGCAGCATGGAGAGCTTTGGGAAATGCATCCACTCATTCAGCAGACTCATATACTGTGTTCCATGTGCAGTTGTAAGTTTCATGCTCTGGCTGGAATGATAACAATTGCCATGATAGTGGAGAGAGAAGTCAATGGAATTACAGTGAGCACAGGAAAAATTTAAAGTACATCTGTAATACACATGCTAGCCGTGCCTGTGCACTTGGCCCATTACCACTCTGCACACAGACTTCTTAGACCCATCTTCAGTTGGTTTCAACCAACCTCAATCCCTTTTACCTGCACAATACTGATGGCAGTAGTTATCTTAAATGCATTGGACAGTAACCTCATCAGTACATTAGACACTGTCCCCAAATGCTTCTTCCTACAAATGGTACTTGACTCAACCATCCTCAGAAATGACAAAATTGTATGTGAATAGTGGAATAAGAAGAATTTTAGATTATTTACCTTTGCCTTCATTATGAAATACATGATTAGTAAAATAAAAACTTGGTCATTTGTTTGTTGTTTCGATTTCACCGGTATATATTCACTGATTTTTCCTGATAAAAGTACCAAAATCATTGGATTTTTCTGTCATAACCACTGCCAGATATGAATATAGATTCATATCCCACTCGAAGCATATCCTAGTATTTATATTACTGGGACCGTCGTTTTGATAGTTACCTGCCAATAGGTTTGCAAGTCAAAGAAAGTTCTCCCATTTCTTTATTTGATATTTATGTTTGATGGTGTATTTTCTCATTGTAAGATTTGTATTATTGTTATCAAGGTCATTCTCACCTATACAGTACAGCACATTAAGAATATTGGTTGAATATAAGCCTGCTTTCCTTAATTGGTGACTATCAGCATGTGGAATATGATTCCAAATGATTTTTCCCATTGTTTGTGGGGTAGAAGTCTTATTTATACTGTTTTGCTTTGGCATCATTATAAAAGACATTATGACTGAAAATTCTAAGTGTCTTAAATGTTTCATTAAATTGTACAATATTTTTTGATTATTAGTGGAAGACAGTATTTGAAATGGTAGGATAAGAATATGAATTTTTTTTAGATCCGTAGCTGTTGTATGGCATCAGTTTCATTCATAGGATTTGTAATATAATACTTAATGTTGCTTTATATCTCATTGCTATGTGATGCCCTTTGTATCAGCAAGTGCATATTTATTTATTTATTTATTTATGATTTCACTGCCCTTATTCACTACTGTTCCCCACAACTTTTAAGATACACTTGACAAACTTGTACCATTGTAATTCAAACTTTCACTTTTATTCCTCTTGCCTTTATACAGTGGCACTATACAAGTATTTCTCAAGTCCCCAAGTACCTCACACAATACTTACATTGAAAATACTAAATAGCTAATGAGTGACACAATCACTCCCTCCCATAAGAAATTCAAATGCAAGCCTGTACACTCCTGCAACATGGTATATTGTTAAGATATTTCTTGTCTTTAGAGTAAATATTAGTTTTTCTGTATATGATCTAAGTGATGCCATTTTATATATTGCTTTCAGCTAAACTGTAACTGTCTAAGGATAACTTTCGATGAGGAGCTAGCCCAAAAATTGCTGTTTGATCCTCTGGAGAGATTCATGTGTGGGGGAGACCCAGCACAGGTCTTTCAGGTATGTGCTATGTTTTCCATTTGATTTTAGAATTTAGGTTACAGTAGGTACAGTTTCCCCAAGTTGTGATGTCATATTCTGCAAAATGTTTCGGACAAAAAATGTGGTATCTAGCAACTACCTCCACCTTTTGCATACCTAGGTCATCTTTGCCTTTGAGCTTCTCTTAATAAAAAGCTATTCATAAGTCAGTATCGTAAGTTTTATTCAATTTATACACATGATTGCATATGGCTGTCCACTAATAAGTATTAAGTAACTTCCTTTAGGGAATCAAGGAGGATGTGCTAGCAGACGCTGCTGCCTATGATACCACATTGTCAAAACTTTTATAACCCAACACTCACAGGGTGCCCCGCTCATTTTTGATGCTTCCAAAAACACTTATCAAAATGTTATGTTATTCTGGAAAGAAAAAAAATATAGACAAATTTTATATTTTCTCTGACTGAGCTTAAGCTGATTGGAAAATGGAGTGAAGGGGTGGGAGGGAGGGAGTGGGGAGAAAAGGCACATTTGACACAGTTGATATCAGTTGGTCAGCTGTAATTGATAAATAAAGCAATACATTGGTTCACAGTATCCAAAATTGTTAAGCAAAGTCTTAGCTACTCATTAATGTTTTACTGTTTCTGTGATGCAACGTCATGACGTTTTCTAATATGGCAACACCTTCTTGCTGAGGACTCACTTCTTCCATACCCCCTCCAACCCTCACACTGCGGCCTAAGAACTGTTAAATGCCCATCCATTTGCAACCAGCATTGAAGGTTATCTGTAAAACATTGATTTTGTCTGTATTCCATCCATCTCCCTCCCATTTCACATACACATGTATATACATACACGTCCACACACACACATATACATACCTATACATAACGTATACATATATGTACACACACAGACGTATACATATATACACATGTACATAATTCATACTGTCTGCCCTTATTCAGTCCCGTCGCCACTCCACCACACATGAAATGGAAAACCCCTCCCCTCGCATGTGCATGAGGTAGCGCTAGGAAAGACGACAAAGGCCACATTCGTTCACACTCAGTCCCTAGCTGTCATGTATAATGCATCGAAACCACAGCTCCCTTTCCACATCCAGGCCCCACAGAACTTTCCATGGTTTACCCAAGATGCTTCACATGCCCTGGTTTAATCCATTGACAGCACGTCGACCCCGGTAAACCACATCGTTCCAATTCATTCTATTCCTTGCCCGCCATTCACCCTCCTGCATGTTCAGTCCCCGATCACTCAAAATCTTTTTTACTCCATCTTTCCACCTCCAATTTGGTCTCCCACTTCTCCTCGTTCCCTCCACCTCTGACACATATATCCTCTTGGTCAATCTTTCCTCACTCATTCTCTCCATGTGACCAAACCACTTAAAAACACCCTCTTTTGCTCTCTCAACCACACTCTTTTTATTACCACACATCTCTCTTACCCTCTCATTACTTACTCGATCAAACCACCTCACACCACCTATTGTCCTCAGACATCTCATTTCCAGTACATCCACCCTCCTCCATACAACTCTCTCTATAGCCCACGCCTCGCAACAATATAACATTGTTGGAACCACTATTCCTTGAAACATACACATTTTTGCTTTACAAGATAACATTCTCGGCTTCCACACATTCTTCAACGCTCCCAGAACTTTCGCCCCCCTCCCCCACCCTATGATTTCCTTCAGCTTCCATGGTTCCATCCACTGCCAAATCTACTCCCAGGTATCTAAACACTTCACTTCCTCCAGTTTTTCTGCATTCAAACTTACCTCCCAATTGACTTGTCCCTTAACCCTACTATATGTAATAACCTTGCTCTTATTCTCATTTACTCTCAGCTTTCTTCTTTCACACAGACTTTACCAAACTCAGTCACCAGCTTCTACAGTTTCTCACCCGAATCAGCCATCAGTGCTGTATCATCAGTGAACAACAACTGACTCACTTCCCAAGCACTCCCATCCACAACAGACTACATACTTGCCCCACTTTCCAAAACTCTTGCATTCACCTCCCTAACAACCTCATCCATAAACAAATTAAATAACCATGGAGACATCAAGCACCCTTGCCGCAAACCAACATTCACTGAGAACCAATCACTTTTCTCTCTTCCTACACATACACATCCCTTACATCCTCGATAAAAACTTTTCACTGCTTTTAACAACTTACTCCCACACCATATATTCTTAATACCTTCCACAGAGCATCTCTATCAACTCTATCTTATGCCTTCTCCAGGTCCATAAATGCTACATACAAATCCATTTGCTTTTCTAAGTATTCCTCACATACATTTTTCAAAGCAAACACCTGATCCACACATCCTCTACCACTTCTGAAACCACACTGCTCTTCCCCAATCTGATGCTCTGTTCATGCCTTTGCCCTCTCAATCAATACCCTTCCATATAATTTCCCAGGAATACTCAACAAACTTATACCTCTGTAATTTGAGCTCTCAATATTATCCCCTTTGCCCATGCTCTATACAAGCATTCCGCCAGTCCTCAGGTACCTCACCATGAGTCATACATGCATTAGATATCCTTCATATGTATATGTATGTTATGTGCATATGTGGGCATTTATATATATATTATTATTTTTTTTTTTTTTTTTTTTGCCGCTGTCTCCCGCATTTGCGAGGTAGCGAAAGGAAACAGACGAAAGAAATGGCCCAACCCACCCCCATACACATGTATATACATACGTCCACAGACGCAAATATACATACCTACACAGCTTTCCATGGTTTACCCCAGTCGCTTCACATGCCTTGATTCAATCCACTGACAGCACGTCAACCCCGGTATACCACATCGCTCCAATTCACTCTATTCCTTGCCCTCCTTTCACCCTCCTGCATGTTCAGGCCCCGATCACACAAAATCTTTTTCACTCCATCTTTCCACCTCCAATTTGGTCTCCCTCTTTTCCTCGTTCCCTCCACCTCCGACACATATATTCTCTTGGTCAATCTTTCCTCACTCATTCTCTCCATGTGCCCGAACCATTTCAAAACACCCTCTTCTGCTCTCTCAACCACTCTCTTTTTATTTCCACACATCTCTCTTACCCTTACGTTACTTACTTGATCAAACCACCTCACACCACACATTGTCCTCAAACATCTCATTTCCAGCACATCCATCCTCCTGCGCACAACTCTATCCATAGCCCACGCCTCGCAACCATACAACATTGTTGGAACCACTATTCCTTCAAACATACCCATTTTTGCTTTCCGAGATAATGTTCTCGACTTCCAAACATTCTTCAAGGCTCCCAGGACTTTTGCCCCCTCCCCCACCCTATGATTCACTTCCGCTTCCATGGTTCCATCTGCTGCCAGAACCACTCCCAGATGTCTAAAGCATATATTATTAATTTATTTATTATATATTTTGCTTTGTCGCTGTCTCCCGCGTTTGCGAGGTAGCGCAAGGAAACAGACGAAAGAAATGGCCCAACCTACCCCCATACACAATGTATATACATACACGTCCACACACGCAAATATACATACTTATACATCTCAATGTACACATATATATACACACACAGACACATACATATATACCCATGCACACAATTCACACTGTCTGCCTTTATTCATTACCACCGCCACCCCGCCACACATGGAATACCATCCCCCTCCCCCCTCATGTGTGCGAGGTAGCACTAGGAAAAGACAACAAAGGCCCCATTCGTTCACACTCAAGTCTCTAGCTGTCATGCAATAATGCCCGAAACCACAGCTCCCTTTCCACATCCAGGCCCCACAGAACTTTCCATGGTTTACCCTAGACGCTTCACATGCCCGTGATTCAATCCACTGACAGCACATCAACCCCGGTATACCACATCGATCCAATTCACTCTATTCCTTGCCCTCCTTTCACCCTCCTGCATGTTCAGGCCCCGATCACACAAAATCTTTTTCACTCCATCTTTCCACCTCCAATTTGGTCTCCCACTTCTCCTCGTTCCCTCCACCTCCGACACATATATCCTCTTGGTCAATCTTTCCTCACGCATTCTCTCCATGTGCCCAAACCATTTCAAAACGCCCTCTTCTGCTCTGTCAACCATGCTCTTTTTATTTCCACACATCTCTCTTACCCTTACATTACTTACTCGATCAAACCACCTCACACCACACATTGTCCTCAAACATCTCATTTCCAGCACACCCACCCTCCTGCACACAACTCTATCCATAGCCCACGCCTCGCAACCATACAACATCGTTGGAACCACTATTCCTTCAAACATACCCATTTTTGCTTTCCGAAATAATGTTCTCGACTTCCACACATTCTTCAAGGCTCCCAGGATTTTCGCCCCCTCCCCCACCCTATGATCCACTTCCGCTTCCATGGTTCCATCCGCTGCCAGATCCACTCCCAGATATCTAAAACACTTTACTTCCTCCAGTTTTTCTCCATTCAAACTTACCTCCCAGTTGACTTGACCCTCAACCCTACTGTACCTAATAACCTTGCTCTTATTCACATTTACTCTTAACTTTCTTCTTTCACACACTTTACCAAACTCAGTCACCAGCTTCTGCAGTTTCTCACATGAATCAGCCACCAGCGCTGTATCATCAGCGAACAATCACTGAGTCACTTCCCAAGCTCTCTCATCCACAACAGACTTCATACTTGCCTCTCTTTCCAAAACTCTTGCATTCACCTCCCTAACAACCCAATCCATAAACAAATTAAACAACCATGGAGACATCACACACCCCTGCCGCAAACCTACATTCACTGAGAACCAATCACTTTCCTCTCTTCCTACACGTACACATGCCTTACATCCTCGATAAAAACTTTTCACTGCTTCTAACAACTTGCCTCTCACACCATATATTCTTAATACCTTCCACAGAGCATCTCTATCAACTCTATCATATGCCTTCTCCAGATCCATAAATGCTACATACAAATCCATTTGCTTTTCTAAGTGTTTCTCACATACATTCTTCAAAGCAAACACCTGATCCACACATCCTCTACCACTTCTGAAACCACACTGCTCTTCCCCAATCTGATGCTCTGTACATGCCTTCACCCTCTCAATCAATACCCTCAAATATAATTTACCAGGAATACTCAACAAACATATACCTCTGTAATTTGAGCACTCACTCTTATCCCCTTTGCCTTTGTACAATTGCACTACGCAAGCATTCCGCCAATCCTCAGGCACCTCACAATGAATCATACATATATTAAATAACCTTACCAACCAGTCAACAATACACTCACCCCCTTATTTAATAAATTCCACTGCAATACCATCCAAACCTGCTGCCTTGCCAGCTTTCATCTTCCGCAAAGCTTTTACTACCACTTCTCTGTTTACCAAATCATTTTCCCTAACCCTCTCACTTTGCACACCACCTCGACCAAAACACCCTATATCTGCCACTCTATCATCAAACACATTCAACAGACCTTCAAAATACTCACTCCATCTCCTTCTCACATCACCACTACTTGTTATCACCTCCCCATTTGCACCCTTCACTGAAGTTCCATTTGCTCCCTTGTCTTACGCACTTTATTTACCTCCTTCCAGAACATCTTTTTATTCTCCCTAAAATTAATGATACTCTTTCACCCCAACTCTCATTTGCCCTCTTTTTCACCTCTTGCACCTTTCTCTTGACCTCCTGTCTCTTTCTTTTATACATCTCCCACTCAATTGCATTTTTCCCCTGCAAAAATCGTCCAAATGCCTCTCTCTTCTCTTTCACTAATACTCTTACTTCTTCATCCCACCACTCACTACCCTTTCTAATCAACCCACCTCCCACTCTTCTCATGCCACAAGCATCTTTTGCGCAATCCATCACTGATTCCCTAAATACATCCCATTCCTCCCCCACTCCCCTTACTTCCATTGTTCTCACCTTTTTCCATTCTGTACTCAGTCTCTCCTGGTACATCCTCACACAAGTCTCCTTCCCAAGCTCACTTACTCTCACCACCCTCTTCACCCCAACATTCACTCTTCTTTTCTGAAAACCCATACAAATCTTCACCTTAGCCTCCACAAGATAATGATCAGACATCCCTCCAGTTGCACCTCTCAGCACATTAACATCCAAAAGTCTCTCTCGCGCGCCTGTCAATTAACACGTAATCCAATAACGCTCTCTGGCCATCTCTCCTACTTACATAAGTATACTTATGTATATCTCGCTTTTTAAACCAGGTATTCCCAATCATCAGTCCTTTTTCAGCACATAAATGTACAAGCTCTTCACCATTTCCATTTACAACACTGAACACCCCATGTATACCAATTATTCCCTCAACTGCCACATTACTCACCTTTGCATTCAAATCATATATATATATATATATATATATATTTTTATTATTATTATACTTTGTCGCTGTCTCCCGCGTTTGCGAGGTAGCGCAAGGAAACAGACGAAAGAAATGGCCCAACCCCCCCCCATACACATGTATATACATACGTCCACACACACAAATATATATACCTACTTAGCTTTCCATGGCTTACCCCAGACGCTTCACATGCCTTGATTCAATCCACTGACAGCACGTCAACCCCGGTATACCACATCGCTCCAATTCACTCTATTCCTTGCCCTCCTTTCACCCTCCTGCATGTTCAGGCCCCGATCACACAAAATCTTTTTCACTCCATCTTTCCACCTCCAATTTGGTCTCCCACTTCTCGTTCCCTCCACCTCCGACACATATATCCTCTTGGTCAATCTTTCCTCACTCATTCTCTCCATGTGCCCAAACCATTTCAAAACACCCTCTTCTGCTCTCTCAACCACGCTCTTTTTCTTTCCACACATCTCTCTTACCCTTACGTTACTTACTCGATCAAACCACCTCACATCACACATTGTCCTCAAACATCTCATTTCCAGCACATCCATCCTCCTGCGCACAACTCTATCCATAGCCCACGCCTCGCAACCATACAACATTGTTGGAACTACTATTCCTTCAAACATACCCATTTTTGCTTTCCGAAATAATGTTCTCGACTTCCACACATTTTTCAAGGCTCCCAAAATTTTCGCCCCCTCCCCCACCCTATGATCCACTTCCGCTTCCATGGTTCCATCCGCTGACAGATCCACTCCCAGATATCTAAAACACTTCACTTCCTCCAGTTTTTCACCATTCAAACTCACCTCCCAATTGACTTGACCCTCAACCCTACTGTACCTAATAACCTTGCTCTTATTCACATTTACTCTTAACTTTCTTCTTCCACACACTTTACCAAACTCCGTCACCAGCTTCTGCAGTTTCGCACATGAATCCGCCACCAGCGCTGTATCATCAGCGAACAACAACTGACTCACTTCCCAAGCTCTCTCATCCCCAACAGACTTCATACTTGCCCCTCTTTCCAAGACTCTTGCATTTACCTCCCTAACAACCCCATCCATAAACAAATTAAACAACCATGGAGACATCACACACCCCTGCCGCAAACCTACATTCACTGAGAACCAATCACTTTCCTCTCTTCCTACACGTACACATGCCTTACATCCTCGATAAAAACTTTTCACTGCTTCTAACAACTTGCCTCCCACACCATATATTCTTAATACCTTCCACAGAGCATCTCTATCAACTCTATCATATGCCTTCTCCAGATCCATAAATGCTACATACAAATCCATTTGCTTTTCTAAGTATTTCTCACATACATTCTTCAAAGCAAACACCTGATCCACACATCCTCTACCACTTCTGAAACCACACTGCTCTTCCCCAATCTGATGCTCTGTACATGCCTTCACCCTCTCAATCAATACCCTCCTATATAATTTACCAGGAATACTCAACAAACTTATACCTCTGTAATTTGAGCACTCACCCTTATCCCCTTTGCCTTTGTACAATGGCACTATGCACGCATTCCGCCAATCCTCAGGCACCTCACCATGAGTCATACATACATTAAATAACCTTACCAACCAGTCAACAATACAGTCACCCCCTTTTTTAATAAATTCCACTGCAATACCATCCAAACCTGCTGCCTTGCCGGCTTTCATCTTCCGCAAAGCTTTCACTACCTCTTCTCTGTTTACCAAATCATTTTCCCTAACCCTCTCACTTTGCACACCACCTCGACCAAAACACCCTATATCTGCCACTCTATCATCAAACACATTCAACAAACCTTCAAAATACTCACTCCATCTCCTTCTCACATCACCACTACTTGTTATCACCTCCCCATTTGCGCCCTTCACTGAAGTTTCCATTTGCTCCCTTGTCTTACGCACTTTATTTACCTCCTTCCAGAACATCTTTTTATTCTCCCTAAAATTTACTGATAGTCTCTCACCCCAACTCTCATTTGCCCTTTTTTTCACCTCTTGCACCTTTCTCTTGACCTCCTGTCTCTTTCTTTTATACATCTCCCACTCAATTGCATTTTTTCCCTGCAAAAATCGTCCAAATGCCTCTCTCTTCTCTTTCACTAATACTCTTACTTCTTCATCCCACCACTCACTACCCTTTCTAATCAGCCCACCTCCCACTCTTCTCATGCCACAAGCATCTTTTGCGCAATCCATCACTGATTCCCTGAATACATCCCATTCCTCCCCCACTCCCCTTACTTCCATTGTTCTCACCTTTTTCCATTCTGTACTCAGTCTCTCCTGGTACTTCCTCACACAGGTCTCCTTCTCAAGCTCACTTACTCTCACCACCCTCTTCACCCCAACATTCACTCTTCTTTTCTGAAAACCCATACAAATCTTCACCTTAGCCTCCACAAGATAATGATCAGACATCCCTCCAGTTGCTCCTCTCAGCACATTAACATCCAAAAGTCTCTCTTTCGCACGCCTGTCAATTAACACGTAATCCAATAACGCTCTCTGGCCATCTCTCCTACTTACATAAGTATACTTATGTATATCTCGCTTTTTAAACCAGGTATTCCCAATCATCAGTCCTTTTTCAGCACATAAATGTACAAGCTCTTCACCATTTCCATTTACAACACTGAACACCCCATGTATACCAATTATTCCCTCAACTGCCACATTACTCACCTTTGCATTCAAATCACCCATCAGTATAACCCGGTCTCGTCCATCAAAACCACTAAAACACTCATTCAGCTGCTCCCAAAACACTTGCCTCTCTTGATCTTTCTTCTCATGGCCAGGTGCATATGCACCAATAATCACCCACCTCTCTCCATCAACTTTCAGTTTTACCCATATTAATCGAGAATTTACTTTCTTACACTCTATCACATACTCCCACAACTTCTGTTTCAGGAGTATTGCTACTCCTTCCCTTGCTCTTGTCCTCTCACTAACCCCTGACTTTACTCCCCAGACATTCCCAAACCACTCTTCCCCTTTACCCTTGAGCTTCGTTTCACTCAGAGCCAAAACATCCAGGTTCCTTTCCTCAAACATACTACCTATCTCTCCTTTTTTCACATCTTGGTTACATCCACACACATTTAGGCACCCCACTCTGAGCCTTCAAGGAGGATGAGCACTCCCCGCGTGACTCCTTCTTCTGTTTCCCATTTTAGAAAGTTAATACAAGGAGGGGAGGATTTCTGGCCCCCCGCTCCCGTCCCCTCTAGTCGCTTTCTACGACACGCGAGGAATACGTGGGAAGTATTCTTTCACCCCTATCCCCAGGGATAATATACATATATATATATACATATATATATATATATATATATATATATATATATATATATATATATATATATATATATATATATATATATATTTTTTTTATTTTATTATACTTTGTCGCTGTCTCCCGCGTTTGCGAGGTAGCGCAAGGAAACAGACGAAAGAAATGGCCAAACCCCCCCATACACATGTATATACATACGTCCACACACGCAAATATACATACCTACACAGCTTTCCATGGTTTACCCCAGACGCTTCACATGCCTTGATTCAATCCACTGACAGCACGTCAACCCCGGTATACCACATCGTTCCAATTCACTCTATTCCTTGCCCTCCTTTCACCCTCCTGCATGTTCAGGCCCGGATCACACAAAATCTTTTTCACTCCATCTTTCCACCTCCAATTTGGTCTCCCTCTTCTCCTCGTTCCCTCCACCTCCGACACATATATCCTCTTGGTCAATCTTTCCTCACTCATTCTCTCCATGTGCCCAAACCACTTCAAAACACCCTCTTCTGCTCTCTCAACCACGCTCTTTTTATTTCCACACATCTCTCTTACCCTTATGTTACTCACTCGATCAAACCACCTCACACCACACATTGTCCTCAAACATCTCATTTTAAGCACATCCATCCTCCTGCGCACAACGCTATCCATAGCCCACGCCTCGCAACCATACAACATTGTTGGAACCACTATTCCTTCAAACATACCCATTTTTGCTTTCCGAGATAATGTTCTCGACTTCCACACATTCTTCAAAGCTCCCAGAATTTTCGCCCCCTCCCCCACCCTATGATCCACTTCTGCTTCCATGGTTCCATCCACTGCCAGATCCACTCCCAGATATCTAAAACACTTCACTTCCTCCAGTTTTTCTCCATTCAAACTCACCTCCCAATTGACTTGACCCTCAACCCTACTGTACCTAATAACCTTGCTCTTATTCACATTTACTCTTAACTTTCTTCTTCCACACACTTTACCAAACTCAGTCACCAGCTTCTGCAGTTTCTCACATGAATCAGCCACCAGCGCTGTATCATCAGCGAACAACAACTGACTCACTTCCCAAGCTCTCTCATCCCCAACAGACTTCATACTTGCCCCTCTTTCCAAAACTCTTGCATTTACCTCCCTAACAACCCCATCCATAAACAAATTAAACAACCATGGAGACATCACACACCCCTGCCGCAAACCTACATATATATATATATATATATATATATATATATATATATATATATATATATATTAGGTACAGTAGGGTTGAGGGTCAAGTCAATTGGGAGGTGAGTTTGAATGGAGAAAAACTGGAGGAAGTGAAGTGTTTTAGATATCTGGGAGTGGATCTGGCAGCGGATGGAACCATGGAAGCGGAAGTGGATCATAGGGTGGGGGAGGGGGCGAAAATTGTAGGGGCCTTGAAGAATGTGTGGAAGTCGAGAACATTATCTCGGAAAGCAAAAATGGGTATGTTTGAAGGAATAGTGGTTCCAACAATGTTGTATGGTTGCGAGGCGTGGGCTATGGATAGAGTTGTGCGCAGGAGGATGGATGTGCTGGAAATGAGATGTTTGAGGACAATGTGTGGTGTGAGGTGGTTTGATCGAGTGAGTAACGTAAGGGTAAGAGAGATGTGTGGAAGTAAAAAGAGCGTGGTTGAGAGAGCAGAAGAGGGTGTTTTGAAGTGGTTTGGTCACATGGAGAGGATGAGTGAGGAAAGATTGACCAAGAGGATATATGTGTCGGAGGTGGAGGGAGCAAGAAGAAGAGGGAGACCAAATTGGAGGTGGAAAGATGGAGTGAAAAAGATTTTGTGTGATCGGGGCCTGAACATGCAGGAGGGTGAAAGGAGGGCAAGGAATAGAGTGAATTGGAGCGATGTGGTATACCGGGGTTGACGTGCTGTCAGTGGATTGAATCAAGGCATGTGAAGCGTCTGGGGTAAACCATGGAAAGCTGTGTAGGTATGTATATTTGCGTGTGTGGACGTGTGTATATACATGTGTATGGGGGGGGGTTTGGCCATTTCTTTCGTCTGTTTCATTGCGCTACCTCGCAAACGCGGGATACAGCGACAAAGTATAAAAAAAAAATATATATATATATATATATATATATATATATATATATATATATATATATATATATATATATATATATATAAACCCCTATCCCTGGGGATAGGGGTTTAAGAATACTTCCCACGTATTCCCTGCGTGTCGTAGAAGGCGACTAAAAGGGGAGGGAGCGGGGGGCTGGAATTCCTCCCCTCTCGTTTTTTTTTTTTTAAATTTTCCAAAAGAAGGAACAGAGGGGGGCCAGGTGAGGATATTCCAAAAAAGGCCCAGTCCTCTGTTCTTAGCGCTACCTCGCTAATGCGGGAAATGGCGAATAGTTTTAAAAAAAAAAAAAAATGTCTGGGGAGTGAAGTCAGGGGTTAGTGAGAGGACAAGAGCAAGGGAAGGAGTAGCAATACTCCTAAAACAGGAGTTGTGGGAGTATGTGATAGAATGTAAGAAAGTAAATTCTCGATTAATATGGGTAAAATTGAAAGTTGATGGAGAGAGGTGGGTGATTATTGGTGCATATGCACCTGGGCATGAGAAGAAAGATCATGAGAGGCAAGTGTTTTGGGAGCAGCTAAATGAGTGTGTTAGCGGTTTTGGTGCACGAGACCGGGTTATAGTGATGGGTGATTTGAATGCAAAGGTGAGTAATGTGGCAGTTGAGGGAATAATTGGTATGCATGGGGTGTTCAGTGTTGTAAATGGAAATGGTGAAGAGCTTGTAGATTTATGTGCTGAAAAAGGACTGATGATTGGGAATACCTGGTTTAAAAAGCGAGATATACATAAGTATACTTATGTAAGTAGGAGAGATGGCCAGAGAGCGTTATTGGATTACGTGTTAATTGACAGGCGTGCGAAAGAGAGACTTTTGGGTGTCAATGTGCTGAGAGGTGCAACTGGAGGGATGTCTGATCATTATCTTGTGGAGGCTAAGGTGAAGATTTGTATGGGTTTTCAGAAAAGAAGAGTGAATGTTGGGGTGAAGAAGGTGGTGAGAGTAAGTGAGCTTGGGAAGGAGACCTGTGTGAAGAAGTATCAGGAGAGACTGAGTACAGAATGGAAAAAGGTGAGAACAATGGAAGTAAGGGGAGTGGGGGAGGAATGGGATGTATTTAGGGAATCAGTGATGGATTGCGCAAAAGATGCTTGTGGCATGAGAAGAGTGGGAGGTGGGCTGTTTAGAAAGGGTAGTGAGTGGTGGGATGAAGAAGTAAGAGTATTAGTGAAAGAGAAGAGAGAGGCATTTGGACGATTTTTGCAGAGAAAAAATGCAATTGAGTGGGAGAAGTATAAAAGAAAGAGACAGGAGGTCAAGAGAAAGGTGCAAGAGGTGAAAAAAAGGGCAAATGAGAGTTGGGGTGAGAGACTATCAGTAAATTTTAGGGAGAATAAAAAGATGTTCTGGAAGGAGGTAAATAGGGTGCGTAAGACAAGGGAGCAAATGGGAACTTCAGTGAAGGGCGTAAATGGGGAGGTGATAACAAGTAGTGGTGATGTGAGAAGGAGATGGAATGAGTATTTTGAAGGTTTGTTGAATGTGTCTGATGACAGAGTGGCAGATATAGGGTGTTTGGGTCGAGGTGGTGTGCAAAGTGAGAGGGTTAGGGAAAATGATTTGGTAAACAGAGAAGAGGTAGTAAAAGCTTTGCGGAAGATGAAAGCCGGCAAGGCAGCAGGTTTGGATGGTATTGCAGTGGAATTTATTAAAAAAGGGGGTGACTGTATTGTTGACTGGTTGGTAAGGTTATTTAATGTATGTATGACTCATGGTGAGGTGCCTGAGGATTGGCGGAATGCGTGCATAGTGCCATTGTACAAAGGCAAAGGGGATAAGAGTGAGTGCTCAAATTACAGAGGTATAAGTTTGTTGAGTATTCCTGGTAAATTATATGGGAGGGTATTGATTGAGAGGGTTTAGGCATGTACAGAGCATCAGATTGGGGAAGAGCAGTGTGGTTTCAGAAGTGGTAGAGGATGTGTGGATCAGGTGTTTGCTTTGAAGAATGTATGTGAGAAATACTTAGAAAAGCAAATGGATTTGTATGTAGCATTTATGGATCTGGAGAAGGCATATGATAGAGTTGATAGAGATGCTCTGTTGAAGGTATTAAGAATATATGGTGTGGGAGGCAAGTTGTTAGAAGCAGTGAAAAGTTTTTATCGAGGATGTAAGGCATGTGTACGTGTAGGAAGAGAGGAAAGTGATTGGTTCTCAGTGAATGTAGGTTTGCGGCAGGGGTGTGTGATGTCTCCATGGTTGTTTAATTTGTTTATGGATGGGGTTGTTAGGGAGGTGAATGCAAGAGTTTTGGAAAGAGGGGCAAGTATGAAGTCTGTTGGGGATGAGAGAGCTTGGGAAGTGAGTCAGTTGTTGTTCGCTGATGATACAGCGCTGGTGGCTGATTCATGTGAGAAACTGCAGAAGCTGGTGACTGAGTTTGGTAAGTGTGAAAGAAGAAAGTTAAGAGTAAATGTGAATAAGAGCAAGGTTATTAGGTACAGTAGGGTTGAGGGTCAAGTCAATTGGGAGGTGAGTTTGAATGGAGAAAAACTGGAGGAAGTGAAGTGTTTTAGATATCTGGGAGTGGATCTGGCAGCGGATGGAACCATGGAAGCGGAAGTGGATCATAGGGTGGGGGAGGGGGCGAAAATTCTGGGAGCCTTGAAGAATGTGTGGAAGTCGAGAACATTATCTCGGAAAGCAAAAGTGGGTATGTTTGAAGGAATAGTGGTTCCAACAATGTTGTATGGTTGCGAGGCGTGGGCTATGGATAGAGTTGTGCGCAGGAGGTTGGATGTGCTGGAAATGAGATGTTTGAGGACAATGTGTGGTGTGAGGTGGTTTGATCGAGTAAGTAACGTAAGGGTAAGAGAGATGTGTGGAAATAAAAAGAGTGTGGTTGAGAGAGCAGAAGAGGGTGTTTTGAAATGGTTTGGGCACATGGAGAGAATGAGTGAGGAAAGATTGACCAAGAGGATATATGTGTCGGAGGTGGAGGGAACGAGGAGAAGAGGGAGACCAAATTGGAGGTGGAAAGATGGAGTGAAAAAGATTTTGTGTGATCGGGGCCTGAACATGCAGGAGGGTGAAAGGAGGGCAAGGAATAGAGTGAATTGGAGCGATGTGGTATACCGGGGTTGACGTGCTGTCAGTGGATTGAATCGGGGCATGTGAAGCGTCTGGGGTAAACCATGGAAAGCTGTGTAGGTATGTATATTTGCGTGTGTGGACGTATGTATATACATGTGTATGGGGGTGGGTTGGGCCATTTCTTTCGTCTGTTTCCTTGCGCTACCTCGCAAACGCGGGAGACAGCGGCAAAAAAAAATATATATATATATATATATATATATATATATATATATATATATATATATATATATATATATATATATATACTCACTCCATCTCCTTCTTACATCACCACTACTTGTTATCACCACCCCATTTGCGCCCTCACTGAAGTTCCCATTTGCTCCCTTGTCTTACGCACTTTATTTACCTCTTTCCAGAACATCTTTTTATTCTCCCTAAAATTTAATGATACTCTCTCACCCCAACTCTCATTTGTCCTTTTTTTCACCTCTTGCACCTTTCTCTTGACCTCCTGTCTCTTTCTTTTATACATCTCCCACTCAATTGCATTTTTTCCCTGCAAAAATCGTCCAAATGCCTCTCTCTTCTCTTTCACTAATACTCTTACTTCTTCATCCCACCACTCACTACCCTTTCTAATCAACCCACCTCCCACTCTTCTCATGCCACAAGCATCTTTTGCGCAATCCATCACTGATTCCCTAAATACATCCCATTCCTCCCCCACTCCCCTTGCTTCCATTGTTCTCACCTTTTTCCATTCTGTACTCAGTCTCTCCTGGTACTTCCTCACACAGGTCTCCTTCTCAAGCTCACTTACTCTCACCACCCTCTTTTATATCAGGGTCTGTTAAATCAAGGGTTTACTGTATTATAGAATTTTAAACTTTTTTCTAGTATTAGTATAAAGTTTAGATCTAATCCTTTGGTAGTCAGATTAAGTTATTATGAGATATTCAAGCAAAGGCCAATGATTCCTTTGATGGAAAGTATTTATAAGTTAAGTGCCTCATACAGTAATCTTGGGGAATTTTATTTTGATTTTGTTTATTCTTTTCAGATGGTCAAACAGCTGGACACTCCACCATCACTTTGTGGTCGAGTTTTTAAAAATGGAGATCCAACTTATGGATGCAGAGATTGTGGTATGGATCCTACGTGTGTTCTTTGTGCTGAGTGTTTCAAGAACTCAGCCCATAGTAAGCATAGGTGAGTATAGAGTACATCAGGTTTAAACAAAAGTGTCTTTTTTTTAAGGATTGGCTCCTAGGGATTTACTTTTATGTGGTATCAGTTATAAGAAATACAAATGTATTGGATGTAGTGCAGCTGAATACAACAGTTTTGATATACTGAGAATACCAGACTTACTCTCATCTTTTTGTTATAACAAGAGCCGTCCTGATAGAGTGCAAGCTGTACTGGCTGTACATAACAAGAGCCATTCTGATACAGTGCAAGCTGTACTGGCTGTACATTGGTGCTCCCCACGGCCAGCCGACAATTGTGGCAGTTCTCTGTTAGTATTCAGTAACTGAGGATGTATCATCTGCCACTCACATGATGGTATTTTTGTACCTATGTGCAGCAGTTACCATTGTGCTTAAGCATATAGCAAGCACCCCAACTACAAGTGAGCCTGTCAAGAGCGTTAGGAGGACTTGAAGGAAAACGTTCAAATGCTGGGTAAACTGTTAGGGGTTATTGTGAGCAGCATCTGCACCATCAAGCTGTAAAGTGAATCAATTAGGAAAGCCTCTTCTCAGCCAACTATCTTTATGATGACAGTGCATCTCATGCTGTTGGCACAACAAAACCTTGCAGAATGCTAATATCAGCCAATTTTGGCCAAAAGCAGTTGAAATGTACCCTAATCACACTGTATATTATTCAGTTTGCCCGAGTTTTGTTCATATGAGCTGGTAGAACAATGCTTGATACAAAAATGAAGAGACAGTTCAAAGCCAAAGAAGAAAATAATCATTTTGCTATAATGCTGTCACCAAATCAGTCTCCCAAATTCCTATACACATATTTGATAGTGAAATAATACAGTAAAGAACTTTTTCTCTAATGAAATGAAAGTTTTTGCATCATTAAAGAAAAATAGAAATGAGAAAGAAAATGGTATCAACCTTAACTAGGGAAAATAAAAGACTTGTGGTGATAGTGTATTGTTAATATAGCAGTATGGGTTAAAGCAGCGTGTTTTTTATTTTTTGACATGCCTTCCTCGGTAGTGTTGTCACCTTCTTGTTTATATAGTGTTTGTGCTTTTGTTAGGATAACGTCTACCTTATTGTACATATCTCCATTGCTACTGAAGACGTTTATGTAGTTTCACAATCTTTCTTCATCCTAATTATTACTTAAATCATAGGTGAAATAATGAAAGAGGTTAACCCAGGAATATTGTTAGCATGATTCACTGAGTGATTTAATGATCTTGATCCGTTCATCAATGATTTATCCAATAACAGAGTATTCCATCTTTCCAGTGCCCAGGAACAAAATTAATAACCTTGCTTGCATAAAGTCATCGTAGAATATACTTTAGATATATATTGTATTGTATTGTATTGTATTGTAATGTGTGTGGATGTAACCAAGATATTTATTTTTTTTTTATTTTGCTTTGTCGCTGTCTCCCGCATTAGCGAGGTAGTGCAAGGAAACAGACGAAAGAATGGCCTAACCCACCCACATATACATACACGTCCACACACGCAAATATACATAGCTATAAATCTCAATGTACACATATATATACACACACAGACATATACATATATACACATGTACATAATTCATACTGCCTGCCTTTTTTATTCCCATCACCACCTCGCCACACATGGAATAACAACCCCCTCTCCCCTCATGTGTGCGAGGTAGCACTAGGAAAAGACAACAAAGGCTCCATTCGTTCACACTCAGTCTCTAGCTGTCATGTAATAATGCACTGAAACCACAGCTCCCTTTCCACATCCAGGCCCCACACAACTTTCCATGGTTTACCCCAGACTCTTCACATTCCCTGGTTCAATCCATTGACAGTACGTCAACCCCGGTATACCACATCGTTCCAATTCACTCTTTTCCTTGCACGCCTTTCACCCTCCTGCATGTTCAGGCCCCTATCACTCAAAATCTTTTTCACTCCATCTTTCCACCTCCAATTTGGTCTCCCACTTCTCCTCATTCCCTCCACCTCTGACACATATATCCTCTTGGTCAATCTTTCCTCACTCATTCTCTCCATGTGACCAAACCATTTCAAAACACCCTCTTCTGCTCTCTCAACCACACACTTTTTATTTCCACACATCTCTTACCCTTACATTACTTACTCGATCAAACCACCTCACACCACATATTGTCCTCAAACATCTCATTTCCAGCACATCCACCCTCCTGCGCACAACTCTATCTATAGCCCATGCCTCGCAACCATACAACATTGTTGGAACCACTATTCCTTCAAACATACCCATTTTTGCTTTCGGAGATAATGTTCTCAACTTCCACACATTCTTCAAGGCTCCCAGAATTTTCGCCCCCTCCCCCACCGTATGATTCACCTCCGCTTCCATGGTTCCATCTGCTGCCAAATCCACTCCCAGATATCTAAAACACTTTACTTCCTCCAGTTTGTCTCCATTCAAACTTACCTCCCAGTTGACTTGACCCTCAACCCTACTGTACCTAATGACCTTGCTCTTATTCACATTTACTCTTAACTTTCTTCTTTCACACACTTTACCAAACTCAGTCACCAGCTTCTGCACTTTCTCACATGAATCAGCCACCAGTGCTGTATCATCAGCGAACAACAACTGACTCACTTCCCAAGCTCTCTCATCCTCAACAGACTGCATACTTGCCCCTCTTTCCAAAACTCTTGCATTCACCTCCCTAACAACCCCATCCATAAACAAATTAAACAACCATGGAGACATCACACACTGCTGCCGCAAACCTACATTCACTGAGAACCAATCACTTTCCTCTCTTCCTACACGTACACATGCCTTACATCCTCGATAAAAACTTTTCACTGCTTCTAACAACTTGCCTCCCATACCATATATTCTTAATACCTTCGACAGAGCATCTCTATCAACTCTATCATATGCCTTCTCCAGATCCATAAATGCTACATACAAATCCATTTGCTTTTCTAAGTATTTCTCACATACATTCTTCAAAGCAAACACCTGATCCACACATCCTCTACCACTTCTGAAACCACACTGCTCTTCCCCAGTCTGATGCTAGGTACATGCCTTCACCCTCTCAATCAATACCCTCCCATATAATTTACCAGGAATACTCAACAAACCTATGCCTGTGTAATTTGAGCACTCACTCTTATCCCCTTTGCCTTTGTATAATGGCACTATGCACGCATTCCGCCAATCCTCAGGCACCTCACCATGAATCATACATACATTAAATAACCTTACCTTCCAGTCAACAATACACTCACCCCCCTTTTTTAATAAATTCCACTGCAATACCATCCAAACCTGCTGCCTTGCCGGCTTTCATCTTCTGCAAAGCTTTTACTACCTCTCCTATGTTTACCAAATCATTTTCCCTAACCCTCTCACTTTGCACACCACCTCGACCAAAACACCCTATATCTGCCACTCTGTCATCAAACACATTCAACAAACCTTCAAAATACTCACTCCATCTCCTTCTCACATCACCACTACTTGTTATCACCTCCCCATTAGCCCCTTTCACAAAAGTTCCCATTTGCTCCCTTGTCTTACGCACTTTATTTACCTCCATCCAAAACATCTTTTTATTTTCCCTAAAATTTAATGATACTCTCTCACCCCAACTCTCATTTGCCCTCTTTTTTACCTCTTGCACCTTTCTCTTGACCTCCTGCCTCTTTCTTTTATACATCTCCCACTCATTTCCATTTTTTTCTGCAAAAATTGTCCAAATGCCTCTCGCTTCTCTTTCACTAATAATCTTACTTCTACATCCCACCACTCACTACCCTTTCTAATCTGCCCACCTCCCATGCTTCTCATGCTACAAGCATCTTTGCGTAAGCCATCACTGCTTCCCTAAATACATCCCATTCCTCCCCCACTCCCCTTACCTCCTTTGTTCTCACCTTTTTCCATTCTGTACTCAGTCTCTCCTGGTACTTCCTCACACAAGTCTCCTTCCCAAGCTCACTTACTCTCACCACTCTCGTCACCCCAACATTCTCTCTTCTTTTCTGAAAACCCCTACAAATCTTCACCTTCGCCTCCACAAGATAATAATCAGACATCCCTCCAGTTGCACCTCTCAGCACATTAACATCCAAAAGTCTCTCTTTCGCGTGCCTATCAATTAACACACAATCCAATAATGCTCTCTGGCCATCTCTCCTACTTACATACTTATACTTATGTATATCTCGCTTTTTAAACCAGGTATTCCCAATCGCCAGTCCTTTTTCAGCACATAAATCTACAAGCTCTTCATCATATCCATTTACAACACTGAACACCCCATGTATACCAATTATTCCCTCAATTGCCACATTACTCACCTTTGCATTTAAATCACCCATCACTATAACCTGGTCTTGTTCATCAAAACCACTAACACACTCATTCAGCTGCTCCCAAAACACTTGCCTCTCATGATCTTTCTTCTCATGCCCCGGTGCATATGCACCAGTAATCACCCATCTCTCTCCATCAACTTTCAGTTTTACCCAAGACATGTGGATTTAACCAAGATAAAAAAAAAAAAGGAGAGATAGGTAGTATGTTTGAGGAAAGGAACCTGGATGTTTTGGCTCAGAGTGAAAGGAAGCTCAAGGATAAAGGGGAAGAGTGGTTTGGGAATGTCCTGGGAGTGATGTCAGTGGTTGGTGAGAGGACAAGAGCAAAGAAAGGAGTAGCACTACTCCTGAAGGAGGAGTTGTGGGAGTATGTGATAGTGTAAGAAAGTAAACTCTAGATTGATATGGGTAAAACTGAAAGTGGATGGAGAAAGATGAGTGATTATTGGTGCCTATGCACCAGATCATGAAAGGAAACATCATGAGAGGCTTGGTGCCTATGCACCAGATCATGAGAGGAAACATCATGAGAGGCAAGTGTTTTGGGAGCAGATGAGTGAGTGTGTTAGCAGCTTTGATGCACGAGACCAGGTTATAGTGATGGGTGATTTGAATGCAAAGGTGAGTAATGTGGCGGTTGAGGGTATAATTGGTGTACATAGGGTGTTCAGTGTTGTAAATGGAAATGGTAATAGCTTGTAGATTTGTGTGCTGAAAAAGGACTGGTGATTGGGAATATCTGGTTTAAAAAGAGAGATATACATATGTAAGTAGGAGAGATAACCAGAGAGCATTATTGGAGTACGTCTTAATTGATAGGTGCATGACAGAGAGGCTTTTGGATTTTGATGTGCTGAGAGGTGCAACTGGAGGGATGTCTGATCATTATCTTGTGGAGGCGAAGGTGAAGATATGTAGAGGTTTTCAGAAAAGAAGAGAGAATGTTGGGGTGAAGAGAATGGTGAGAGTAAGTGAGCTTGAAAAGGAGACTTGTGTGAGGAAGTGTCAGGAGAGATTGAGTGCAGAATGGAAAAAGGTAAGAGCAAATGACATAAGAGGAGTGGGGGACGAATAGGATGTCTTTAGGGAAGCAGTGATGGCTTGTGCAAAAGATGCCTGTTGCATGAGAAAGTTGGGAGGTGGGCAGATTAGTAAGGGTAGTAAGTGGTGGGATGAAGAAGTAAGATTGTTGGTGAAAGAGAAGAGAGAGGCTTTTGGATGATTTTTGTAGGGAAATAGTGCAAATGACTGGGAGATGTGTAAAAGAATGAGGCAAGAGGTCAAGAGAAAGGTGCAAGTGGTGAAAAAGAGGGCAAATGAGAGTTGGGGTGAGAGAGTATCATTAAGTTTTAGGGAGAATAAAAAGATTTTTTTGAAAGAGGTAAATAAAGTGAATTAGACAAGAGAAAAAAATGGGAACACCAGTGAAGGGTGCAAATGGGGAGGTAATAACAAGTAGTGGTGAAGTGAGAGGGAGATAGAGTGAGTATTTTGAAGGTTTGTTGAATGTGTTTGATGATGATATGGTGTTTTGGTCAAGGTGGTGTGCAAAGTGAGAGGGTTGGGGAGAATGATTTGGTAAACAGAGAAGAGGTAGTGAAAGCTTTGCGGAAGATGAAAGCCGGCAAGGCAGCTGGTTTGGATGGTATTGCTGTGGAATTTATTAAAAAAGGGTGTGACTGTGTTGTTGACTGGTTGGTGAGGATATTCATTTTATGTATAGTTCATGGTGAAGTGCCTGGGGATTGGCAGAATGCATGCATAATGTTATTGTACAAAGGCAAAGGGGATAAAGATTAGTGTTCGAATTACAGAGGTATAAGTTTGTTGAGTATTCCTGGGAAATTATATGACTGAGCGGGTAAAGGCATGTACAGAGCATCAGATTGAGGAAGAGCAGTGTGGTTTCAGAAGTGGTAAATGACATGTGGATCAGGTGTTTGCTTTGAAGAATATATGTGAGAAATACTTAGAAAAGCAAATGGATTTGTATGTAGCATTTCTGGATCTGGAGAAGACGTATGATAGAGTTGATAGAGATGCTCTCCGGAAGGTATTAGGAGTTTATGGTGTAGGAGGTAAGTTGCTAGAAGCAATGAAAAGTTTTTATCAAGGATGTAAGGCATGTGTACTTGTAGGAAGAGAGGAAAGTGATTGGTTCGTTGTGAATGTAGGTTTGCGGCAGGGGTGTGTGATGTCTCCATGGTTGTTTAATTTGTTTATGACCCAGCAACTCACTTCCGCTTCCATGGTTCCATCCACTGCTAAATCCACTCCCAGATATCTAAAACACTTCACTTCCTCCAGTTTTTCTCCATTCAAACTTACCTCCCAAATGACTTGTCCCTCAACCTTACTATACCTAATAACCTTCCTCTTATTCACATTTACTCACAGCTTTCTTCTTTCACACACTTTACCAAACTCAGCCACCAGCTTCTGAAGTTTCTCACCCAGATCAGCCACCAGCACTGTATCATCAGCAAACAACTGACTCACTTCCCAAACCCTCTCATTGACAACAGACTGCATACTTGCCCCTCTCTTCAAAACTCATGCATTCACCTCCCTAATGACCCCATCCATAAACAAATTAAACAACCATGGAGACCTCACGCACCCCTACCACAAACCAACATTCACTGGGAACCAGTCACTTTCCCCTCTTCGTACTCTTACACATGCCTCACATCCTCGATTAAAACTTTTCACTGCTTCTTGCAACTTACCTCCCACATCATATACTCTTAATACCTTCCACAGAGCATCTCTATCCACTCTATCATATTTCTTCTCTAGATCCATAAATGCCACATACAAATCCATTTCTCACATACATTCTTCAAATCAAATACCTGATCCACACATCCTCTACCACTTCTGAAACCACATTGCTCTTCCCAAGTCTGATGTTCTGTACATGCCTTCACCCTCAGTCATTACCCTTCCATATAATTTCCCAGGAATACTCAACAAACTTATACCTCTGTAATTTGAACAGTCACCTTTATCCCCCCTGCCTATGTACAATGGCACTATGCATGCATTCTGTCAATCCTCATGCACTTCACCATGAAGCGAGTCACAAGGTGGGGGAGGGGATGAAGGTTCTAGGAGCGTTGAAGAATGTGTGGAAGGCGAGAATGTTATCTTGGAGAGCAAAAATGGGTATGTTCGAAGGAATAGTGGTTCCATCAATGTTTTATGGTTGCGAGGCATGGGCTGTTGATAGGGTTGTGCGGAGGAAGGTGGATGTGTTGGAAATAAGATGTTTGAGGACAATATGTGGTGTGAGGTGGTTTGATCAAGTAAGTAATGAAAGGGTAAGAGAGATGTGTGGTGATAAATTTAGTGTGGTTGAGTGAGCAGAAGAGGGTATGTTGAAATGTTTTGGTCACATGGAAAGAATGATTGAGGAAAGATTGACCAAGAGGATATAAGTGTATAGGTGGATGGAATGAGAAGCGTGAGACCAAATTGGAGGTGGAAGGATGGAGTGAAAAAAGGATCTTGAGCGATCGGGGCCTTGAACATACAGGAGGGTGAAGGGTGTGGAAGGAGTAGAGTGAATTGGAACGATGTGGTGTACCAGGGTCGACGTACTATCATTGGATTCAACCAGGGCATGTGAAGCGTCTGGGTTAAACCATGGAAAGTTTTGGGGGCCTGGACATGGAGAGGGAGCTGTGGTTTTGGTGCATTACACATGAGAGCTAGAGACTGAGTGTGAACAAATGTGGCCTTTTTTGTCTTTTCCTGGCACTACCTTGGGGGGGGGGATGCTATTTCATGTGACGGAATGGCGACGGAAATGGATGAAGGCAGCAAATATGAATATGTAAATATGTATATGCCTGTGTATGTATATGTATGTATACATTGATTTTTTTTTTCATACTGTTTGCCATTTCCTGCACTAGCAAGGTAGCATTAAGAACAGAGGACTGAGCCCCTGAGGCAATATCCTCCCTAGGCTCACTTCTCTGTTCCTTCTTTTGGAAAATAAAAAAGATGAGAGGGGAGGATTTCCAGCCCCCCACTCCCTCCCCTTTTAGTCGCCTTCTCTGATATTCAGGGAATACGTGGGAAGTATTCTATTTCATGTAATGGAATGGCGACGGAAATGGATGAAGGCAGCAAGTATGAATATGTTATTATGTATATGCCTGTATTCCCTGGGGATAGGGGAGAAAGAATACTTCCCACGAATTCCCTGCGTGTCGTAGAAGGCGACTAAAAGGGGAGGGAGCGGGGGGCTGGAAATCCTCCCCTCTCGTTTTTTTTTTAATTTTCCGAAAGAAGCAACAGAGAATTGGGCCAGGTGAGGGTATTCCCTCAAAGGCCCAGTCCTCTGTTCTTAACGCTACCTCGCTAATGCGGGAAATGGCGAATAGTTTGAAAGAAAGAAAAAGTATATGCCTGTGTATGTATATGTATGTATACATTGATTTTTTTTTTTCCATACTATTTGCCATTTCCTGTGCTAGCAAGGTAGCATTAAGAACAGAGGACTGAGCCCCTGAGGTAATATCCTCCCTAGGCTCACTTCTCTGTTCCTTCTTTTGGAAAATCAAAAAAACGAGAGGGGAGTAGTTCCAGTCCCCGCTCCCTCCCCTTTTAGTCGCCTTCTCTGACATTCAGGGAATACGTGGGAAGTATTCTTTCTCCTCTATTTGTATGTATATGTTTTTGTCTGGGCATTTATGTATATACATGTGTATGAGGGTGAGTTGGGGCATTCTATAGTCTGTTTCCCAGCACTCCCTTGCTAACACAGGGAGACAGCAATTAAGTATGATAAATATATAGATAAAAGGAAATATAGAGAGATCATAAATATAAAAGAGAGTAAATATGAAAAGAGAGCATTATTGGATTACATGTTAATTGACAGGCATGCAAAAGAGAGACTTTTGGATGTTACTGTGCTTAGAGGGGCAGCTGGAGGGATGTCCAATCATTTTGTGGAAGTGAAGGCAAAGATTTGTAGAGGTTTTCAGAAAAGAAGAGAGAGTGTTACGGTGAGGAGAGTTGTGAGAGTTAGCTTGGAAAGGAGACTTTTGTGAGGAAGTACCAGGAGAGATTGAGTGCAGAATGGAAGAAGGTGAGAGCAAATGACATAAGGGGAGTGGGGGAGGAATGGAATGTATTTAGGGAAGCAGTGATGGTGTGTGCAAAAGATGCTTGTGGCATGATAAAGGTAGGAGGTGGACAGATTACAAAGGGTAGTGAGTGGTGGGATGAAGAAGTAAGATTGTTAGTGAAAGAGAGAAGAGAGGCTTTTGGATGATTTTTGCAGGGAAGTAGTGCGAATGACTGGTAGATGTATTTAAAAGAAAGGGGTAGGAGGTCAAGAGAAAGGTGCAAGAGGTGAAAAAGAGGGCAAATGAGAGGTAGGGTGAGAGAGAGTATCATTAAATTTTAAGAAGAATTAAAAGATGTTTTGGAAGGAGATAAAACAAAGTGCATAAGGCAAGAGAAAAAATGGGAATATAATTGAAAGGAGCAAATGGGGAGGTAATAACAAGTAGTGGTGAAGTGAGAAGGAGATGGAGTGAATATTTTAAAGGTTTGATGAATGTGTTAGATGATAGAGAGGCAGATATAGGGTGTTTTGGTCGAGGTGGTGTGCGAAGTGAGAGGGTCAGGGAAAATGGTATACAGAGAAGAGGTAGTGAAAGCTTTGCAGAAGATGAAACCCGGGAAGGCGGCAGGTTTGGATCGTATTGCAGTGGAATTTATTAACAAAGGGAGTGACTGTGTTGTTGACTGAATGGTAAGGATATTCAACGTATGTATAGATCATGGTGAAGTGTCCAAGGATTGGCAGAATGCATGCATATTGTCATTATACAAAGGCAAAGGGGATAAAGGTGAGTGTTCAAATTACAGAGGTATAAGTTTGTTGAGTATTCCTAGGAAATTATATGGGAGGGTATTGGTTGAAAAGATAAGGCATGTACGGAGCATCAGATTGGGGAAGAGCAGTGTGATTCAGAAGTGGTAGAGGATGTGTGGATAAGGTGTTTGCTTTGAAGAATGTATGTGAGAAATACTTAGAAAAACAAATGGATTTGTATGTAGCATTTATGGATCTGGGGAATGCATATGATATGAGTTGATAGAGATGCTCTGTGGAGGGTATTAAGAGTATATGGTGTGGGAGGCAAGTTGCTAGAACCATTGAAAAGTTTTAATAAGGATGTAAGGCATGTGTATGACTAGGAAGAGAGGAAAGTGATTGGTTCCTAGTGAATGTCAGTTTGCGGCTAGTATGCAGTTTGTTTTGGATGAGAGGGCTTGGGAAGTGAATCAGTTGTTATTCGCTGATGATACAGCACTGGTGGTTGATTCAGGTGAGAAACTGCAGAAGTTGGTGACTGAGTTTAGTGAAATGTGTGAAACAAGAAAGCTGAGAGTAAATGGGAATAAGAACAAGGTTATTAGGTTTAGTAGGGTTGAGGGACAAGTTAACTGGGAGGTAAGTTTGAATGGAGAAAAACTGGAGGAAGTGAAGAGTTTTAGATTTCTGGGAGTGGATTTAGCAATGGATGGAACCATGGAAGTGGAAGTGAGTCAGTGGGTGGGGGAGGGGGCGAAGGTTCTAGGAGCGATGAAGAATCTGTGGAAGTCGAGAACATTATCTTGGAAAGCAAAAATGGGTATGTTTGAAGGAATTGTGGTTCCAACAATTTTATATGGTTGTGAGGCATGGCCTATAGATAGGGTTGTGCAGAGGAGGATGTATTGAAATGTTTGGTCACATGGAGAGAATTTGAGGAAAGATTGATAAAGGGGATATATGTGTGTCAGAGGTGGAGGGAACGAGAAGTGGGAGACCAAATTGGAGGTGGAAGGATGTAGTGAAAAAGATTTTGAGTGATTGGGGCCTGAACATGCAGGAGGGTGAAAGGCGTGCAAGGATTGGAGTGAATTGGAACAATGTGGTATACTGGGGTTGACGTGCTGTCAGTGGATTGAACCAGGACATGTGAAGCGTCTGGGGTAAACCATGGAAAGTTTTGTGGGGCCTAGATGTGGAAAGGGAGCTGTGGTTTTGGTGCATTACACACGACAGTTAGAGACTGAGTGTGAATGAATGGGGCCTTTGTTGTCTTTTTCTGGCGCTGCCCCGTGTGCGTAGGGGGATGGGGGTGCTGTTTTTTATGTGTGGTGGGGTGGTGACAGGAATGGATGAAGGGAGCAAATATGAATTTGTACATGTGTATATATGTTTATGTCTGTGTATGTATATGTATGTATATGTTGAAATGTATAGGCGTGTGTATGTATGTATGTATATACATATGTATGTGGGTTGTTTAGGCAATTCTTTCGTCTGTTTCCTTGTGCTATCTCGCTAGCACAGGAGACAGTGACCAAGTATAATGAAAAATGTGTGGTTTCAGAAGTGGTAGAGGATGTATGGATCAGGTGTTTGCTTTGAAGAATTGGTTCGGAGTGAATGTCAGTTTGCGGCAGGAGTGTATGATGTCTCCATGGTTGTTTAATTTGTTTATGGATGGGGTTGTTAGGGAGGTGAATACAAGAGTTTTGGAAAGAGGGGTAAGTATGCAGGGTGGTGTGGATGAGAGGGCTTGGGAAGTGAGTCAGTTGTTGTTCGCTGATGATAGAGCGCTGGTGGTTGATTCGTGTGAGAAACTGCAGAAGTTGGTGACTGAGTTTGGTAAAGTGTGTGAAAGAAGAAAGCTGAGAGTAAATGTGAGTAAGAGTAAGGTTATTAGGTACAGTAGGGTTGAGGGACAAGTCAATTGGAAGGTAAGTTTGAATGGAGAAAACTGAAGGAAGTGAAGTGTTTTAGATATCTGGGAGTGGATTTGGCAGTGGATGGAACCATGGAAGCAGAAGTGAGTCACAGGGTGGGGTAGAGGGTGAAAGTTCTGGTAGCGTTGAAAAATGTTTGGAAGGCAAAAACATTGTATCGGAAAGCAAAAATGGGTATGTTTGAAGGAATAGTGGTTCCAACAATGTTATATGGTTGCAAGGCATGGGCTATAGGTAGGGTTGTGTAGAGGAGGGTGCATGTATTGGAACTTAGATGTTTGAGGACAATATGTGGTGTGAGGTGGTTTGATCGAGTAAGTAATGAACGGTTAAGAGAGATGTGTTTTAATAAAAAGAGTGTGGGTGAGAGAGCAGAACAGGGTGTTTTGAAATGGTTTGGTCACATGGAGAGAATGAGTGAAGAAAGAGTGACAAAGAGGATATATATGTCAGAGGTGGAGATAATGAAGAGAAGTGAGTGACCAAATTGGAGGTGGAAAGATGGAGTGAAAAAGATTTTGAGTGATTGGGGGCTGAACATGCAGGAGGGTGAAAGGTGTGCAAGGAATAGAGTGAATTGGAACGATGTGGTATACTGGGGAGGACGTGCTATCAATGGATTGAACCAGGGCATGTGAAGCATCTGGGGTAAACCATGGAAAGTTTTGTGAGGCCTGGATGTGGTGCATTATACATGACAGCTTGAGAGTGAGTGTGAACGAATGTAGCCTTTGTTGTCTTTTCCTAGCACTACATTGCGTGCATGCAGGGGTAGGAGGTTGTCATTTCATGTGTGGCACGGTGGTGACGGGAATGAATAAGGGCAGGAAGTATGAATTATGTACATGTGTGTATATGTATATATCTGTATATATATTTTATTTATTTTGCGTTGTCGCTGTCTCCCGCGTTAACGAGGTAGTGCAAGGAAACAGACGAAAGAATGGCCCAACCCACCCACATACACATGTATATATATATACGTCCACACACACACAAATATACATACCTATATATCTCTACGTATACATATATATACACATAGACATATACATATATACACATGTACATGATTCATACTGGCTGCCTTTATTCATTCCCATCGCCACCCCACCACACATGAAATAAAAAACCCCTCCCCCCTCATGTGTGCGAGGTAGCACTAGGAAAAGACAACAAAGGCCGCATTCGTTCACACTCAGTCTCTAGCTGTCATGTAATAATGCACCGAAACCACAGCTCCCTTTCCACATCCAGGCCCCACAGAACTTTCCATGGTTTACCCCAGACGCTTCACATGCCCTGGTTCAATCCATTGACAGCACGTCAACCCCGGTATACCACATCATTCCAATTCACTCTATTCCTTGCACGCCTTTCACCCTCCTGCATTTTCAGTCCCCGATCACTCAAAATCTTTTTCACTCCATCTTTCCACCTCCAATGTGGTCTCCCACTTCTCCTCGTTCCCTCCACCTCTGACACATATATCCTCATGGTCAATCTTTCCTCACTCATTCTCTTCTTGTGACCAAACCATTTCAAAACACCCTCTTCTCTCTCAACCACACTCTTTTTATTACCACACATCTCTCTTACCCTATTATTCCTTACTTGATCATACCACCTCACACCACAAATTGTCCTCAAACATCTCATTTCCAGCACATCCACCCTCCTCCGCACAAATCTATCCATAGCCCATGCCTCGCAACCATATAAAATTGTTGAGACCACTGTTCCTTCAATCATACCCATTTCTGCTTTCCGAGATAATCTTCACGACTTCCACTTATTCTTCAACGCTCCCAGAACTTTCGCCCCCTCCCCCACCCTGATTCACTTCCGCTTCCATAGTTCCATCCGCTGCCAAATCCACTCCCAGATATCTAAAACACTTCACTTCCTCCAGTTTGTCTCCATTCCAACTTACCTCCCAATTGACTTGTCCCTCAACCCTACTGTACCTAGTAACCTTGCTGTTATTCACATTTACTCACAGCTTTCTTCTTTCACACACTTGATCCAACTCAGTCACCAGCTTCTGCAGTTTCTCACACGAATCAGCCACCGCGCCCTATCATCAGCGAACAACAACTGACTCACTTCCTAAGCTCTCTCATCCACAACAGATTGCATACTTACCCCTCTCTCCAAAACTCTTGCATTCACCTCCATAATGACCCCATTCATAATTAAATTTAACAACCATGGAGACATCACACACCCCTGCCGCAAACCTACATTCACTGAGAACCAATCACTTTCCTCTCTTCCTACACGTACACATGCCTTACATCCTCGATAAAAACTTTTCATTGCTTCTAACAACTTGCCTCCCACACCATATATTCTTAATACCTTCCCCAGAGCATCTCTATCAACTCTATCATATGCCTTCTCCAGATCCATAAATGTTACATACAAATCCATTTGCTTTTCTAAATATTTCTCACATTCTTCAAAGCAAACACCTGATTCACATATCCTCTACCACTTCTGAAACCACACTGCTCTTCCCCAATCTGATGCTCTGTACATGCCTTCACCCGCTCAATCAAAACCCTCCCATATGATTTACCAGGAATACTCAACAAACTTATACCTCTGTAATTTGAACACTCACTTTTATCCCCATTGCCTTTGTACAATGGCACTATGCAAGCATTCCTCCAATCTTCATGCACCTCACCATGAGTTATACGTACATTAGATAACCTTCCCAACCAGTCAACAATACAGTCACCCCCTTTTTTGATAAATTCCGCTGCAATACCATCCAAACCTGCTGCCTTGCCGGCTTTCATCTTCCGCAAAGCTTTTACTACCTCTTCTCTGTTTACCAAATCATTCTCCCTAACCCTCTCACTTTGTACACCACTTTGACCAAGACACCCCATATCTGCCACTCTATCATCAAACGCATTCAGCAAACCTTCAAAATACTCACTCCATCTCCTTCTCACATTATCACTACTTGTTATCACCTCCTCATTAGCCCCCTTCACTGAAGTTCCCATTGATTCCCTTGTCTTACACACATTATTTACCTCCTTCCAAAATATCTTTTTATTTTCCTTAAAATTTAATGATTCTCTCTCACCCCAACTCTCATTTGCCCTCTTTTTCATCTCTTGAATCTTTCTCTTGACCACCTGCCTTTTTCTTCTATACATCTCCCACTCCTTTGCATCATTTCCCTGCAAAAATCGTCCAAATGCCTCTTTTCTCTTTCACTAACAATCTTACTTCTTCATCCCACCACTCCCTACCCTTTCTAATCTGCCCACCTCCCACGATTCTCATGCCACAAGCATCTTTTGCGCAAGCCATCACTGCTTCCCTAAATACATCCCATTCCTCCCCCACTCCCCTTATGTCCTTTGTTCTCACCTTTTTCCATTCTGTACTCATTCTCTTCTGGTACTTCCTCACACAAGTCTCCTTCCCAAGCTCACTTACTCTCACCACTCTCTTCACCCCAACATTCTCTCTTCTTTTCTGAAAACCTCTGCAATTCTTCACCTTCGCCTCCACAAGATAATGATCAGACATCCCTCGAGTTGCACCTCTCAGCACATTAACATCCAAAAGTCTCTCTTTTGCGCGTGAAGGCATGTACAGAGGATCAGATTGGGGAAGAGCAGTGTGGTTTCAGAAGTGGTAGAGGGTATGTGAATCAGGTGTTTGCTTTGAAAAATGTTTGTGAGAAATACTTAGAAAAGCAAATGGATTTGTATGTAGCATTTATGGATCTGGAAAGGCATATGATAGAGTTGATAGAGATGCTCTGTGGAAGGTGTTCAGAATATATGGTGTGGGAGGCAAGTTGTTAGAAGCAGAAAGTTTTTATTGAGGATGTAAGGCATGTGTACGTGTAGGAAGAGAGGAAAGTGATTGGTTCCCAGTGAATGTAGGTTTGTGGCAGGGGTGTGTGATGTCTCCATGGTTGTTTAATTTGTTTATGGATGGGGTTGTTAGGGAGGTGAATGCAAGAGTTTTGGAAAGATGGGTAAGTATGCAGTCTGTTGTGGATGAGAGAGCTTGGTAAGTGAGTCAGTTGTTGTTCGCTGATGATACAGCGCTGGTGGCTGATTCATGTGAGAAACTGCAGAAGCTGGTAACCGAGTTTGGTAAAGTGTGTGAAAGAAGAAAGCTGAGAGTAAATGTGATTAAGAGCAAGGTTATTAGGTACAGTACGGTTGAGGGACAATTCGATTGAGAGGTAAGTTTGAATGGAGAAAAACTGGAGGAAGTAAAGTGTTTTAGTTATCTGGGAGTGGATTTGGCAGCGGATGGAAATATGGAAGCGGAAGTGAATCATAGGGTTGGGTAGGGGGCGAAAGCTCTGGGAGCGTTGAAGAATATGTGGAAGTCGAGAACATTATCTTGGAAAGCAAAAATGGGTATGTTTGAAGGAATATTGGTCTCAACAATGTTATATGGTTGCGATGCATGGGCTATAGGTAGAGTTGTGCGGAGGAGGGTGGATGTGCTGAAAATGAGGTGTTTGAGGATGACAATATGTGGTGTGAGGTGGT
Source organism: Panulirus ornatus (assembly GCF_036320965.1). Taxonomy (NCBI): domain Eukaryota; kingdom Metazoa; phylum Arthropoda; class Malacostraca; order Decapoda; family Palinuridae; genus Panulirus; species Panulirus ornatus. Next base: position 43,810,086 of record NC_092237.1, read on the forward strand.
TTGATCAAGTAAGTGATAATAGGGTAAGAGAGATGTGTGGTAACAAAGATTGTGGTTGAGAGAGCAGAAGAGGGTGTTTTGAAATGGTTTGGTCACATGGAGAGAATGAGTGAGGAAAGATTGACCAAGAGGATATCTGTGTCAGAGGTGGAGGGAACGAGGAGAAGTGGGAGATGAAATTGGAGGTGGAAAGATGGAGTGAAAAAGATTTTGAGTGATCGGGGCCTAAACATGCAGGAGGGTGAAAGGTGTGCAAGGAATAGAGGGAGTTGGAACGTGGTTGACATGCTGTCAATGGATTGAACCAGGGCATGTGAAGCGTCTGGGGTAAACCATGGAAAGTTGTGTGGGGCATTGGATGTGGAAAGGGAGCTGCGGTTTCAGTGCATTATTTCATGACAGCTAGAGGCTGAGTGTGAACGAATGTGGCCTTTGTTGTTTTTTCCTAGTGCCACCTAGTACACATAAGGGGGAGGGTTTTTTTATTTCATGTGTGGAAGGGTGGTGATGGGAATGAATAAAGGCAGACAGTATGAATTATGTACATGTGTATATATGTATATGTCTGTGTGTTTATATGTATGTATACTTTGAGATGTATAGGTATGTGTATGTGCATATGTGGACGTGTATGTATATACATGTGTATGTTGGTGAGTTGGGCCATTCTTTCGTCTGTTTCCTTGCACTACCTTGTTAACACGGGAGACAGCAACAAAGCAAAATGTATAAATAATATATATATATATATATATATATATATGGTAAACAGAGAAGAGGTAGTGAAAGCTTTGTGGAAGATGAAAGCCGGCAAGGCAGCAGGTTTGGATGGTATTGCAGTGGAATTTATAAAAAAAGGGGGTGACTGTATTGTTGACTGGTTGGTAAGGTTATTTAATGTATGTATGACTCATGGTGAGGTGCCTGAGGATTGGCGGAATGCGTGCATAGTGCCATTGTACAAAGGCAAAGGGGATAAGAGTGAGTGCTCAAATTACAGAGGTATAAGTTTGTTGAGTATTCCTGGTAAATTATATGGGAGGGTATTGATTGAGAGGGTGAAGGCATGTACAGAGCATCAGATTGGGGAAGAGCAGTGTGGTTTCAGAAGTGGTAGAGGATGTGTGGATCAGGTGTTTGCTTTGAAGAATGTATGTGAGAAATACTTAGAAAAGCAAATGGATTTGTATGTAGCATTTATGGATCTGGAGAAGGCATATGATAGAGTTGATAGAGATGCTCTGTGGAAGGTATTAAGAATATATGGTGTGGGAGGAAAGTTGTTAGAAGCAGTGAAAAGTTTTTATCGAGGATGTAAAGCATGTGTACGTGTAGGAAGAGAGGAAAGTGATTGGTTCTCAGTGAATGTAGGTTTGCGGCAGGGGTGTGTGATGTCTCCATGGTTGTTTAATTTGTTTATGGATGGGGTTGTTAGGGAGGTAAATGCAAGAGTTTTGGAAAGAGGGGCAAGTATGAAGTCTGTTGGGGATGAGAGAGCTTGGGAAGTGAGTCAGTTGTTGTTCGCTGATGATGCAGCGCTGGTAGCTGATTCATGTGAGAAACTGCAGAAGCTGGTGACTGAGTTTGGAAAAGTGTGTGGAAGAAGAAAGTTAAGAGTAAATGTGAATAAGAGCAAGGTTATTAGGTACAGTAGGTTTGAGGGTCAAGTCAATTGGGAGGTGAGTTTGAATGGGGAAAAACTGGAGGAAGTGAAGTGTTTTAGATATCTGGGAGTGGATCTGGCAGCGGATGGAACCATGGAAGCGGAAGTGAATCATAGGGTGGGGGAGGGGGCGAAAATCCTGGGGGCCTTGAAGAATGTGTGGAAGTCGAGAACATTATCTCGGAAAGCAAAAATGGGTATGTTTGAAGGAATAGTGGTTCCAACAATGTTGTATGGTTGCAAGGCGTGGGCTATGGATAGAGTTGTGCGCAGGAGGATGGATGTGCTGGAAATGAGATGTTTGAGGACAATGTGTGGTGTGAGGTGGTTTGATCGAGTGAGTAACGTAAGGGTAAGAGAGATGTGTGGAAATAAAAAGAGCGTGGTTGAGAGAGCAGAAGAGGGTGTTTTGAAGTGGTTTGGGCACATGGAGAGGATGAGTGAGGAAAGATTGACCAAGAGGATATATGTGTCGGAGGTGGAGGGAACAAGGAGAAGAGGGAGACCAAATTGGAGGTGGAAAGATGGAGTGAAAAAGATTTTGTGTGATCGGGGCCTGAGCATGCAGGAGGGTGAAAGGAGGGCAAGGAATAGAGTGAATTGGAGCGATGTGGTATACCGGGGTTGACGTGCTGTCAGCGGATTGAAGCAGGGCATGTGAAGCGTCTGGGGTAAACCATGGAAAGCTGTGTAGGTATGTATATTTGCGTGTGTGGACGTATGTATATACATGTGTATGGGGGGGGTTGGGCCATTTCTTTCGTCTGTTTCCTTGCGCTACCTCGCAAACGCGGGAGACAGCGACAAAGTATAATAAAAATAAAAAATATATATATATATATATATATATATATATATGAGAAGAAAGATCATGAGAGGCAAGTGTTTTGGGAGCAGCTAAATGAGTGTGTTAGCGGTTTTGATGCACGAGACCGGGTTATAGTGATGGGTGATTTGAATGCAAAGGTGAGTAATGTGGCAGTTGAGGGAATAATTGGTATGCATGGGGTGTTCAGTGTTGTAAATGGAAATGGTGAAGAGCTTGTAGATTTATGTGCTGAAAAAGGACTGATGATTGGGAATACCTGGTTTAAAAAGCGAGATATACATAAGTATACTTATGTAAGTAGGAGAGATGGCCAGAGAGCGTTATTGGATTACGTGTTAATTGACAGGCGTGCGAAAGAGAGACTTTTGGATGTTAATGTGCTGAGAGGTGCAACTGGAGGGATGTCTGATCATTATCTTGTGGAGGCTAAGGTGAAGATTAGTATGGGTTTTCAGAAAAGAGGAGTGAATGTTGGGGTGAAGAAGGTGGTGAGAGTAAGTGAGCTTGGGAAGGAGACCTGTGTGGGGAAGTACCAGGAGAGACTGTGTACAGAATGGAAAAAGGTGAGAACAATGGAAGTAAGGGGAGTCGGGGAGGAATGGGATGTATTTAGGGAATCAGTGATGGATTGCGCAAAAGATGCTTGTGGCATGAGAAGAGTGGGAGGTGGGCTGTTTAGAAAGGGTAGTGTGTGGTGGGATGAAGAAGTAAGAGTATTAGTGAAAGAGAAGAGAGAGGCATTTGGACGATTTTTGCAGGGAAAAAATGCAATTGAGTGGGAGAAGTATAAAAGAAAGAGACAGGAGGTCAAGAGAAAGGTGCAAGAGGTGAAAAAAAGGGCAAATGAGAGTTGGGGTGAGAGACTATCAGTAAATTTTAGGGAGAATAAAAAGATGTTCTGGAAGGAGGTAAATAGGGTGCGTAAGACAAGGGAGCAAATGGGAACTTCAGTGAAGGGCGTAAATGGGGAGGTGATAACAAGTAGCGGTGATGTGAGAAGGAGATGGAATGAGTATTTTGAAGGTTTGTTGAATGTGTCTGATGACAGAGTGGCAGATATAGGGTGTTTTGGTCGAGGTGGTGTGCAAAGTGAGAGAGTTAGGGAAAATGATTTGGTAAACAGAGAAGAGGTAGTAAAAGCTTTGCGGAAGATGAAAGCCGGCAAGGCAGCAGGTTTGGATGGTATTGCAGTGGAATTTATTAAGAAAGGGGGTGACTGTATTGTTGACTGGTTGGTAAGGTTATTTAATGTATGTATGACTCATGGTGAGGTGCCTGAGGATTGGCGGAATGCGTGCATAGTGCCATTGTACAAAGGCAAAGGGGATAAGAGTGAGTGCTCAAATTACAGAGGTATAAGTTTGTTGAGTATTCCTGGTAAATTATATGGGAGGGTATTGATTGAGAGGGTGAAGGCATGTACAGAGCATCAGATTGGGGAAGAGCAGTGCGGTTTCAGAAGTGGTAGAGGATGTGTGGATCAGGTGTTTGCTTTGAAGAATGTATGTGAGAAATACTTAGAAAAGCAAATGGATTTGTATGTAGCATTTATGGATCTGGAGAAGGCATATGATAGAGTTGATAGAGATGCTCTGTGGAAGGTATTAAGAATATATGGTGTGGGAGGCAAGTTGTTAGAAGCAGTGAAAAGTTTTTATCGAGGATGTAAGGCATGTGTACGTGTAGGAAGAGAGGAAAGTGATTGGTTCTCAGTGAATGTAGGTTTGCGGCAGGGGTGTGTGATGTCTCCATGGTTGTTTAATTTGTTTATGGATGGGGTTGTAAAGGAGGTAAATGCAAGAGTCCTGGAAAGAGGGGCAAGTATGAAGTCTGTTGGGGATGAGAGAGCTTGGGAAGTGAGTCAATTGTTGTTCGCTGATGATACAGCGCTGGTGGCTGATTCATGTGAGAAACTGCAGAAGCTGGTGACTGAGTTTGGTAAAGTGTGTGGAAGAAGAAAGTTGAGAGTAAATGTGAATAAGAGCAAGGTTATTAGGTACAGTAGGGGTGAGGGTCAAGTCAATTGGGAGGTGAGTTTGAATGGAGAAAAACTGGAGGAAGTGAAGTGTTTTAGATATCTGGGAGTGGATCTGTCAGCGGATGGAACCATGGAAGCGGAAGTGGATCATAGGGTGGGGGAGGGGGCGAAAATTTTGGGAGCCTTGAAAAATGTGTGGAAGTCGAGAACATTATCTCGGAAAGCAAAAATGGGTATGTTTGAGGGAATAGTGGTTCCAACAATGCTGTATGGTTGCGAGGCGTGGGCTATGGATAGAGATGTGCGCAGGAGGATGGATGTGCTGGAAATGAGATGTTTGAGGACAATGTGTGGTGTGAGGTGGTTTGAGCGAGTAAGTAACGTAAGGGTAAGAGAGATGTGTGGAAATAAAAAGAGCGTGGTTGAGAGAGCAGAAGAGGGTGTTTTGAAATGGTTTGGGCACATGGAGAGAATGAGTGAGGAGAGATTGACCAAGAGGATATATGTGTCGGAGGTGGAGGGAACGAGGAGAAGAGGGAGACCAAATTGGAGGTGGAAAGATGGAGTGAAAAAGATTTTGTGTGATCGGGGCCTGAACATGCAGGAGGGTGAAAGGAGGGCAAGAAATAGAGTGTATTGGAGTCATGTGGTATACAGGGGTTGACGTGCTGTCAGTGGATTGAAGCAAGGCATGTGAAGCGTCTGGGGTAAACCATGGAAAGCTGTGTAGGTATGTATATTTGCGTGTGTGGACGTGTGTATGTACATGTGTATGGGGGGGGGGGGGGGTTGGGCCATTTCTTTCGTCTGTTTCCTTGCGCTACCTCGCAAACGCGGGAGACAGCGACAAAGTATAAAAAAAAAAAAAAAAAAAAAAAATATATATATATATATATATATATATATATGGAGAAGGCATATGATAGAGTTGATAGAGATGCTCTGTGGAAGGTATTAAGAATATATGGTGTGGGAGGCAAGTTGTTAGAGGCAGTGAAAAGTTTTTATCGAGGATGTAAGGCATGTGTACGTGTAGGAAGAGAGGAAAGTGATTGGTTCTCAGTGAATGTAGGTTTGCGGCGGGGATGTGTGATGTCTCCATGGTTGTTTAATTTGTTTATGGATGGGGTTGTTAGGGAGGTGAATGCAAGAGTTTTGGAAAGAGGGGCAAGTATGAAGTCTGTTGTGGATGAGAGAGCTTGGGAAGTGAGTCAGTTGTTGTTCGCTGATGATACAGCGCTGGTGGCTGATTCATGTGAGAAACTGCAGAAGCTGGTGACTGAGTTTGGTAAAGTGTGTGAAAGAAGAAAGTTAAGAGTGATTGTGAATAAGAGCAAGGTTATTAGGTACAGTAGGGTTGAGGGTCAAGTCAATTGGGAGGTGAGTTTGGAGAAAAACTGGAGGAAGTGAAGTGTTTTAGATATCTGGGAGTGGATCTGGCAGCAGATGGAAACATGGAAGCGGAAGTGGATCATAGGGTGGGAGAGGGGGCGAAAATTCTGGGAGCCTTGAAGAATGTGTGGAATCGAGAACATTATCTCAGAAAGCAAAAATGGGTATGTTTGAAGGAATAGTGGTTCCAACAATGTTGTATGGTTGCGAGGCGTGGGCTATGGATAGAGTGGTGCTCAGGAGGATGGATGTGCTGGAAATGAGATGTTTGAGGACAATGTGTGGTGTGAGGTGGTTTGATCGGGTAAGTAACGTAAGGGTAAGAGAGATGTGTGGAAATAAAAAGAGCGTGGTTGAGAGAGCAGAAGAGGGTGTTTTGAAATTGTTTGGTCACATAGAGAGAATGAGTGAGGAAAGATTGACCAAGAGGATATATGTATCGGAGGTGGAGGGAACGAGGAGAAGTGGGAGACCAAATTGGAGGTGGAAAGATGGAGTGAAAAAGATTTTGTGTGATCGGGGCCTGAACATGCAGGAGGGTGAAAGGAGGGCAAGGAATAGAGTGAATTGGAGCGATGTGGTATACCGGGGTTGACGTGCTGTCAGTGGATTGAATCAAGGCATGTGAAGCGTCTGGGGTAAACCATGGAAAGCTGTGTAGGTATGTATATTTGCGTGTGTGGACGTATGTATATACATATGTATGGGGGGGGGTTGGGCCATTTCTTTCGTCTGTTTCCTTGCGCTACCTCGCAAACGCGGGAGACAGCGACAAAGTATAAAAAAAAAAAGATATATATATATATATATATATATATATATATATATATATATATATATATGAGGATTGGCGGAATGCATGCATAGTGCCATTGTACAAAGGCGAAGGGGATAAGAGTGAGTGCTCAAACTACAGAGGTATAAGTTTGTTGAGTATTCCTGGTAAATTATATGGGAGGGTATTGATTGAGAGGGTGAAGGCATGTACAGAGCATCAGATTGGGGAAGAGCAGTGTGGTTTCAGAAGTGGTAGAGGATGTGTGGATCAGGTGTTTGCTTTGAAGAATGTATGTGAGAAATACTTAGAAAAGCAAATGGATTTGTATGTAGCATTTATGGATCTGGAGAAGGCATATGATAGAGTTGATAGAGATGCTCTGTGGAAGGTATTAAGAATATATGGTGTGGGAGGCAAGTTGTTAGAAGCAGTGAAAAGTTTTTATCGAGGATGTAAGGCATGTGTACGTGTAGGAAGAGAGGAAAGTGATTGGTTCTTAGTGAATGTAGGTTTGCGGCAGGGGTGTGTGATGTCTCCATGGTTGTTTAATTTGTTTATGGATGGGGTTGTTAGGGAGGTAAATGCAAGAGTTTTGGAAAGAGGGGCAAGTATGAAGTGTGTTGGGGATGAGAGAGCTTGGGAAGTGAGTCAGTTGTTGTTCGCTGATGATACAGCGCTGGTGGCTGATTTATATGAGAAACTGCAGAAGCTGGTGACTGAGTTTGGTAAAGTGTGTGAAATAAGAAAGTTAAGAGTAAATGTGAATAAGAGCAAGGTAATTAGGTACAGTAGGGTTGAGGGTCAAGTCAATTGGGAGGTAAGTTTGAATGGAGAAAAACTGGAGGAAGTAAAGTGTTTTAGATATTTGGGAGTGGATCTGGCAGCGGATGGAATCATGGAAGCGGAAGTGGATCATTGGGTGGGGGAGGGGGCGAAAGTCTTGGGAGCCTTGAAGAATGTGTGGAAGTCGAGAACATTATCTCGGAAAGCAAAAATGGGTATGTTTGAAGGAATGGTGGTTCCAATAATGTTGTATGGTTGCGAGGCGTGGGCTATGGATAGAGTTGTGCTCAGGAGGATGGATGTGCTGGAAATGAGATGTTTGAGGACAATGTGTGGTGTGAGGTGGTTTGATCGAGTAAGTAACGTAAGGGAAAGAGAGATGTGTGGAAATAAAAAGAGCGTGGTTGAGTGTTTGCTTTGAAGAATGTATGTGAGAAATACTTAGAAAAGCAAATGGATTTGTATGTAGCATTTATGGATCTGGAGAAGGCATATGATAGAGTTGATAGAGATGCTCTGTGGAAGGTATTAAGAATATATGGTGTGGGAGGCAAGTTGTTAGAAGCAGTGAAAAGTTTTTATCGAGAATGTAAGGCATGTGTACGTGTAGGAAGAGAGGAAAGTGATTGGTTCTCAGTGAATGTAGGTTTGCGGTAGGGGTGTGTGATGTCTCCATGGTTGTTTAATTTGTTTATGGATGGGGTTGTTAGGGAGGTGAATGCAAGAGTTTTGGAAAGAGGGGCAAGTATGAAGTGTGTTGGGGATGAGAGAGCTTGGGAAGTGAGTCAGTTGTTGTTCGCCGATGATACAGCGCTGGTGGCTGATTCATGTGAGAAACTGCAGAAGCTGGTGACTGAGTTTGGTAAAGTGTGTGAAAGAAGAAAGTTAAGAGTAAATGTGAATAAGAGCAAGGTAATTAGGTACAGTAGGGTTGAGGGTCAAGTCAATTGGGAGATAAGTTTGAATGGAGAAAAACTGGAGGTAGTAAAGTGTTTTAGATATTTGGGAGTGGATCTGGCAGCGGATGGAATCATGGAAGCGGAAGTGGATCATTGGGTGGGGGAGGGGGCGAAAGTCTTGGGAGCCTTGAAGAATGTGTGGAAGTCGAGAACATTATCTCGGAAAGCAAAAATGGGTATGTTTGAAGGAATAGTTGTTCCAACAATGTTGTATGGTTGTGAGGTGTGGGCTATGGATAGAGTTGTGCGCAGGAGGATGGATGTGCTGGAAATGAGACGTTTGAGGACAATGTGTTGTGTGAGGTGATTTGATTGAGTAAGTAACGTAAGGGTAAGAGAGATGTGTGGAAATAAAAAGAGCGTGGCTGAGAGAGCAGAAGAGGGTGTTTTGAAATGGTTTGGGCACATGGAGAGAATGAGTGAGGAAAGATTGACCAAGAGGATATATGTGTCGGAGGTGGAGGGAACGATGAGAAGTGGGAGACCAAATTGGAGGTGGAAAGATGGAGTGAAAAAGATTTTGTGTGATCGGGGCCTGAACATGCAGGAGGGTGAAAGGAGGGCAAGGAATAGAGTGAATTGGATCGATGTGGTATACCGGGGTTGACGTGCTGTCAGTGGATTGAATCAGGGCATGTGAAGCGTCTGGGGTAAACCATGGGAAGCTGTGTAGGTATGTATATTTGCATGTGTGGACGTATGTTAGGGAGGTAAATGCAAGAGTTTTGGAAAGAGGGGCAAGTATGAAGTCTGTTGGGGATGAGAGAGCTTGGGAAGTGAGTCAGTTGTTGTTCGCTGATGATACAGTGCTTGTGGCTGATTCATGTGAGAAACTGCAGAAGCTGGTGACTGAGTTTGGTAAAGTGTGTGAAAGGAGAAGGTTAAGAGTAAATGTGAATAAGAGCAAGGTAATTAGGTACAGTAGGGTTGAGGGCCAAGTCAATTGGGAGGTAAGTTTGAATGGAGAAAAATTGGAGGAAGTAAAGTGTTTTAGGTATTTGGGAGTGGATCTGGCAGCGGATGGAACCATGGAAGCGGAAGTAGATTATAGGGTGGGGGAGGGGGCGAAAATCATGTTAGCCTTGAAGAATGTGTGGAAGTCGACAACATTATCTCGGAAAGCAAAAATGGGTATGTTTGAAGGAATAGTGGTTCCAACAATGTTGTATGGTTGCGAGGCGTGGACTATGGATAGAGTTGTGCGCAGGAGGATGGATGTGCTGGAAATGAGATGTTTAAGGACAATGTGTGGTGTGAGGTGGTTTGATCGAGTAAGTAACGTAAGGGTAAGAGAGATGTGTGGAATTAAAAAGAGCGTGGTTGAGAGAGCAGAAGAGGGTGTTTTGAAATGGTTTGGGCACATGGAGAGAATGAGTGAGGAAAGATTGACCAAGAGGATATATGTGTCGGAGGTGGAGGGAACGAGAAGTGGGAGACCAAATTGGGGGTGGAAAGATGGAGTGACAAAGATTTTGTGTGATCGGGGCCTGAACATGCAGGAGGGTGAAAGGAGGGCAAGGAATAGAGTGAATTGGATCGATGTGGTATACCGGGGTTGACGTGCTGTCAGTGGATTGAATCAGGGCATGTGAAGCGTCTGGGGTGAACCATGGAAAGCTGTGTAGGTATGTATATTTCCGTGTGTGGACGTATGTATTTACATGTGTATGGGGTGGGTTGCGCCATTTCTTTAGTCTGTTTCCTTGCGCTACCTTGCAAACGCGGGAGACAGCGACAAAGCAAAAAAAAAGAGAAAATATATATATATATATATATTTTTTTTTTTTTTTTTTTATTATATTTTGTCGCTGTCTCCCGCGTTTGCGAGGTAGCGCAAGGAAACAGACGAAAGAAATGGCCCAACCCCCCCCCCCATACACATGTATATACATACGTCCACACACGCAAATATACATACCTACACAGCTTTCCATGGTTTACCCCAGACGCTTCACATGCCTTGCTTCAATCCACTGACAGCACGTCAACCCCGGTATACCACATCGCTCCAATTCACTCTATTCCTTGCCCTCCTTTCACCCTCCTGCATGTTCAGGCCCCGATCACACAAAATCTTTTTCACTCCATCTTTCCACCTCCAATTTGGTCTCCCTCTTCTCCTTGTTCCCTCCACCTCCGACACATATATCCTCTTGGTCAATCTTTCCTCACTCATCCTCTCCATGTGCCCAAACCACTTCAAAACACCCTCTTCTGCTCTCTCAACCACGCTCTTTTTATTTCCACACATCTCTCTTACCCTTACGTTACTCACTCGATCAAACCACCTCACACCACACATTGTCCTCAAACATCTCATTTCCAGCACATCCATCCTCCTGCGCACAACTCTATCCATAGCCCACGCCTCGCAACCATACAACATTGTTGGAACCACTATTCCTTCAAACATACCCATTTTTGCTTTCCGAGATAATGTTCTCGACTTCCACACATTCTTCAAGGCCCCCAGGATTTTCGCCCCCTCCCCCACCCTATGATCCACTTCCGCTTCCATGGTTCCATCCGCTGCCAGATCCACTCCCAGATATCTAAAACACTTCACTTCCTCCAGTTTTTCTCCATTCAAACTCACCTCCCAATTGACTTGACCCTCAACCCTACTGTACCTAATAACCTTGCTCTTATTCACATTTACTCTTAACTTTCTTCTTCCACACACTTTTCCAAACTCAGTCACCAGCTTCTGCAGTTTCTCACATGAATCAGCCACCAGCGCTGTATCATCAGCGAACAACAACTGACTCACTTCCCAAGCTCTCTCATCCCCAACAGACTTCATACTTGCCCCTCTTTCCAAAACTCTTGCATTTACCTCCCTAACAACCCCATCCATAAACAAATTAAACAACCATGGAGACATCACACACCCCTGCCGCAAACCTACATTCACTGAGAACCAATCACTTTCCTCTCTTCCTACACGTACACATGCCTTACATCCTCGATAAAAACTTTTCACTGCTTCTAACAACTTTCCTCCCACACCATATATTCTTAATACCTTCCACAGAGCATCTCTATCAACTCTATCATATGCCTTCTCCAGATCCATAAATGCTACATACAAATCCATTTGCTTTTCTAAGTATTTCTCACATACATTCTTCAAAGCAAACACCTGATCCACACATCCTCTACCACTTCTGAAACCACACTGCTCTTCCCCAATCTGATGCTCTGTACATGCCTTCACCCTCTCAATCAATACCCTCCCATATAATTTACCAGGAATACTCAACAAACTTATACCTCTGTAATTTGAGCACTCACTCTTATCCCCTTTGCCTTTGTACAATGGCACTATGCACGCATTCCGCCAATCCTCAGGCACCTCACCATGAGTCATACATACATTAAATAACCTTACCAACCAGTCAACAATACAGTCACCCCCTTTTTTAATAAATTCCACTGCAATACCATCCAAACCTGCTGCCTTGCCGGCTTTCATCTTCCGCAAAGCTTTCACTACCTCTTCTCTGTTTACCAAATCATTTTCCCTAACCCTCTCACTTTGCACACCACCTCGACCAAAACACCCTATATCTGCCACTCTATCATCAAACACATTCAACAAACCTTCAAAATACTCACTCCATCTCCTTCTCACATCACCACTACTTGTTATCACCTCCCCATTTGCGCCCTTCACCGAAGTTCCCATTTGCTCCCTTGTCTTACGCACTTTATTTACCTCCTTCCAGAACATCTTTTTATTCTCCCTAAAATTTACTGATAGTCTCTCACCCCAACTCTCATTTGCCCTTTTTTTCACCTCTTGCACCTTTCTCTTGACCTCCTGTCTCTTTCTTTTATACATCTCCCACTCAATTGCATTTTTTCCCTGCAAAAATCGTCCAAATGCCTCTCTCTTTTCTTTCACTAATACTCTTACTTCTTCATCCCACCACTCACTACCCTTTCTAATCAACCCACCTCCCACTCTTCTCATGCCACAAGCATCTTTTGCGCAATCCATCACTGATTCCCTAAATACATCCCAGTCCTCCCCCACTCCCCTTACTTCCATTGTTCTCACCTTTTTCCATTCTGTACTCAGTCTCTCCTGGTACTTCCTCACACAGGTCTCCTTCTCAAGCTCACTTACTCTCACCACCCTCTTCACCCCAACATTCACTCTTCTTTTCTGAAAACCCATACAAATCTTCACCTTAGCCTCCACAAGATAATGATCAGACATCCCTCCAGTTGCACCTCTCAGCACATTAACATCCAAAAGTCTCTCTTTTGCACGCCTGTCAATTAACACGTAATCCAATAACGCTCTCTGGCCATCTCTCCTACTTACATAAGTATACTTATGTATATCTCGCTTTTTAAACCAGGTATTCCCAATCATCAGTCCTTTTTCAGCACATAAATCTACAAGCTCTTCACCATTTCCATTTACAACACTGAACACCCCATGTATACCAATTATTCCCTCAACTGCCACATTACTCACCTTTGCATTCAAATCACCCATCACTATGACCCGGTCTCGTGCATCAAAACCACTAACACACTCATTCAGCTGCTCCCAAAACACTTGCCTCTCTTGATCTTTCTTCTCATGCCCAGGTGCATATGCACCAATAATCACCCACCTCTCTCCATCAACTTTCAGTTTTACCCATATTAATCGAGAATTTACTTTCTTACACTCTATCACATACTCCCACAACTCCTGTTTCAGGAGTATTGCTACTCCTTCCCTTGCTCTTGTCCTCTCACTAACCCCTGACTTTACTCCCCAGACATTCCCAAACCACTCTTCCCCTTTACCCTTGAGCTTCGTTTCACTCAGAGCCAAAACATCCAGGTTCCTTTCCTCAAACATACTACCTATCTCTCCTTTTTTCACATCTTGGTTACATCCACACACATTTAGGCACCCCACTCTGAGCCTTCGAGGAGGATGAGCACTCCCCGCGTGACTCCTTCTTCTGTTTCCCATTTTAGAAAGTTAATACAAGGAGGGGAGGATTTCTGGCCCCCCGCTCCCGTCCCCTCTAGTCGCTTTCTACGACACGCGAGGAATACGTGGGAAGTATTCTTTCACCCCTATCCCCAGGGATAATATACATATATATATACATATACACATACACACACATACACATACATACGCACATATACACACACACACACATACATATATATACATATGAGAAATGTAAGAAACAATTTAGAAAACTGAAACTTCTAGCTTGAAATGAATGAAAAAAAGAATGTCACATAATGTCACATAATAATATATATATGTATATATATATATATATATATATATATATATATATATATTTTGTATTCCTTTGTCACTGTCTCCCGCGTTTGCGAGGTAGCGCAAGGAAACAGACGAAAGAAATTTCCCAACCCACCCCCATACACATGTATATACATACATCCACACACGCAAATATACATACCTATACAGCTTCCCATGGTTTACCCCAGATGCTTCACATGCCCTGATTCAATCCACTGACAGCACGTCAACCCCGTTATACCACATCGATCCAATTCACTCTATTCCTTGCCCTCCTTTCACCCTCCTGCATGTTCAGGCCCCAATCACACAAAATCTTTGTCACTCCATCTTTCCACCTCCAATTTGGTCTCCCACTTCTCCTCGTTCCCTCCACCTCCGACACATATATCCTCTTGGTCAATCTTTCCTCACTCATTCTCTCTATGTGCCCAAACCATTTCAAAACACCCTCTTCTGCTCTCTCAACCACACTCTTTTTATTTCCAAACATCTCTCTTACCCTTACGTTACTTACTCGATCAAACCACCTCACACCACACATTGTCCTCAAACATCTCATTTCCAGCACATCCATCCTCCTGCGCACAACTCTATCCATAGCCCACGCCTCACAGCCACACAACATTGTTGGAACCACTATTCCTTCAAACATACCCATTTTTGCTTGCCGAGATAATGTTCTCGACTTCCACACATTCTTCAAGGCTCCCAGGATTTTCGCCCCCTCCCCCACCCTATGATCCACTTCTGCTTCCACGGTTCCATCCGCTGCCAGATCCACTCCCAATATCTAAAACACTTTACTTCCTCCAGTTTTATTCCATTCAAACTTACCTCCCAGTTGACTTGACCCTCAACCCTACTGTACCTAATAACCTTGCTCTTATTCACATTTACTCTTAACTTTCTTCTTTCACACACTTTACCAAACTCAGTCACCAACTTCTGCAGTTTCTCACATGAATCAGCCACCAGCGCTATATCATCAGCAAACAACAACTGACTCACTTCCCAAGCTCTCTCATCCCCAGCAGACTTCATACTTGCCCCTCTTTCCATATATATATATATATATATATATATATATATATATATATATATATTTTTTTTTTTTTTTTTTTTTTTTTTTTTTTTTATACTTTGTCGCTGTCTCCCGCGTTTGCGAGGTAGCGCAAGGAAACAGACGAAAGAAATGGCCCAACCCCCCCCCCCCATACACATGTACATACACACGTCCAGACACGCAAATATACATACCTACACAGCTTTCCATGGTTTACCCCAGACGCTTCACATGCCTTGCTTCAATCCACTGACAGCACGTCAACCCCTGTATACCACATGACTCCAATTCACTCTATTTCTTGCCCTCCTTTCACCCTCCTGCATGTTCAGGCCCCGATCACACAAAATCTTTTTCACTCCATCTTTCCACCTCCAATTTGGTCTCCCTCTTCTCCTCGTTCCCTCCACCTCCGACACATATATCCTCTTGGTCAATCTCTCCTCACTCATTCTCTCCATGTGCCCAAACCATTTCAAAACACCCTCTTCTGCTCTCTCGACCACGCTCTTTTTATTTCCACACATCTCTCTCACCCTTACGTTACTTACTCGATCAAACCACCTCACACCACACATTGTCCTCAAACATCTCATTTCCAGCACATCCATCCTCCTGCGCACATCTCTATCCATAGCCCACGCCTCGCAACCATACAGCATTGTTGGAACCACTATTCCCTCAAACATACCCATTTTTGCTTTCCGAGATAATGTTCTCGACTTCCACACATTTTTCAAGGCTCCCAAAATTTTCGCCCCCTCCCCCACCCTATGATCCACTTCCGCTTCCATGGTTCCATCCGCTGACAGATCCACTCCCAGATATCTAAAACACTTCACTTCCTCCAGTTTTTCTCCATTCAAACTCACCTCCCAATTGACTTGACCCTCACCCCTACTGTACCTAATAACCTTGCTCTTATTCACATTTACTCTCAACTTTCTTCTTCCACACACTTTACCAAACTCAGTCACCAGCTTCTGCAGTTTCTCACATGAATCAGCCACCAGCGCTGTATCATCAGCGAACAACAATTGACTCACTTCCCAAGCTCTCTCATCCCCAACAGACTTCATACTTGCCCCTCTTTCCAGGACTCTTGCATTTACCTCCTTACAACCCCATCCATAAACAAATTAAACAACCATGGAGACATCACACACCCCTGCCGCAAACCTACATTCACTGAGAACCAATCACTTTCCTCTCTTCCTACACGTACACATGCCTTACATCCTCGATAAAAACTTTTCACTGCTTCTAACAACTTGCCTCCCACACCATATATTCTTAATACCTTCCACAGAGCATCTCTATCAACTCTATCATATGCCTTCTCCAGATCCATAAATGCTACATACAAATCCATTTGCTTTTCTAAGTATTTCTCACATACATTCTTCAAAGCAAACACCTGATCCACACATCCTCTACCACTTCTGAAACCACACTGCTCTTCCCCAATCTGATGCTCTGTACATGCCTTCACCCTCTCAATCAATACCCTCCCATATAATTTACCAGGAATACTCAACAAACTTATACCTCTGTAATTTGAGCACTCACTCTTATCCCCTTTGCCTTTGTATAATGGCACTATGCACGCATTCCGCCAATCCTCAGGCACCTTACCATGAGTCATACATACATTAAATAACCTTACCAACCAGTCAATAATGCAGTCAATAATACAGGTTTGGGGCAGGGATGTGTGATGTCTCCATGGTAGTTTAATTTGTTTATCGATGGGGTTGTTAGGGAGGTAAATGCAAGAGTTTTGGAAAGAGGGGCAAGTATGAAGTCTGTTGTGGATGAGAGGGCTTGGGAAGTGAGTCAATTGTTGTTCGCTGATGATACAGCGGTGGTGCCTGATTCATGTGAGAAACTGCAGAAGCTGGTGACTGAGTTTGGTAAAGTGTGTGAAAGAAGAAAGTTAAGAGTAAATGTGAATAAGAGCAAGGTAATTAGGTTCCGTAGTGTTGAGGGTCAAGTCAATTGGGAGGTAAGTTTGAATGGAGAAAAACTGGAGGAAGTGAAGTGTTTTAGATATCTGTGAGTGGATCTGGCAGCGGATGGAACCATGGAAGCGGAAGTGGATCATAGGGTGGGGGAGGGGGCGAAAATCCTGGGAGCCTTGAAGAATGTGTGGAAGTCGAGAACATTATCTTGGAAAGCAAAAATGGGTATGTTTGAAGGAATAGTGGTTCCAACAATGTTGTATGGTTGCGAGGCGTGGACTATGGATAGAGTTGTGCGCAGGAGGATGGATGTGCTGGAAATGAGATGTTTGAGGACAATGTGTGGTGTGAGGTGGTTTGACAGAGTAAGTAACGTAAGGGTAAGAGAGATGTGTGAAAATAAAAAGAGCATGGTTGAGAGAGCAGAAGAGGGTGTTTTGAAATGGTTTGGGCACATGGAGAGAATGAGTGAGGGAAGATTGACCAAGAGGATATATGTGTCGGAGGTGGAGGGAACGAGGAGAAGATGGAGACCAAATTGGGGGTGGAAAGATGGAGTGAAAAATATTTTGTGAGATCGGGGCGTGAGCATGCAGGAGGGTGAAAGGAGAGCAAGGAATAGAGTGAATTGGATCGATGTGATATACCGGGGTTGATGTGCTGTCAGTGGATTGAATCAGGGTATGTGAAGCGTCTGGGGTGAACCATGGAAAGCTGTGTAGGTATGTATATTTGCTTGTGTGGACGTATGTATATATATGTGTATGAGGGTGGGTTGGGCAATTTCTTTCGTCTGTTTCCTTGCGCTACCTCGCAAACGCGGGAGACAGCGACAAAGCAAAATATATATATATATATATATATATATATATATATATATATATATATATATATATATATATATATATATACATATATATTATATATTATCCCTGGGGATAGGGGAGAAAGAATACTTCCCACGTATTCCCTGCGTGTCGTAGAAGGCGACTAAAAGGGAAGGGAGCGGGGGCTGGAAATCCTCCCCTCTCATTTTTTTTTAATTTTCCAAAAGAAGGAACAGAGAAAGGGGCCAGGTGAGGATATTCCCTCAAAGGCCCAGTCCTCTGTTCTTAACGCTACCTCGCTAATGCGGGAAATGGCGAGTGGATTGAGTGGAATATATATATATATATATATATATTCCCTGGGGATAGGGGAGAAAGAATACTTCCCACGTATTCCCTGCGTGTCGTATATGGCGACTAAAACGGGAGGGAGCTCAGGGCTGGAAATCCTCCCCTCTCGTTTCTTTTTAATTTTTCAAAAGAAGGAACAGAGAATTGGGCCAGGTGAGGGTATTCCCTCAAAGGCCCAGTCCACTGTTCTTAACGCTACCTCGCTAATGCGGGAAAAAGCAAATAGTTTGAGAGAAAGAAAAGAAATATATATATTTTTTTTTAATTTTACTTTGCTTTGTCGCTGTTTCCCGTGTTTGCGAGGTAGCACAAGGAAACAGACGAAAGAAATGGCCCAACCCACCCCCATACACAATGTATATACATACACGTCCACACACGCAGATATACATACCTATACATCTCAATGTACATATATATATACACACACAGACACATACATATATACCCATGCACACAATTCACACTGTCTGCCTTTATTCATTCCCATCGCCACCTCGCCACACATGGAATACCATCCCCCTCCCCCCTCATGTGTGCGAGGTAGCACTAGGAAAAGACAACAAAGGCCCCATTCGTTCACACTCAGTCTCTAGCTGTCATGCAATAATGCCCGAAACCACAGCTCCCTTTCCACATCCAGGCCCCACAGAACTTTCCATGGTTTACCCCAGATGCTTCACATGCCCTGATTCAATCCACTGACAGCACGTCAACCCTGGTATACCACATCGATCCAATTCACTCTATTCCTTGCCCTCCTTTCACCCTCCTGCATGTTCAGGCCCTGATCACTCAAAATCTTTTTCACTCCATCTTTCCACCTCCAATTTGGTCTCCCACTTCTCCTCGTTCCCTCCACCTCCGACACATATATCCTCTTGGTCAATCTTTCCTCACTCATTCTCTCCATGTGCCCAAACCATTTCAAAACACCCTCTTCTGCTCTCTCAACCACGCTCTTTTTATTTCCACACATATCTCTTACCCTTACATTACTTACTCGATCAAACCACCTCACACCACACATTGTCCTCAAACATCTCATTTCCAGCACATCCACCCTCTTGCGCACAACTCTATCCATAGCCCACACCTCGCAACCATACAACATTGTTGGAACCACTATTCCTTCAAACACCCATTTTTGCTTTCCAGAGATAATGTTCTCGACTTCCACACATTCTTCAAGGCTCCCAGAATTTTCGTCCCCTCCCCCACCCTATGATCCACTTCCGCTTCCATGGTTCCATCCGCTGCCAGATCCACTCCCAGATATCTAAAACACTTCACTTCCTCCAGTTTTTCTCCATTCAAACACACCTCCCAATTGAATTGACCCTCAACCCTACTGTACCTAATAACCTTGCTCTTATTCACATTTACTCTTAACTTTCTTCTTTCACACACTTTACCAAACTCAGTCACCAGCTTCTGCAGTTTCTCACATGAATCAGCCACCAGCGCTGTATCATCAGCGAACAACAACTGACTCACTTCCCAAGCTCTCTCATCCCCAACAGACTTTATACTTGCCCCTCTTTCCAAAACTCTTGCATTCTACTCCCTAACAACCCCATCGATAAACAAATTAAACAACCATGGAGACATCACACACCCCTGCCGCAAACCTACATTCACTGAGAACCAATCACTTTCCTCTCTTCCTACACGTACACATGCCTTACATCCTCGATAAAAACTTTTCACTGCTTCTAACAACTTGCCTCCCACACCATATATTCTTAATACCTTCCACAGAGCATCTCTATCAACTCTATCATATGCCTTCTCCAGATCCATAAATGCTACATACAAATCCATTTGCTTTTCTAAGTATTTCTCACATACATTCTTCAAAGCAAACACCTGATCCACACATCCTTTACCACTTCTGAAACCACACTGCTCTTCCCTAGTCTGATGCTCTGTACATGCCTTCACCCTCTCAATCAATACCCTCCCATATAATTTAAAAGGAATACTCAACAAACTGAAACCTCTGTAATTTGAGCACTCACTCTTATCCCCTTTGCCTTTGTACATTGGCACTATGCACGCATTCCGCCAATCCTCAGGCACCTCACCATGATTCATACATACATTAAATAACCATACCAACCAGTCAACAATACAGTCACCCCCTTTTTTAATAAATTCCACTGCAATACCATCCAAACCTGCTGCCTTGCCGGCTTTCATCTTCCGCAAAGCTTTTACTACCTCTTCTCTGTTTACCAAATCATTTTCCCTAACCCTCGCACTTTGCACACCACCTCGACCAAAACACCCTATATCTGCCACTCTATCATCAAACACATTCAACAAACCTTCAAAATACTCACTCCATCTCCTTTTCTCATCACCACTACTTGTTATCACCTCCCCATTTGCGCCCTTCACTGAAGTTCCCATTTGCTCACTTGTCTTACGCACTTTATTTACCTCCTTCCAGAACATCTTTTTATTCTCCCTAAAATTTAATGATACTCTCTCACCCCAACTCTCATTTGCCCTCTTTTTCACCTCTTGCACCTTTCTCTTGACCTCCTGTCTCTTTCTTTTATACGTGTCCCACTCAATTTCATTTTTTCCATGCAAAAATCATCCAAATGCCTCTCTCTTCTCTTTCACTAATACTCTTACTTCTTCATCCCACCACTCACTACCCTTTCTAATCAACCCACCTCCCACTCTTCTCATGCCACAAGCATCTTTTGCGCAATCCATCACTGATTCCCTAAATACATCCCATTCCTCCCCCACTCCCCTTACTTCCATTGTTCTCACCTTTTTCCATTCTGTACTCAGTCTCTCCTGGTACTTCCTCACACAAGTCTCCTTCCCAAGCTTACTTACTCTCACCAACCTCTTCACCCCAACATTCACTCTTCTTTTCTGAAAACCCATACAAATCTTCACCTTAGCCTCCACAAGATAATGATCAGACATCCCTCCAGTTGCACCTCTCAGCACATTAACATCCAAAAGTCTCTCTTTCACGCGCCTGTCAATTAACACGTAATCCAATAACGCTCTCTGGCCATCTCTCCTACTTACATAAGTATACTTATGTATATCTCGCTTTTTCAACCAGGTATTCCCAATCATCAGTCCTTTTTCAGCACATATATATATATATATATATATATATATATATATGCCTATATATATATATATATATGCCTATATATATATATATATATATATATATATATATATATATATATATATATATATATATATATATATATATATATATATATATATATATATATATATATATATATTGCAGTGGAATTTATTAAAAAAGGGGGTGACTGTATTGTTGACTGGTTGGTAAGGTTATTTAATGTATGTATGACTCATGGTGAGGTGCCTGAGGATTGGCGGAATGCGTGCATAGTGCCATTGTACAAAGGCAAAGGGGATAAGAGTGAGTGCTCAAATTACAGAGGTATAAGTTTGTTGAGTATTCTTGGTAAATTATATGGGAGGGTACTGATTGAGAGGGTGAAGGCATGTACAGAGCATCAGATTGGTGAAGAACAGTGTGGTTTCAGAAGTGGTAGAGGATGTGTGGATCAGGTGTTTGCTTTGAAGAATGTATGTGAGAAATACTTAGAAAAGCAAATGGATTTGTATGTAGCATTTATGGATCTGGAGAAGGCATATGATAGAGTTGATAGAGATGCTCTGTGGAAGGTATTAAGAATATATGGTGTGGGAGGAAAGTTGTTAGAAGCAGTGAAAAGTTTTTATCGAGGATGTAAGGCATGTGTACGTGTAGGAAGAGAGGAAAGTGATTGGTTCTCAGTGAATGTAGGTTTGCGGCGGGGATGTGTGATGTCTCCATGGTTGTTTAATTTGTTTATGGATGGGGTTGTTAGGGAGGTAAATGCAAGAGTTTTGGAAAGAGGGGCAAGTATGAAGTCTGTTGGGGATGAGAGAGCTTGGGAAGTGAGTCAGTTGTTGTTTGCTGATGATACAGCGCTGGTGGCTGATTCATGTGAGAAACTGCAGAAGCTGGTGACTGAGTTTGGAAAAGTGTGTGGAAGAAGAAAGTTAAGAGTAAATGTGAATAAGAGCAAGGTTATTAGGTACAGTAGGGTTGAGGGTCAAGTCAATTGGGAGGTGAGTTTGAATGGAGAAAAACTGGAGGAAGTGAAGTGTTTTAGATATTTGGGAGTGGATCTGGCAGCGGATGGAACCATGGAAGCGGAAGTGGATCATAGGGTGGGGGAGGGGGCGAAAATCCTGGGGGCCTTGAAGAATGTGTGGAAGTCGAGAACATTATCTCGGAAAGCAAAAATGGGTATGTTTGAAGGAATAGTGGTTCCAACAATGTTGTATGGTTGCGAGTCGTGGGCTATGGATAGAGTTGTGCGCAGGAGGATGGATGTGCTGGAAGTGAGATGTTTGAGGACAATGTGTGGTGTGAGGTGGTTTGATCGAGTGGGTAACGTAAGGGTAAGAGAGATGTGTGGAAATAAAAAGAGCGTGGTTGAGAGAGCAGAAGAGGGTGTTTTGAAGTGGTTTGGGCACATGGAGAGGATGAGTGAGGAAAGATTGACCAAGAGGATATATGTGTCGGAGGTGGAGGGAACAACGAGAAGAGGGAGACCAAATTGGAGGTGGAAAGATGGAGTGAAAAAGATTTTGTGTGATCGGGGCCTGAACATGCAGGAGGGTGAAAGGAGGGCAAGGAATAGAGTGAATTGGAGCGATGTGGTATACCAGGGTTGACGTGCTGTCAGTGGATTGAAGCAGGGCATGTGAAGCGTCTGGGGTAAACCATGGAAAGCTGTGTAGGTATGTATATTTGCGTGTGTGGACGTATGTATATACATGTGTATGGGGGGGGGTTGGGCCATTTCTTTCGTCTGTTTCCTTGCGCTACCTCGCAAACGCGGGAGACAGCGACAAAGTATAATAAATAAATAAATAAATATATATATGTATTTTTTTTTTTTTTTTTTTTTTTTTTTTTATACTTTGTCGCTGTCTCCCGCGTTTGCGAGGTAGCGCAAGGAAACAGACGAAAGAAATGGCCCAACCCCCCCCCCATACACATGTACATACACACGTCCACACACGCAAATACACATACCTACACAGCTTTCCATGGTTTACCCCAGACGCTTCACATGCCTTGATTCAATCCACTGACAGCACGTCAACCCCTGTATACCACATGACTCCAATTCACTCTATTCCTTGCCCTCCTTTCACCCTCCTGCATGTTCAGGCCCCGATCACACAAAATCTTTTTCACTCCATCTTTCCACCTCCAATTTGGTCTCCCTCTTCTCCTCGTTCCCTCCACCTCCGACACATATATCCTCTTGGTCAATCTCTCCTCACTCATTCTCTCCATGTGCCCAAACCATTTCAAAACACCCTCTTCTGCTCTCTCAACCACGCTCTTTTTATTTCCACACATCTCTCTTACCCTTACGTTACTTACTCGATCAAACCACCTCACACCACACATTGTCCTCAAACATCTCATTTCCAGCACATCCATCCTCCTGCGCACATCTCTATCCATAGCCCACGCCTCGCAACCATACAACATTGTTGGAACCACTATTCCCTCAAACATACCCATTTTTGCTTTCCGAGATAATGTTCTCGACTTCCACACATTTTTCAAGGCTCCCAAAATTTTCGCCCCCTCCCCCACCCTATGATCCACTTCCGCTTCCATGGTTCCATCCGCTGACAGATCCACTCCCAGATATCTAAAACACTTCACTTCCTCCAGTTTTTCTCCATTCAAACTCACCTCCCAATTGACTTGACCCTCACCCCTACTGTACCTAATAACCTTGCTCTTATTCACATTTACTCTCAACTTTCTTCTTCCACACACTTTACCAAACTCAGTCACCAGCTTCTGCAGTTTCTCACATGAATCAGCCACCAGCGCTGTATCATCAGCGAACAACAACTGACTCACTTCCCAAGCTCTCTCATCCCCAACAGACTTCATACTTGCCCCTCTTTCCAGGACTCTTGCATTTACCTCCCTTACAACCCCAGCCATAAACAAATTAAACAACCATGGAGACATCACACACCCCTGCCGCAAACCTACATTCACTGAGAACCAATCACTTTCCTCTCTTCCTACACGTACACATGCCTTACATCCTCGATAAAAACTTTTCACTGCTTCTAACAACTTGCCTCCAACACCATATATTCTTAATACCTTCCACAGAGCATCTCTATCAACTCTATCATATGCCTTCTCCAGATCCATAAATGCTACATACAAATCCATTTGCTTTTCTAAGTATTTCTCACATACATTCTTCAAAGCAAACACCTGATCCACACATCCTCTACCACTTCTGAAACCGCACTGCTCTTCCCCAATCTGATGCTCTGTATATGCCTTCACCCTCTCAATCAATACCCTCCCATATAATTTACCAGGAATACTCAACAAACTTATACCTCTGTAATTTGAGCACTCACTCTTATCCCCTTTGCCTTTGTACAATGGCACTATGCACGCATTCCGCCAATCCTCAGGCACCTCACCATGAGTCATACATACATTAAATAACCTTACCAACCAGTCAACAATACAGTCACCCCCTTTTTTAATAAATTCCACTGCAATACCATCCAAACCTGCTGCCTTGCCGGCTTTTATCTTCCGCAAAGCTTTTACTACCTCTTCTCTGTTTACCAAATCATTTTCCCTAACCCTCTCACTTTGCACACCACCTCGACCAAAACACCCTATATCTGCCACTCTGTCATCAGACACATTCAACAAACCTTCAAAATACTCATTCCATCTCCTTCTCACATCACCGCTACTTGTTATCACCTCCCCATTTACGCCCTTCACTGAAGTTCCCATTTGCTCCCTTGTCTTACGCACCCTATTTACCTCCTTCCAGAACATCTTTTTATTCTCCCTAAAATTTACTGATAGTCTCTCACCCCAACTCTCATTTGCCCTTTTTTTCACCTCTTGCACCTTTCTCTTGACCTCCTGTCTCTTTCTTTTATACTTCTCCCACTCAATTGCATTTTTTCCCTGCAAAAATCGTCCAAATGCCTCTCTCTTCTCTTTCACTAATACTCTTACTTCTTCATCCCACCACTCACTACCCTTTCTAAACAGCCCCCCTCCCACTCTTCTCATGCCACAAGCATCTTTTGCGCAATCCATCACTGATTCCCTAAATACATCCCATTCCTCCCCCACTCCCCTTACTTCCATTGTTCTCACCTTTTTCCATTCTGTACACAGTCTCTCCTGGTACTTCCCCACACAGGTCTCCTTCCCAAGCTCACTCACTCTCACCACCCTCTTCACCCCAACATTCACTCCTCTTTTCTGAAAACCCATACTAATCTTCACCTTAGCCTCCACAAGATAATGATCGGACATCCCTCCAGTTGCACCTCTCAGCACATTAACATCCAAAAGTCTCTCTTTCGCACGCCTGTCAATTAACACGTAATCCAATAACGCTCTCTGGCCATCTCTCCTACTTACATAAGTATACTTATGTATATCTCGCTTTTTAAACCAGGTATTCCCAATCATCAGTCCTTTTTCAGCACATAAATCTACAAGCTCTTCACCATTTCCATTTACAACACTGAACACCCCATGCATACCAATTATTCCCTCAACTGCCACATTACTCACCTTTGCATTCAAATCACCCATCACTATAACCCGGTCTCGTGCATCAAAACCGCTAACACACTCATTTAGCTGCTCCCAAAACACTTGCCTCTCATGATCTTTCTTCTCATGCCCAGGTGCATATGCACCAATAATCACCCACCTCTCTCCATCAACTTTCAATTTTACCCATATTAATCGAGAATTTACTTTCTTACATTCTATCACATACTCCCACAACTCCTGCTTCAGGAGTATTGCTACTCCTTCCCTTGCTCTTGTCCTCTCACTAACCCCTGACTTCACTCCCCAGACATTTCCAAACCACTCTTCCCCTTTACCCTTGAGCTTCGTTTCACTCAGAGCCAAAACATCCAGGTTCCTTTCCTCAAACATACTACCTATCTCTCCTTTTTTCACATCTTGGTTACATCCACACACATTTAGGCACCCCACTCTGAGCCTTCGAGGAGGATGATCACTCCCCGCGTGACTCCTTCTTCTGTTTCCCATTTTAGAAAGTTAATACAAATCTTATTAATCACAAATCTTACTAAAACATATATAAAATACTTACAAAACTATGAAAGGGGAAAATGCATTGCAGACTGGGATACTACACCACCAAAACATTACCAATAAATGACTGTTCTTGCTGTTTCTGTAAAGGTTCAGCTTTCTGGTAAATATATATATATATATATATATATATATATATATATATATATATGAATGTAGGTTTGCGGCAGGGGTGTGTGATGTCTCCATGGTTGTTTAATTTGTTTATGGATGGGGTTGTTAGGGAGGTAAATGCAAGAGTTTTGGAAAGAGGGGCAAGTATGAAGTCTGTTGGGGATGAGAGAGCTTGGGAAGTGAGTCAGTTGTTGTTCGCTGATGATACAGCGCTGGTGGCGGATTCATGTGAGAAACTGCAGAAGCTGGTGACTGAGTTTGGTAAAGTGTGTGGAAGAAGAAAGTTAAGAGTGAATGTCAATAAGAGCAAGGTTATTAGGTACAGTAGGGTTGAGGGTCAAGTCAATTGGGAGGTGAGTTTGAATGGTGAGAGGCTGGAGGAAGTGAAGTGTTTTAGATATCTGGGAGTGGATCTGTCAGCGGATGGAACCATGGAAGCGGAAGTGGATCATAGGGTGGGGGAGGGGGCGAAAATTTTGGGAGCCTTGAAAAATGTGTGGAAGTCGAGAACATTATCCCAGAAAGCAAAAATGGGTATGTTTGAAGGAATAGTGGTTCCAACAATGTTGTATGGTTGCGAGGCGTGGGCTATGGATAGAGTTGTGCGCAGGAGGATGGATGTGCTGGAAATGAGATGTTTGAGGACAATGTGTGGTGTGAGGTGGTTTGATCGAGTAAGTAACGTAAGGGTAAGAGGGATGTGTGGAAATAAAAAGAGCGTGGTTGAGAGAGCAGAAGAGGGTGTTTTGAAGTGGTTTGGGCACATGGAGAGAATGAGTGAGGAAAGATTGACCAAGAGGATATATGTGTCGGAGGTGGAGGGAACGAGGAGAAGAGGGAGACCAAATTGGAGGTGGAAAGATGGAGTGAAAAGGATTTTGTGTGATCGGGGCCTGAACATGCAGGAGGGTGAAAGGAGGGCAAGGAATAGAGTGAATTGGAGCGATGTGGTATACAGGGGTTGACGTGCTGTCAGTGGATTGAATCAAGGCATGTGAAGCGTCTGGGGTAAACCATGGAAAGCTGTGTAGGTATGTATATTGCGTGTGTGGACGTGTGTATGTACATGTGTATGGGGGGGTTGGGCCATTTCTTTCGTCTGTTTCCTTGCGCTACCTCGCAAACGCGGGAGACAGCGACAAAGTATAAAAAAAAAAAAAAAAAAAAAAAAAAAAAATATATATATATATATATATATATATATATATATATATATATATATATATATATATATATATATACATATATTTTAGAAAGTTGTATTAACTTTCTAAAATATATGTATATATATATATATATATATATATATATATATATATATATATATATATGTATATATATATATATATATATATTTACCAGAAAGCTGAACCTTTACAGAAACAGCAAGAACAGTCATTTATTGGTAATGTTTTGGTGGTGTAGTATCCCAGTCTGCAATGCATTTTCCCCTTTCATAGTTTTGTAAGTATTTTATATATGTTTTAGTAAGATTTGTGATTAATAACAATTGATAATTCCCTTGCTGGGTGAAATGGGCAAAATATGTGCTTTCTTCCTTTCCTGATTTCTTTACCAACTTCTTTTGAATATTGTAGGATCTGCAGTGACTTCACTCAGTCACACAAGGTAATGGAACACATCTGAGGGATTGATCTTCATGGGGTATGCTATTGATGAAACTGTGGTCACAGAAATATTTTTTATTTGTAGGTACAAAATCAGCACATCATCAGGGGGTGGTTATTGTGACTGTGGTGATAAGGAAGCATGGAAAAGTGATGTATTCTGTGATATTCATGTTAAGGGCCAAATGGTACAACAATCACAAAATCCGTTAGAGAAGTTACCTCCTGACTTGGTAAGTATATTTATGTTGTTTGATACTAACCTTTACATAGAATGATTCAAGTAATCTTGCATGAGCATTTTTTTCTGTGATTTTATCTATTTTATACATGAGTATTTGAAATTTCATTCGTAGATGACCCAAAAAACTTGAAAAGATGTAAATTAAGTTTTCCAGTAGGAAATGTTTTTACTACCATGTTATGGTGAAGCATACTAAAGAGAAAAGGTAAAGACTCCAGGGCTGCAATTAACACCAGCATATCTTTTGTGTTAGAAACTGCAGAAGCTGGTGAAGTGTGTGAAAGAAGAAAGCTGAGAGTAAATGTGAATAAGAGCAAGGTTATTAGGTACAGTAGGTACAGTAGGGTTGAGGGACAAGTCAATTGGGAGGTAAGTTTGAATGGAGAAAAACTGATGAAAGTTCTGGGAGCGTTGAATGTGTGGAAGTCGAGAACATTATCTCGGAAAGCAAAAATGGGTATGTTTGAAGGAATAGTGGTTCCAACAATGTTATATGTTTTCGAGGCGTGGGCTGTAGATAGGGTTATGCGGAGGAGGGTGGATGTGCTGGAAATGAGATGTTTGAAGACAATATGTGGTGTGAGGTGGTTTGACTGAGTAAGTAATGTAAGGGTGAGAGAGATGTGTGGAAATAAAATGAGTGTGGTTGAGAGAGCAGAAGAGGGTGTTTTGAAATGGTTTGGTCACATGGAGAAAATGAGTGAGGGAAGATTGACCAAGAGGATATATATGTCAGAGGTGGAGTGAACAAGAAGCGGGAGACCATATTGGAGGTGGAAGGATGGAGTGGAAAGATTTTGAGTGATCGTAGCCTGAACATGCAGAAGGGCGAAAGGTGTGCAAGGAATAAAGTGAATTGGAACGATGGGGGGGACCAAGGTCGACGTACTGTCAATGGATTGAACCAGGGCATGTGAAGCGTCTGGGGTAAACTATGGAAAGTTGTGTGGGGCCTGGATGTGGAAAGGGAGCTGTGGTTTCGGTGCATTATTACATGACAGCTAGAGACTGAGTGTGAACGAAAGTGGCCTTTGTTGTCTTTTCCTAGTGCTACCTCGCGCACATGAGGGGGGAGGGGATATTATTTCGTGTGGCGGGGTGGTGATGGGAATGAATAAAGGCAGACAGTATGAATAATGTTCTTATCATTATTTTGCTTTGTTGCAGTCTCCCGCGTTTGCGAGGTAGAGCAAGGAAACAGACGAAAGAAATGGCCCAACCCACCCCCATACACATGTATATACATACATGTCCACACACACAAATATACTTACCCATACATCTCAATGTTCTTTTTTTTCTTTTAAACTATTTGCCATTTCCCGCGTTAGCGAGGTAGCGTTAAGAACAGAGGACTGGGCCTTTTTTGGAATATCCTCACCTGTCCCCCTCTGTTCCTTCTTTTGGAAAATTAAAAAAAAAATGAGAGGGGAGGATTTCCAGCCCCCCTCTCCCTCCCCTTTTAGTCGCCTTCTACGACACGCAGGGAATACATGGGAAGTATTCTTAATCCCCTATCCCCAGGGATAACATCTCAATGTACACATATATATACACACACAGACATACATACATACAGAAGAAGACGTCACGCGGGGAGTGCTCATCCTCCTCGTAGGCTCAGATTGGGGTGTCTAAATGTGTGTGGATGTAACCAAGATGTGAAAAAAGGAGAGATAGGTAGTATGTTTGAGGAAAGGAACCTGGATGTTTTGGCTCTTGAGTGAAACGAAACTTAAGGGTAAAGGGGAAGAGTGGTTTGGGAATGTCTTGGGAGTAAAGTCAGGGGTTAGTGAGAGGACAAGAGCAAGGGAAGGAGTAGCAGTACTACTGAAACAGGAGTTGTGGGAGTATGTGATAGAATGTAAGAAAGTAAATTCTCGATTAATATGGGTAAAACTGAAAGTTGATGGAGAGAGATGGGTGATTATTGGTGCATATGCACCTGGGCATGAGAAGAAAGATCATGTGAGGCAAGTGTTTTGGGAGCAGCTGAATGAGTGTGTTAGTGGTTTTGATGCACAAGACCAGGTTATAGTGATGGGTGATTTGAATGCAAAGGTGAGTAATGTGGCAGTTGAGGGAATAATTGGTATACATGGAGTGTTCTGTGTTGTAAATGGAAATGGTGAAGAGCTTGTAGATTTATGTGCTGAAAAAGGACTGGCGATTGGGAATACCTGGTTTAAAAAGAGAGATATACTTCAGTATATGTATGTAAGTTGGACAGATGGCCAGAGAGCGTTATTGGATTACATGTTAATTGACAGGTGCGCGAAAGAGAGACTTTTGGATGTTAATGTGCTGAGAGGTTCAACTGGAGGGATGTCTGATCATTATCTTGTGGAGGCAAAGGTGAAGATTTGTATGGGTTTTCAGAAAAGAAGAGAGAATGTTGGGGTGAAGAGGGTGGTGAGAGTAAGTGAGCTTGGGAAGGAGACTTGTGTGAGGAAGTACCTGGAGAGACTGAGTACAGAATGGAAAAAGGTGAGAACAAAGGAGGTAAGGGGAGTAGGGGGGAATGGGATGTATTTAGGGAAGCAGTGATGGCTTGCGCAAAAGATGCTTGTGGCATGAGAAGCATGGGAGATGGGTTGATTAGAAAGGGTAGTGAGTGGTGGGATGAAAAAGTAAGATTATTAGTGAAAGAGAAGAGAGAGGCATTTGGACGATTTTTGCATGGAAAAAATGGAAATGAGTGGGAGATGTATAAAAGAAAGAGACAAGAGGTCAGGAGAAAGGTGGAAGAGGTGAAAAAGAGGTTAAATGAGAGTTGGGGTGAGAGAGTATCATTAAATTTTAGGGAGAATAAAAAGATGTTCTGGAAGGAGGTAAATAAAGTGCGTAAGACAAGGGAGCAAATGGGAACTTCAGTGAAGGGGGCTAATGGGGAGGTGATAACAAGTAGTGGTGATGTGAGATGGAGTGAGTATTTTGAATGTTTGTTGAATGTGCTTGATGATAGAGTGGCAGATATAGGGTGTTTTGATCGAGGTGGTGTGCAAAGTGAGAGGGTTAGGGAAAATGATTTGGTAAACAGAGCAGAGGTAGTAAAAGCTTTGTGGAAGATGAAAGCCGGCAAGGCAGCAGGTTTGGATGGTATTGCAGTGGAATTTATTAAAAAAGGGGGTGACTGTATTGTTGACTGGTTGGTAAGGTTATTTAATGTATGTATGATTCATGAATTATGTACATGTGTGTATATGTATATGTCTGTGTGTGTATATATATGCATACTTTGAGATGTATAGGTGTGTATATTTGCATGTGTGGACATGTATGTATACACATATGTATGTGGGTGGGTTGGGCCATTCTTTCGTCTGTTTCCTTGCATTACCTGGCTAACGTAGGAGACAGCGACAAAGCAAAATGAATAAATAAATAAATGAATATTATAATATCTTCAAAGAGTATTGTTAAAGAATTCAAATATAAGATGTCTGATGAGTTTAGAAGAGCCACAGTTACCTCCAGCAACATAGTAGCAGGCTTGATTTTATGGACCTTCAATATGAGATTGGTGAACCCAGTGATAGTGCTCTTTGGTGCTTTTAAACTTTCCCAAGTGCTGCTTTGTGTTAACGTCATTTTTCAGGGTGGATGAAATTGTATTGTTACAATGTGTGTAAAGAACTTTGATAACCTGTGCTGAAATTGTTTAGACCTTAAAATACTGGAGAGGATTGAAAACGTTGAGGTATTTGTGCCCTTGAAAATAGCTTGTTCTTGGCTTAACAGGCATGGAAGACTAGAATATTACTAAAGAAGTTGAAAGGTGTTGCAAGAACTGTAAAAGCAAACTGTATAACCATCTGGGACCCAGAGATATGTCTTACATTGCCTGCAGTTGTTAGAAACAATGTGGACCATTCAGTAAAGAATTTTGAAAAGGGTCTGGACAAGTATATACATGATATATAACTAATATATAACAGTGGAAAGGGGAGAATGAATACTTCCCACACATTCCTCATGTGTCGTAGAAGGCGACTAAAGGGGAAGGGAGTGGGGGCTAGAAACCCTCCCCTCCTTGTATTGTAATTTTCTAAATGACGAAACAGAAGGAGTCATGTGGGAAGTGCTCATCCTCCTCGAAGGTTCAGTTTGGGGTGTCTAAACGTGTGTGGATGTCACCAAGATGAGAAAAAAAGGAGAGATAGGTAGTATGTTTGAGGAAAGGAACCTAGATGTTTTGGCTCTGAGTGAAACGAAGCTCAAGGGTAAAGGGGAAGTGTGGTTTGAGAATGTCGTGGAAGGAAAGTCAGGGGTTAGTGAGAGGACAAGAGCAAGGGAAGGGGTAGCACTACTCCTGAAACAGGAGTGGTGGGAGTATGTGCTAGAGTGTAAGAAAGTAAATTCTAGATTGATATCGGTAAAACTGAAAGTAGATGGAGAGATGCCTCCACAAGATAATCTTGTGGAGGCTAAGGTGAAGATTTGTATGGGTTTTCAGAAAAGAAGAGTGAATGTTGGGGTGAAGAGGGTGGTGAGAGTAAGTGAGCTTGAGAAGGAGACCTGTGTGAGGAAGTACCAGGAGAGACTGAGTACAGAATGGAAAAAGGTGAGAACAATGGAAGTAAGGGGAGTGGGGGAGGAATGGGATGTATTTAGGGAATCAGTGATGGATTGCACAAAAGATGCTTGTGGCATGAGAAGAGTGGGAGGTGGGTTGATTAGAAAGGGTAGTGAGTGGTGGGATGAAGAAGTAAGAGTATTAGTGAAAGAGAAGAGAGAGGCATTTGGACGATTTTTGCAGGGAAAAAATGCAATTGAGTGGGAGATGTATAAAAAGAAGAGACAGGAGGTCAAGAGAAAGGTGCAAGAGGTGAAAAAAAGGGCAAATGAGAGTTGGGGTGAGAGAGTATCATTAAATTTTAGGGAGAATAAAAAGATGTTCTGGAAGGAGGTAAATAAAGTGCGTAAGACAAGGGAGCAAATGGGAACTTCGGTGAAGGGCGCAAGTGGGGAGGTGATAACAAGTAGTGGTGATGTGAGAAGGAGATGGAGTGAGTATTTTGAAGGTTTGTTGAATGTGTTTGATGATAGAGTGGCAGATATAGGGTGTTTTGGTCGAGGTGGTGTGCAAAGTGAGAGGGTTAGGGAAAATGATTTGGTAAACAGAGAAGAGGTAGTGAAAGCTTTGCGGAAGATGAAAGCCGGCAAGGCAGCAGGTTTGGATGGTATTGCAGTGGAATTTATTAAAAAAGGGGGTGACTGTATTGTTGACTGGTTGGTAAGGTTATTTAATGTATGTATGACTCATGGTGAGGTGCCTGAGGATTGGCGGAATGCTTGCATAGTGCCATTGTACAAAGGCAAAGGGGATAAGAGTGAGTGCTCAAATTAAAGAGGTATAAGTTTGTTGAGTATTCCTGGTAAATTATATGGGAGGGTATTGATTGAGAGGGTGAAGGCATGTACAGAGCATCAGATTGGGGAAGAGCAGTGTGGTTTCAGAAGTGGTAGAGGATGTGTGGATCAGGTGTTTGCTTTGAAGAATGTATGTGAGAAATACTTAGAAAAGCAAATGGATTTGTATGTAGCATTTATGGATCTGGAGAAGGCATATGATAGAGTTGATAGAGATGCTCTGTGGAAGGTATTAAGAATATATGGTGTGGGAGGAAAGTTGTTAGAAGCAGTGAAAAGTTTTTATCGAGGATGTAAGGCATGTGTACGTGTAGGAAGAGAGGAAAGTGATTGGTTCTCAGTGAATGTAGGTTTGCGGCAGGGGTGTGTGATGTCTCCATGGTTGTTTAGTTTGTTGATGGATGGGGTTGTTAGGGAGGTAAATGCAAGAGTTTTGGAAAGAGGGGCAAGTATGAAGTCTGTTGGGGATGAGAGAGCTTGGGAAGTGAGTCAGTTGTTGTTCGCTGATGATACAGCGCTGGTGGCTGATTCATGTGAGAAACTGCAGAAGCTGGTGACTGAGTTTGGAAAAGTGTGTGGAAGAAGAAAGTTAAGAGTA
The DNA here is from genome assembly GCF_036320965.1 of Panulirus ornatus. Classification (NCBI taxonomy): domain Eukaryota; kingdom Metazoa; phylum Arthropoda; class Malacostraca; order Decapoda; family Palinuridae; genus Panulirus; species Panulirus ornatus. The sequence goes on from NC_092237.1 coordinate 43,844,162, forward strand.
AATGTGAATAAGAGCAAGGTTATTAGGTACAGTAGGGTTGAGGGTCAAGTCAATTGGGAGGTGAGTTTGAATGGAGAAAAACTGGAGGAAGTGAAGTGTTTTAGATATCTGGGAGTGGATCTGGCAGCGGATGGAACCATGGAAGCGGAAGTGGATCATAGGGTGGGGGAGGGGGCGAAAATCCTGGGGGCCTTGAAGAATGTGTGGAAGTCGAGAACATTATCTCGGAAAGCAAAAATGGGTATGTTTGAAGGAATAGTGGTTCCAACAATGTTGTATGGTTGCGAGGCGTGGGCTATGGATAGAGTTGTGCGCAAGAGGATGGATGTGCTGGAAATGAGATGTTTGAGGACAATGTGTGGTGTGAGGTGGTTTGATCGAGTGAGTAACGTAAGGGTAAGAGAGATGTGTGGAAATAAAAAGAGCGTGGTTGAGAGAGCAGAAGAGGGTGTTTTGAAGCGGTTTGGGCACATGGAGAGGATGAGTGAGGAAAGATTGACCAAGAGGATATATGTGTCGGAGATGGAGGGAACAAGGAGAAGAGGGAGACCAAATTGGAGGTGGAAAGATGGAGTGAAAAAGATTTTGTGTGATCGGGGCCTGAGCATGCAGGAGGGTGAAAGGAGGGCAAGGAATAGAGTGAATTGGAGCGATGTGGTATACCGGGGTTGACGTGCTGTCAGTGGATTGAAGCAGGGCATGTGAAGCGTCTGGGGTAAACCATGGAAAGCTGTGTAGGTATGTATATTTGCGTGTGTGGACGTATGTATATACATGTGTATAGGGGGGGTTGGGCCATTTCTTTCGTCTGTTTCCTTGCGCTACCTCGCAAACGCGGGAGACAGCGACAAAGTATAAAAAAAAAAAAAAAAAAAAAAGATGGAGAGATGTGGGTGATTATTGGTTTATATGCACCTGGGCATGAGAAGAAAGATCATGAGAGGCAAGTGTTTTGGGAGCAGCTGAGTGAGTGTGTTAGTAGTTTTGAAGCACGAGACCGGGTTATAGTGATGGGTGATTTGAATGCAAAGGTGAGTAATGTGGCAGTTGAGGGAATAATTGGTGTACATGGGGTGTTCATTGTTGTAAATGGTAATGGTGAAGAGCTTGTAGATTTATGTGCTGAAAAAGGACTGTTGATTGGGAATACCTGGTTTAAAAAGAGAGATATACATAATTATACATATGTAAGTAGGAGAGATGGCTAGAGAGCGTTATTGGATGACGTGTTAATTGACAGGCGTGCGAAAAAGATACTTTTGGATGTTAATGTGCTGAGAGGTGCAACTGGAGGGATGTCTGATCATTATCCTGTGGAGACGAGGTGAAGATTTGTAGCGGTTTTCAGAAAAGAAGAGAGAACGTTAGGGTGAAGAGAGTGGTGAGAGTAAGTGAGCTTGGGAAGGAGACTTGTGTGAGAAAGTACCAGGAGAGACTGAGTACAGAATGGAAAAAGGTGAGAACAAAGGAGGTAAGGGGAGTGGGGGAGGAATGGGATGTATTTAGGGAAGCAGTGATGGCTTGTGCAAAAGATGCTTGTGGCATGAGAAGCATGGGAGGTGGGTAGATTAGAAAGGGTAGTGAGTGGTGGGATGAAGAAGTAAGATTATTAGTGAAAGAGAAGAGAGAGGCATTTGGACGATTTTTGCAGGGAAATGATGCAAATGAGTGGGAGATGTATAAAAGAAAGAGGCAGGAGGTCAAGAGAAAGGTGCAAGAGGCAAAAAAGAGGGCAAATGAGAGTTGGAGTGAGTGAGTATCATTAAATTTTAGGGAGAATAAAAAGATGTTTTGGAAAGAGGAAAATAAAGTGCATAAGACAAGGGAACAAATGGGAACATCAGTGAAGGGGGCTAATGGGGAGGTGATAGCAAGTAGTGGTGATGTGAGAAGGAGATGGAGTGAGTATTTTGAAGGTTTGTTGAATGTGTTAGATGATAGAGTGGCAAATATAGGGTGTTTTGGTCGAGGTGGTGTGCAAAGTGAGAGGGTTAGGGAGCATGATTTGGTAAACATAGAAGAGGTAGTAAAAGCTTTGTGGAAGATGAAAGCCAGCAAGGCAGCGGGTTTGGATGGTATTGCAGTGGAACTTATTTAAAAAGGGGATGACTGTATTGTTGACTGGTTGGTAAGGTTATTTAATGTATGTATGACTCATGGTGAGGTGCCTGAGGATTGGCGGAATGCTTGCATAGTGCCATTGTGCAAAGGCAAAGGGGATAAGAGTGAGTGCTCAAATTACAGAGGTGTAAGTTTGTTGAGTATTCCTGGTAAATTATATGGGAGGGTACTGATTGAGAGGGTGAAGGCATGTACAGAGCATCAGATTGGGGAAGAGCAGTGTGGTTTCAGAAGTGGTAGAGGATGTGTGGATCAGGTTTTTGCTTTGAAAAATGTATGTGAGAAATACTTAGAAAAGCAGATGGATTTGTATAAAGCATTTATGGATTTTGAGAAGACATATGATAAGAGTTAATAGAGATGGTCTGTGGAAGGTATTGAGAATATATGGTGCGGGAGGTAAGTTGTTAGAAGCAGTGAAAAGTTTTTATCAAGGATGTAAGGCATGTGTACATGTAGGAAGAGAGGAAAGTGATTGGTTCTCAGTGAATGTTGGTTTGCAGCAGGGGTGCGTGATGTCTCCATGGTTGTTTAATTTGTTTATGGATGGGGTTTTTAGGGAGGTGAATACAATAGTTTTGGAGAGAGGGGTAAGTATGCAGTCTGTTGTGGATTAGAGAGCTTGGGAAGTGAGTCAGTTGTTGTTTGCTGATGATGCAGCGCTGGTGGCTGATTCGGGTGAGAAACTTTAGAAGCTGGTGACTGAGTTTGGTAAAGTGTGTGAAAAGAGAAAGCTGAGAGTAAATGTGAATAAGAGCAAGGTTATTAGGTACAGTAGGGTTGAGGGACAAGTCAATTGGGAGGTACGTTTGAATAGAGAAAAACTGTAGTAAGTGAAGTATTTTAGATATCTGTGAGTGGATTTGGTAGCGGATGGAACCATGGAAGCATAAGTGAATCATAGGGTGGGGGAGGGGGCGAAAATTCTGGGAGCATTGAAAAATGTGTGGAAGTCGAGAACAGTATCTTGGAAAGCAAAAGTGGGTATGTTTGAATGAATAGTGGTTCCAACAATGTTATATGGTTCCGAGGCATGGGCTATAGATAGAGTTGTGCGGAGAAGGGTGGATGTGCTGGAAATGAGATGTTTGAGGACAATATGTGGTGTGAGGTGGTTTGATCGATTAAATAATGAAAGGGTAAGAGAGATGTGTGGTAATAAAAAGAGTGTGGTTGAGAGAGCAGAAGAGGGTGTTTTGAAATGGTCTGGTCACATGGAGAGAATGAGTAAGGAAAGATTGACAAAGTGGATATATGTGTCAGAGGTGGAGGAAATGAGGAGAAGTGGGAGACCAAACTGGAGATGGAAAGATGGAGTGAAAAAGATTTTGAGTGATAGGGGCCTGAACATGCAGGAGGGTGAAACGCGTGCAAGGAATAGAGTGAATTGGATCGATGTGGTATACCGGGGTCGACATGCTGTCAATGGATTGAACCAGGGCATGTGAAGCATCTGGGGTAAACCATGGAAGGTTTTGTGGGGCCTGGATGTGGAAAGGAGGCTGTAGTTTCGGTGCATTATACCTGACAGCTAGAGAGTGAGTGTGAACGAATGTGGCCTTTGTTGTCTTTTCCTAGCGCTACCTCGCACACATGTAGGGGAGGGGGTTGTTGTTTCATGTGTGGCGGGGTGGCGATGGGAATGAATAAGGCAGACAGTATGAATTATGTACATGTGTATATATGTATATGTCTGTGTATGTATATATATGTATCCGTTAAGATGAATAGGTATGTCTATGTGCATGTGTGGATGTGTATGTTTCTACATGTGTATGTGGGTGGGTTGGACCATTCTTTTGTCTGTTTCCTTGTGCTACCTTGCTAATGCGGGAGACAGTGACAAAGTATAATAATGATAAAAAAAAAATACCTTGTGAAACAAAGCTGAAGAGTAAATGGGAAGAATGGTTTGGGAATGTTTTAGGAGTAACGTCGGGGGTTGGTAAGAGGACAAGAGCAAAGGAAAGGCTAGCACTACTCCTGAAACAGGAGTTGTGGGAGTATGTGATAGAGTGTAAGAAAGTAAACTCTAGATTGATATGGATAAATGTGAAAGTGGTTGGAGGGAGATGGGTGATTATTGGTGCCTATGCACCTGGGCATGAGAAGAAAGATCATGAGGGGCAAGTGTTTTGGGAGCAGCTGAGTGAGTGTGTTAGCAGTTTTGATGCACGAGACTGGGTAATAGTGATGGGTGATTTGAATGCAAAGGTGAGTAATGTGGCAGTTGAGGGAATAACTGGTGTACATGGGGTATTCAGTGTTGTAAATGGAAATGGTGAAGAGCTTGTAGATTTGTTTGCTGAAAAAGGACTGTTGATTGGGAATACATTAGTTTAAGAAGAGAGCTGTACGTAAGTATAAGTATGTAAATAGGAGAGATGGCCAGAGAGCGTTTTTGGATTACGTATTAATTGATAGGCATGTGAAAGAGAGACTTGGATGTTAATGTGCTGAAAGGTGCCACTGGAGGGATGTCTGATCATCATCTTGTGGGGGTGAAGGTGAAGATTTGTAAAGGTTTTCAGAAAAGAAGAATGTTGGGGTGAAGAGAGTGGTGAGATTAAGTAAGCTTCGAAAGGAGACTTGTATGAGGAAGTACCAGGAGAGATTGAGTGCAGAATGGAAAAAGGTGAGAGCAAAGGATGTAAGGGGATTGGGCAAGGAATGGGATGTATTTAGGGAAGCAGTGATGACTTGTGCAAAAGATGCTTGTGGCATGAGAAGTGTAGGAGGTGGGCAGATTAGAAAGGGTAGTGAGTGGTTGGATGAAGAAATAAGATTATTTAATAGTGAAAGAGAAGAGAGGCATTTGGACAATTTTTGCATGGAAATAGTTTAAATGAGTGGGAGATGTATAAAAGAAAGAGGCAGGAGGTCAAGAGAAAGGTGCAAGAGATGAAAAAGAGGGCAAGTGAGAGTTAGGGTGAGAGAGTTTCATTAGATTTTAGGGAGAATAAAAAGATGTTTTGGAAAGGGGTAAATAAAGTGCATGAGACAAGAGAACAAATGGGAACATCGGTGAAGGGGGCTAATGGGGAGGTAATAACAGGTTGTGGTGGTGTGAGAAGGAGATGGAGTGAGTATTTTGAAGGTTTGATGAATGTGTTTGTTGATAGAGTGGCAGATATAGGGTGCTTTGGTCGAGGTGGTGTGTGAAGTGAGAGGGTTAGGGAGAATGATTTGGTAAACAGAGAAGAGGTAGTGAAAGTTTTGCAGAAGATGAAACCTGGGAAGGTAGCGGGTTTGGATGGTATTGCAGTGGAATTTATTAAAATGGGTGTTTGTGTTGTTAACTGGTTGGTGAGGATATTCATTGTATGTATGGTTCGTGGTGAAGTGTCCGAGGATTGGCAGAATGCATGTATAGTGACATTGCACAAAGATATAAGTTTGTTGAGTACTCCTGGGAAATAATATGGGAGGTTATTGATTGAGATGGTGAAGGCAAGTACAGAGCATCAGATTGGGTAAGAGCAGTGTGATTTCAGAAGTGGTAGAGGATGTGTGGATCAGGTGTTTGCTTTGAAGAATGTATGTGAGAAATACTTAGAAATACAGATGGATTTGTATGTAGCATTTTTGGATCTGGAGAAGGCATATGATATGAGTTGATAGAGATGCTTTGTGAAAGGTATTAAGAGTATATGGTGTCAGAGGTAAGTTACTGGAAGCAGTGAAATGTTTTTATCAAGGATGTAAGGCATATGTATGAGTAGGAAGAAAGGAAAGTGATTGGTTCTCAGTGAATGTCGGTTTGTGGCAGGGGTGCTTGATGTCTCCATGGTTGTTTAATTTGTGTATGGATGGGGTTGTTAGAGAGGTGAATGCAAGAGTTTTGGAGAGGAGCAAGTATGCAGTTTGTTGTGGGTGAGAGGGCTTGGGAAGTAAGTCATTTGTTGTTCACTGTTGATAGAGCGCTGGTGGATGATTTGGGTGAGAAACTGCAGAAGCTGGTGACTGAGTTTGGTAAAGTGTGTGAAAGAAGACAGCTGAGAGTAGATGTGAATAAGAGCAAGGTTATTAGGTACAAAAGGGTTGAGTGACAAGTCAATTGGGAGGTAAATTTGAATGGAGAAAAACTTGATGAAATGAAGTATTTTAGATATCTGGGAGTGGATTTGGCAGCGGATGGAACCATGGATGCGGAAGTAAATCATAGGGTGGGGGAGGGGGCGAAAATCCTGGGAGCCTTGAAGAATGTGTGGAAGTCGAGAACATTATCTCGGAAAGCAAAAATGGGTATGTTTGAAGGAATAGTGGTTCCAACAATGTTGTATGGTTGTGAGGCATGGGCTATGGATAAGAGCTGTGCGCAGGAGGGTGGATGTGCTGGAAATGAGATGTTTGAGGACAATGTCTGGTGTGAGGTGGTTTGATCGAGTAAGTAATGTAAGGGTAAGAGAGATGTGTGGAAATAAAAAGAGTGTGGTTGAGAGAGCAGAAGAGGGTGTTTTGAAATGGTTTGGGCACATGGAGAGAATGAGTGAGGAAAGATTGACCAAGAGGATATATGTGTCGAAGGTAGAGGGAATGAGGAGAAGTGGGAGACCAAATTGGAGGTGGAAAGATGGAGTGAAAAAGATTTTGAGTGATCGGGGCCTGTACATGCAGGAGGGTGAAAGGCGGGCAAGGAATAGAGTGAATTGGATCGATGTGATATACCAGGGTTGACGTGCTCTCAGTGGATTGAATCATGGCATGTGAAGCGTCTGGGGTAAACCATGGAAAGTTGTGTGGGGCCTGGATGTGGAAAGGGAGCTGTGGTTTCGGGCATTATTGCACGACAGCTAGAGACTGAGCATGAACGAATGGGGCCTTTGTTGTCTTTTCCTAGCGCTACCTCGCACACATGAGGGGGGAGGGGGATGGTTTTCCATGTGTGGGGAGGTGGCGATGGTAATAAATAAAGGCAGACAGTGTGAATTGTGTGCATGGGTATATATGTATGTGTCTGTGTGTGTATATATATGTGTACCTTGAGATGTATAGGTATGTATATTTGCATGTGTGGATGTGTATGTACATACATGTGTATGGGGGTGGGTTGTGCCATTTCTTTCGTCTGTTTCCTTGCGCTACCTCGCAAATGCGGGAGACAGCAACAAAGCAAAAAAAATAAATAAATGAATAATAACTTGTATAGCATCCAGAATGTGATGGTTACAAAGGACTAAGGGCTCTTGCCACAGATATCCTGGCTGATCAGAGGAGCAACCCAACAGCTTGGTCTGAGGCTGAGCTTTGGGATGAATGACCTCTAAAATCCTCATATGTCTGTAAAGTAAGGGATATTGTTTTATATTTCATTTTGTATTTAAAAGTTAGAAAACCAGATTAAAGACAGGAAGTGATTTTTTAGGTATCCTATATGCTGTGTAGTTTCCACACTGCACTTTTAAGTTCTTGATCCCATTCCATAATTGATTCCATTTTATAATTGGTAATATGATATGAGAGAGAGTGATATTTGAATGCAGTTAGAACGAGAATGAAGATTGCATCTTGTAGATCTTGACACCTCATCCCACTTGTAACTCCCTCAGGGGGGGGTGGCCATGGCAATGGAGTTCGAATTACTAGTGAACTCCATTGCTGCTTTGTGGACTTTAGTGTCTCATGTTTAACAAGCCGTTGGCAGAGGGGAACTCTAGCACAGTGTTTGCAGGGGCTCATACCTAAAGTTGCTATTGGCTGCTCTTTTCTAATGTTCCTACTTACTTTTTTTGTCTTTGGTTTATACCTAATTTTGCTGTCTAAATGTTCCATCCTATAACCTCTATCTAATTGCTCCTAACATTTTGCCAGGAGTCAGGGCTAACACCGAGTACTCACTTCAGAAAAATCTAGTTACAAAGAATGATCTGTGTGAATTAAGAGTTTTCAAGTAGTATGTATGACTAGGAGAGATTGTATGTTTGTAGACAAAATGCCAATAGTCCTCATGTGGGTAAGGCAGAAAGAAAGGACAGCTGCCTTGTCAGAGGAGTGCAGCTTGACAACCACTGAAGTTTTTGGTTTGAAAAATTGACATACGGTGAATGAGTTTCAAGGAGCTCAAATCAGATGAGGATGTCATAGGAATATTTGATCATATACAGTGGAGGTATTTTACCTTTGGAAGTGGTGTAGGTAGGCAGTTAAGCAAAGGAAAAAATGTAGTATCACGTATGTCAATGTGGAAGCTGATGATACACTACATAATTTGAGGGTAAGTGTGAAAATTAATTCAGAGGCTCTAGATGCTTAATGCACCTCAGGTGAATGGGAATGGAGTTGATAATGATGAATTATTATTTTTATTATTATTAGTTTTTCATACATATTCGCCATTTCCCATTTTAATGAGGAAGCTTCAAGAACAGAGGACTGAGCCTTAGAGGATAATACTTCACTTAACCCTCTTCTTTGTTCTTTCTTTTGGACAAGTAAACACTGGAGGACAGGATTTCCGGCCCCCCTGCTTCCACCTCTTTTAGTTACCCTTTACAACACACAGGGAATGTATGGGAAGTAATCTTTCTCCCGTCTCCAGAGATTATTATTATTTATTTATTATACTTTGTTGTCTCTCGAGTTAGCGAGGTAGCGCAAGGAAACAGATGAAAGAATGGCCTAACCCACCCACATACACATGTATGTACATACACGTCCACACACGCACATATACATACCTATACATTTCAACATATATATATATATACACGCATGTACATAATTCATATTTGCTGCCTTTATTCATTCCCGTTGCCACCCCGCCACACATGAAATGACAACCCCCTCTCCTCACACATGCATGAGGTGGTGCTAGGAAAAGATGACGAAGGCCACATTCGTTCACACTCAGTCTCTAGCTGTCATGTATAATGCACTGAAACCACAGCTCCCTTTCCACATCCAGGCCCCACTAAACTTTCCATGGTTAACCCAGACGCTTCACATGCCCTGGTTCAATCCATTGACAGCGCGTCCAACCTGGTATACCACACCGTTCCAATTCACTCTTTTCCTTACACGCCTTTCACCCTCCTGCATGTTCAGGCCCTGATCACTCAAAATCTTTTTCACTCCATCCTTCAACCTCCAATTTGGTCTCCCACTTCTCGTTCCCTCCACTTCTGACACATATATCCTCTTGGTCAATCTTTCCTCACTCATTCTCTCCATGTGACTAAACCATTTCGTTACACCCTCTTCTGCTCTCTCACCCACACTCTTTTTATTACCATACATCTCTCTTACCCTTTCATTACTTAGTCAAACCACCTCACACCACATATTGTCCCCAAACATCTAATTTCCTGCACATCCATCCTCCTCTGCACAACCCTATCTATAGTCCATGCCTTGCAACCATATAACATTGTTGGAACTACTATTCCTTCAAACTTACCTGTTTTTGCTTTTTGAGATAATGTTCTCGCCTTCCACACATTTTTCAACGTTCCCAGAAACTTTCACCCTCCTCCCCCACCTTTTGACTCACTTCCGCTTCCATGGTTCCATCTGCTGCCAAATCCACTCCCAGATATCTAAAACACTTCAGTTCCTCCAGTTTTTCCTCTTTCAAACTTACCTCCAACGCTTCTATGTTTCCATCCGCTGCCAAATCCACTCCCAGACATATAAAACACTTCACTTCCTCCAGTTTTTCTTCATTCAAACTTACCTCCCAGTTGACTTGTCCCTCAACCCTACTGTACCTAATAACCTTGCTCTTACTCACATTTACTCTCAGCGTTTTTCTTTCACACACTTTACCAAACTCAGTCACCAGCTTTTGCAGTTTCTGTCCCGAGTCAGCCACCAGCACTGTATCATCAGGGAACAACAACTGACTCACATTGAAAGCCCTCTCATCCACAACAGACTGCATACTTGCCCCTCTCTCCAAAACTCTTGCATTCACTTCCCTAACAATCCCATCTATAAACAACTGAACAACCATGGAGACATCACGCACCCCTGCCGCAAACCGACATTCACTGAGAACCAATCACTTTCCTCTCTTCCTACTCATACACCTGCCTTACATCCTCGATAAAAACTTTTCACTGCTTCCAGCAACTTGCTTCCCTCACCATATACTCTTAATACCTTCCACAGAGCATCTCTATCAACTCTATCATCATATACCTTCTCCAGATCCATAAATGCTACATACAAATCCATTTGTTTTTCTAAGTATTTCTCACATACATTCTTCAAAGCAAATACCTGATCCACACCTCCTCTACCACATCTGAAACTACACTGCCCTTCCCCAATCTGATGCTCTGTACATGCCTTTGCCCTCTCAATCAATACCCTCCCATATAATTTCCCAGGACTACTCAACAAACTTATACCTCTGTAATTTGAACACTCACCTATATCCCCTTTGCCCTTGTACAATGGCTCTATGCATGCATTCCCCCAATCCTCAGGCACTTCACCATGAGCTATACATATATTGAATATCCTCACCAACCAGTTAACAACACAGTCACCCCCTTTTTTAATAAATTCCACTGCAGTACCATCCAAACCTGCTGCCTTGCTGGTTTCACCTTCTGCAAAGCTTTCTTTACCTCTTCTCTGTTTACTAAATCATTTTCCCTAACCCTCTCACCTTGCACACCACCTCGACTAGAACAACCTATATCTGCCACTCTATCATCTAACACATTCAACATACCTTAGAAATACTCACTACATTTTCTCACATCACCACTACTTGTTATTACCTCCCCATTAGCCCCCTTCACCAATGTTCCCATTTGTTCTCTTGTCTTACGCACTTTATTTACCTCCTTCCAAAACATCTTTTTATTCTCCCTAAAATTTAATGAAACTCTCACCCCAACTCTCATTTGCCTTCTCTTTCACCTCTTGCACCTTTCTCTTGACTCCTGCCTCTTTCTTTTATACATATTCCCTGCAAAAATTGTACAAATGCCTCTCTCTTCTCTTTCACTAATAATCTTACTTCATCATCGCACCATTCACAACCCTTTCTAATCAGCCCACCTCCCACGCTTCTCATGCCACAAGCATCTTTTGCATAAGCCGTCACTGCTTCCCTAAATACATCCCATTTCTCCCCCACTCCCCTTATGTCCTTTGCTCTCGCCTTGTTTCATTCTGCACTCAATCTCTCCTGGTACTTCCTCACACAAGTCTCCTTCCGAAGCTCACTTACTCTCACCACTCTCTTCACCCCAGCATTCCTCTGGAGACCTCTACAAATCTTCACTTTCACCTCCACAAGATAATGATCAGACAATCCTCCATTATGTCAGAAAGCTGAAATGGGTACGTTTGAAGGAATAATGGTTCCAACAATGTTATATGGTTGCAAGGCGTGGGCTATAGATAGGGTTGTGTGGAGGAGGGTGGATATGTTGGAAATGAGATGTTTGAGGAAAATATGTGGTGTGAGGTGGTTTGATCGAGTAAGTAATGAAAGGATAAGATAGATGGGTGGTAATGAAAAGAGTGGTTGAAAGAGCAGAAGAGGGTGTTTCGAAATGGTTTGGTTACTTGGAGAGAATGAGTAAGGAAAGATTGACAAAGAGGATATATGTGTCAGAGGTGGAGGGAACGAGGAGAAGTGGGAGACCAAATTGGAGGTGGAAAGATGGAGTGAAAAAGATTTTGAGCGATTGGAGCCTGAGTATGCAGGAGGGTGAAAGGTGTGCAAGGAATAGAGTGAATTGGAATGATGTGGTATACCAGGGTGGATGTGCTGTCAATGGATTGAACCAGGGCATGTGAAGTGTCTGGCGTAAACCATAGAAAGTTTTGTGGGGCCTGGATGTGGAAAGGGAACTGTGGTTTCGGTGCATTATACATGACGGTTAGAGACTGAGTGTAAACGAATGTGGCCTTTGTTTTTATCTAGCACTGCCTTGCGCTCGTGTGGGGGGGAGGGGATTGTCATTTCATGTGTGGCAGGGTGGCAACAGTAGTGAATGAAGGCAGCAAGTATGAATTATGTACATGTGTATATATGTATATGTCTTTGTATGTATATATGTGTATGCTTTGAAATGTATAGGTATGTATATGTGCGTGTGTGGACGTGTATGTATATACATGTGTATGTGGGTGAGCTGGGGCATTCTTTCATCTGTTTCCTTGCGCTACCTCGCTAATGTGGGAGACAGCAACAGCGTATGATAAAAAGATAATGAAAATAATCCTTCCAGTTGCACCTCTCAGCACATTATCATCCAACAGTCTCTCTTTCACGCACCTATTAATTAACACATAATCCAGTAACGCTGTCTGGCCATCTCTCCTACTTACACTTATGTATATCTCTCTTTTTAAACCAGGTATTCCCAATCACCAGTCCTTTTTCAGCACAAATCTACAAGCTCATCATCATTTCTGTTTATAACACTGAACACCCCATGTATACCGATTATTCCCTCAACTGCCACATTACTCACTTTTGCATTCAAATCAAGTTAATTGTGAGGCAAGGTTGAGTGGAGAAAAACTGATGGAAGTGGAGTGTTTTAGATATCTGGGAGTGGATTTAGCAGGGGATGGAACCATGGAAGCGGAAGTGAGTCACAGGGTAGGGGAGGGGGTGAAGGTTCTGGGCGAATTGAAAAATGTGTGGAAGGTGAGAACGTTATCTCGGAGAGCAAAAATGAGTATGTTTCAAGGAATAGTAGTTCCAACAATGTTATATGGTTGCGAGGCATATAGATAGGGTTGTGCAGAGGAATGTGGATTTATTGGAAATGAAATGTTTGAGGACAATATGTGGTGTGAGCTGGTTTGATCGAGTAAGTAATGAAAGGTTAAGAGAGATGTGTGGTGGTACAAAGATTGTAATGGAGAGAACAGAAGAGGGTGTTTTGAAATGGTTTTGTCACATAGAGAGAATGTGTGAGGAAAGATTGACAAGGAGGATATATGTGTCAGTTGTGGAGGGAACAAGGGGAAGTAGGAGACCAAATTTGAGGTGGAAGGATGGAGTGAAAAAGATTTTGAGCAATCGGGACCTGAACATACAGGAAGATGAAAGGCGTGTAAGGAATAAAGTGAATTGGAAGAATATGGTATACCATGATGGATGTGCTGCTAATGGATTGAACCAGGGCATGTGAAGAATCTCAGGTAAACCATGGAAAGTTTTGTGGGGCCTAGATGTGGAAAGGGAGCTGTGGTTTCAATGCATTATACATGACAGCTAGAGACTGAGTGTGAATGAATGTGGCCTTTGTTGTCTTTTCCTAGCGCTACGTTGTGCACGCAGGGGTGAGGGGGTGCTGTTTTTTTCTTGTGTACCGAGGTGGCGAAGGGAATGGATGAAGGCAGCAAGTGTGAATATGTACATGTGTGTATATGCTAATGTCTATGTATTTATATGTATGTATACATTGAAATGTTTAGGTGCATATATGTGCGTGTGTGGGTGTTTATGTGTATGTGCGTGTATGTGGGTGTGTTGGGCCATTCTTTTGTCTGTTTCCTTGCACTACCTTGCTAATGCGGGAGACAGCGACTGAGGACAATAGATAGATAAGAAATAATTATTATTATTATATTCCCATGCTTGTTTATGGATGGGATGGTTAGGAAGGTAAATGCATGAGTTTTGGAGAGAGGGGCAAATAATCCTTCCATTGGGGATGAGAGGGCTTCGGAAGTGAGTCAGTTGTTCTCTGATGATACAACTCTGATGGCTGATTTTAGTAAGAAACTGCAGAAGTTTGTGACTGAGTTTTGAAAAGTGTGTGAAAGGGGAAAGTTGAGAGTAAATGTGAATAAGAACAAGGTTATTGGGTTCACTAAGGTTGAGGGATGAGTTAATTGGGATGTAAGTTTGAATTGAGAAAAATTGGAGGAAGTGAAGTATTTTAGATATGTGGGAGTGGACTTAACAGCGAATGGAATCATGGAAGTGGGAGTGAGTCGCAGGATGGGGGAGGGGGAGAAGGTTCTGGGAGCAATGAAGAATGTGTGGAAGGACAGATCTTTATGTAGGAGAGCAAAAATGGGTATGTTTGAAGGAATAGTAGTTCCAACAGTATTGTTATATGGTTGCGAGGCATGGGTTGTGCGGAGGAGGGTTGATGTGTTGGAAATGAGATGTTTGAGGACAGTATGTGGTGTGAGGTGGTTTGATCAATTAAGTAATGAAAGGGTAAGAGAGATGTGTGGAAGTAGCGCAGAAGAGGATGTGTTGTAATGGTTTGGACATATGGAGAGAATAAGTAATGAAAGATTGACAAAGAGGATATATGTGTCAGAGCTAGAGGGAACAAGAGAAGCGGAAGACCAAATTGGAAGTGGGAGGATGGATTGCAAAAGATTTTGAGAGATTGGGGCTTGAACATTCAGGAGGGTGAGGCATGCAAGGAATAGAGTGAATTGGAACGATGTGGTATACTTGGGTCGACATGTTGTCAATGGACTGAACCTGGATGTGTAAAAGGTCTGGGATAAAGCATGGAAAGTTCCGTGGGGCCTGGATGTGGATAGGGAGCTGTGGTTTCGGTGCATTACACATGACGGCTCGAAACATACCCATTTTTTCTCTAAGATAATGTTCTCTCCTTTCACACATTGTGCCTTCCTCCCAGAACCTTCGCCCCCTCCCCCTTCCAGTGGCTCACTTCCACTACCATGTTTCCATTTGCTCCGAAGTCCACTCCCAAATATCTGAAGCACTTTACTTCCTCCAAATTTTTTTCTATTCAAACTTACCTCCCAAGTAACTTGTCCCTCAACCCTGCTAAACCTAATAACCTTGCTCTTATTCACATTTACTCTCAACTTTCTCCTTTCACACACTTTCCAAACTCGGTCACCAACTTCTGCAGTTTCTCACTTGAATCAGCCACCAGAGCTCTGTCATCAGTCAACAACAATGGACTTACTTCCCAGGTCCTCTCATCTCCAACAGATTGCATACTCTCGCCTTTCTCCAAAACTCTTGAATTTACCTCCCTAACCACCCAATCCATGAACAAATTAATCAACCATGGGGACATCACACACCCCTGCCGCAGACTGACTTTCACTGGGAACCAGTCACTCTCCTCTCTTGCTTCTCGTATAAACTTTTCACTGCTTCTAGCAACTTACCTCCCACACCATATATGTGTGTGTATGGGCATTTATATATATGTGTGTGTATATCAGTGGAATAGGCCATTCTTCATCTGTTTCCTGGCCGTACCTCGCTGATGCTGGAAACAGCAGTCAAGTATAATGATTAATTATTATATTTATCATTTTGCTTTTTTTGCTGTCTCCCGTTTCAGCGAGGTAGCGCAAGGAAACAGATGAAAGAATGGCCCAACCCACCCACATACACATGTATATACATACACATCCACACACACAAATATACATACCTATATATTTCAATGTATACATATATGTACACACACAGACATATACATATATACACGTGCACATAATTCATACTGTCTGCCTTTATTCATTCCCATCGCCACCCCACCACACATGAAAATAACCACCCACTCCCCCCAAATGTGCGTGAGGTAGCGCTAGGAAAAGACAACAAAGGCCACTCGTTCACATTCAGTCTCTAGCTGTCATGTAATAATGCACCGAAACCACAGCTCCCTTTCCACATCCAGGCCCCACAGAACTTTCCATGGTTTACCCCAGACGCGTCACATGCCCTGGTTCAATCCATTGACAGCACGTCCACCCCGGTATACCACATCGTTCTGATTCACTATATTCCTTGCACGCCTTTCACCCTCCTGCATGTTCAGGCCCTGATCACTCAAAATCTTTTTCACTCCATCTTTCCACCTCCAATTTGGTCTCCCACTTCTCCTCGTTCCTTCCACCTCTGACACATATATCCTCTTTGTCAATCTTTCCTCTCTCATTCTCTCCATGTGACCAAACCATTTCAACACACCCTCTTCTGCTCTCTCAACCACACTCTTTTTATTACCACACATCTCTCTTACCCTATTATTACTTACTCGATCTAACCACCTCACACCACATACTGTCCTCAAACATCTCATTTCCAGCATATCCACCCTCCTCTGCACAACTCTATCTACAGCCCACACCTCGCAAACATAAAACATTGGTGGAACCACTATTTCTTCAAACATAGCCATTTTTGCTTTCGGAGATGATGTTCTCGACTTCCACACATTCTTCAATGCTCCCAGAACTTTCGCTCCCTGCCCCACCCAGTGATTCACTTCTGCTTCCATGGTTCCATCCACTGCCAAATCCCCTCCCAGATATCTAAAACACTTCACTTCCTCCAGTTTTTCTCCATTCAAACTTAACTCCCAATTGAGTTGTCCCTCAACCCTACTGTACCTAATAACCTTACTCTTATTCACATTTAGTCTCTGCTTTCTTCTTACACACTTGACCAAACTCAGTCACCAGCTTCTGCACTTTCTCACACAAATCAGCCACCAGCGCTGTATCATCAGCTAACAACAACTGACTCACTTCCCAAGCTCTCTCATCCACAACAGACTGCATACTTGCCCCTCTTTCCAAAACTCTTGCATTCACCTCCCTAACAACCCCATCCATAAACAAATTAAACAACCATGGAGACATCACACACCCCTGCCACAGACCTACATTCACTGAGAACCAATCACTTTCCTCTCTTCCTACACGTACACATGCCTTACATCCTCGATAAAAACTTTTCACTGCTTCTAACAACTTGCCTCCCACACCATATATTCTTAATACCTTCCACAGAGCCTCTGTATCAACTCAGTCGTATGCCTTCTCCAGGTAAATTATTAATAATTTATTATACTTGAGTGTAAATTAATGTGGCCTTGTATGTCTGTTTTCCTGGCGCCACCTCACTGATCCAGGGGGTGGCGATGTTTTCTGCGGGGCCAGGTGGCGCCAGGAATGAATGAAGGCAAGCGAATATGAATATGTACATCTGTATATATGTATATGGCTGTGTGTGTATATGTGTATATGTATATATGTTTATGGGCTTGTGTGTATATAAATGGACAGGTCTTTCTTTGTCTGTTTCTTGGCGCTACCTCACTGGCATGGGAAATGGCAATCAAGTATAGTAAATAAATAGTAATTATAGTTTTTTCTTTCATACATATTCGCCATTGCCTTCATTAGCGAGGTGCATTAAGAACAGAGGACTGAACCTTAGAGGGAATATCCACACTTGGCCCCTTCTCTGTTACTTTTATGAAAATGTAAATAAACTGCAGGGGGGGTTTCCAGCCCCACATTCCCTCCCCTTTCAGTCACCTTTTACAACACACAGGGAATACATGGGAAGTATTCTTTCTCCCCAATTATTATTTTTTTGATATTTATTATTTATTTATTATACTTTGTTGCTGTCTCCCACGTTAGTGAGGTAACGCAAAGAAACAGATGAAAGAATGGCTCAACCCACACACATACACATGTATACACACACACGTCCACACATGCATATATACATACCTATACATTTGAACGTATACATATATATACATACACAGACATATTCATATATACATGTTCATAATTCATACTTGCTGCCTTTATTCATTCCCATCGCCACCTTGACTCACATGAAATGACAACCCCCCCTCTCCCCGCACGCACGTGAGGTAGCACTAGGAAAAGACAACAAAGGCCACATTCGTTCACATTCAGTCTCTAGCTGTCGTGTATAATGCACCGAAACCACAGCTCCCTTTCCACATTATTGTTATTATTATTAATGTGTACGTGTAGGAAGAGAGAAAAGTGATTGGTTCTCAGTGAATGTAGGTTTGCGGCAAGGGTGTGTGATGTCTCCATGGTTGTTTGATTTGTTTATGGATGGGGTTGTTAGGGAGGTGAATGCAAGAGTTTTGGAAAGAGGGGCAAGTATGCAGTCTGTTGTGGATGACAGAGCTTGGGAAGTGAGTCAGTTGTTGTTCGCTGATGATACAGCGCTGGTGGTTGATTCATGTGAGAAACTGCAGAAGCTGGTGGCTGAGTTTGGTAAAGTGTGTGAAAGAAGAAAGTTGAGAGTACATGTGAATAAGAGCAAGGTTATTAGGTACAGTAGGGTTGAGGGTCAATTGGGAGGTAAGTTTGAATGGAGAAAAACTGGAGGAAGTGAAATGTTTTAGATATCTGGGAGTGGATTTGGCAGCGGATGGAACCATGGAAGCGGAAGTGAATCATAGGGTGGGGGAGGGGGCGAAAATTCTGGGAGCCTTGAAGAATGTTTGGAAGGAATAGTGGTTCCAACAATGTTATATGGTTGCGAGGCATGGGCTATGGATAGAGTTGTGCACAGGAGGGTGGATTTGCTGGAAATGAGATGTTTGAGGACAATATGTGGCGTGAGGTGGTTTGATCGAGTAAGTAATAATAGGGTAAGAGAGATGTGTGGTAATAAAAAGAGTGTGGTTGAGAGAGCAGAAGAGAGTGTTTTGAAATGGTTTGGTCACATGGAGAGAATGAGGGAGGAAAGATTGACCAAGAGGATATATGTTTCAGAAGTGGAGGGAACGAGGAGAAGTGGGAGACCAAATTGGAGGTGGAAAGATGGAGTGAAAAAGATTTTGAGTGATCGGGGCCTGAACATGCAGGAGGGTGAAAGGCGTGCAAGGAATAGAGTGAATTGGAACAACGTGGTATACTGGGGTTGATGTGCTGTCAATGGATTGAACCAGGGCATGTGAAGTGTCTGGGGTAAACCACGGAAAGTTGTGTGGGGCCTGGATGTGGAAAGGGATTTGTGGTTTTGATGCATTATTTCATGACAGCTAGAGACTGAGTGTGAATGAATGTGGCCTTTGTTGTCTTTTCCTAGCGCTACCTCGCACACATGAGGGGGGAGGGGGTTGTTATTTCATGTGTGGCGAGGTGGCGATGGGAATGAATAAAGGCAGACAGTATGAATTATGTACATGTGTATATATGTATGTGTCTGTGTGTGTATATATATATGTATACGTTGAGATGTATAGGTATGTATATTTGTGTGTGCGGACGTGTATGGATATACATGTGTATGTGGGTGGGTTGGGCCATTCTTTCGTCTGTTTCCTTGCGCTACCTCGCTAACGTGGGAGACAGCGACAAAGCAAAATAAATAAGATAAATAATATTATTATTATTATTATTATTATTATTATTATTGTTGTTATTAGTATTATTATTATTATTTAAAGGTATTAGCATTATAATACCACCCTAGTACCCTATTTATGAAGCTTGGAGGCTGTGTTCCATGCAGGAGCAAGAAAATTATAGGTTTCTTTGGAGCAAGTTCTTTGATGAGATTGAACTCCTTCCCATCCATTGATGATGATGCAACTTCATCGTAAGTGAGAGACATCTCACTTGTGACATAACCATATGCAGTTAGAGTCCAGTGACACCAACAGTTATTAAAACAGAATGCAGGGAGCATGAGAGAGAGAGAGAGAGAGAGAGAGAGAGAGAGAGAGAGAGAGAGAGAGAGAGAGAGAGAGAGAGAGCTTGCTCACATAGGAATTAAAACATCATTTTATCCTTGAAAGAGGATGTATATGTGTGGGTTTTACTGTTTCCGACAAACTTCACATGTATGAGGCTTGCTAAATCTTGTTTGTAAAAAACTAAAAACCATGCAGTAACCTGTCCAGGCCTTTGATTTTATTGGGCCAGAGTACAGGTGTTGTGTCCCAGCATCATCCTCCATCACTAACTCACTTCCAGTTTTGCAACATGGACCTGTTGATTGTTGTTCGTACGACATTTTTACTTTGTTCCTTTCACTTGTGGCTCTTAAGAGGTATTGGATCTGTATCCCTTTCTTTTGCTTGTACATGATGGTATTAAATTTGGGTGCACATTTTTGCTTTGCACTGATTTCATTTTACATGGCTTTGGTCCTTCAGAGTTTAATTTTAAACACCCAAAAATATCCCACTGCATGAGGATAATGTGCACCTACACAGGTTGAATACCCAACCCAAAGCTTGAGGCCATTCAAACAAATGTTCCCCTAAGATTGCTGATATTTTGTTTTTGTTTTCATACTTGTCCAATATTTCATGCATCAGTGAGGTAGCACCAACTTTAGACAAAGAAAGGCCACATTTGCTCACATCCATTCTCTATCTGTCAGTACAGTGCACTGAAACCACAGCCCCCTATCCACAACCAGGCTCCACAGACCTTACCATGGTTTCCTCCTGCCATTTCACATGCTCTGGTTCAGTCTCATTGACTTTGTCGACCTTTCTTTACCACATTGGTCCAATTAACTCATAACATGTGCATGCCTAATGTCTTGTTTGTTTTTTATTTCTTATTACTGTATAATTTTGTATTTTCATGTATTTTTTTTTAATTTCTATTTAAACCAGTCTCTTTGATTGAATGTTTTAGTGTTATACTGATGCCAGTGTTTAATAAATGAAATTTTGAAATTCAGTTTTACGAGTCCTTACATTGACAGCCAAAGACACAAAATCCAGTGCCTAGTGAGTGATAAATGTTGTTTGCTGGGATGTACCACTTGCATTTAGTGCCATTGATTTCACAGTCCTGAGTAGATTGCTTTTTGGTTATTTTACAAACAAGCATTAACTACCCTCAGATAGTTTGGTGGTCAAAGAGAATAAAATCTTGAGTCGTTGAATGTTGCTTTGATTTATGTGAACACTTACTCTTTTAATGATCATAAGGCAGTCTCTCCCTTCAGAGAAATGGTTTTTCAGTATTGAAAATACACATTGTTAAGGAAAACTTTTATAACATTATTTACACAATGAGAGGTCATTGATATGTAATGGCCAATAACAAGTGTTTGTCTGTTATTGCAGAAGAAAAGTTTTGATATTTTGAAGTGTTTACATTTTCATTTCAGACTGAGAGGATCCATCTAATATTTGAATGTATATTGCCATATGCCAAGGAACTTCTTACGTATGAAGTAGTCCTGTCAATTCCTAAGGACTTAGAGATTCGAGAATCCGACCGTGAGCCCACAAATTTATCAAGCCTCTATGATATCAGAGATACTTACGTCACTATGCTGTATAATGATGAGACACACACTTATGACCAGGTCAGTATAGTAAAATGGATTTACTCAAAACATTGAACTGAAAGTGAGCATAGCAGCTTTTGTTTTCTAGCTGTGTAACTATCATGATTTTGTTAGTATGAAGGTAGATTTATATGAAATACAGTGTTTGTTTTTAGGTAATCAGTACGCTGGAGCGAGCCATAGAATGTACACATAAGGATGCTGTGGCATTTGCTACCAGTATAGATCGAGAAGGTCGATGCATTGTGAGATGCTCTTCGTTTCAGCAGTGCTCTCAAACAAAAAGTCTTATGGAAAAACAAACCTCCCGTGGAGGTGGACGGCCTCTTAAAGTTCAGGTCAGTGCAGTTTTATTTTTAATCCTGAAAGTTGCTTCAGATGTAAATTGATATAAAATCCACCATGAATATTGTATTATATACACTTGGTCCTGATTTTCAGTATATCATCACAAATTTGCACTATGATGTGCATTTTGTGATAATTTGCAGTGCTAAGTGAGATTGGCACAAAATCTAAACACTTGCAATTTTTTTCATATTTCGTGAAAGAACCATCATCTGTGCTCATGTCTTAGCTCTTCCACCTTTGCTCATACCCACATGATAAATTTTCTAAGTGAAGTGTACCTGCCCCTCACAAAAACAAGAGATTCTGTGAATAATGGTATGGCTTCTCAATGTTTACCTTCAATTCCTTTTGCATCTTCTGTAAAGAAATAGATGATTTAGCCAAGTTTGGACCAGAAGCATGAAATATTAATTAGATTGGATAAAGAATTCACAACTTCTTTCCTTTGGGATGCATGATATTCACAAATCTAGAGCTAAGCAGAAAAGTTTTATGTACTGTTTATGTACTGATGAAATAGAAGAAATAATAGAAGTTTGCATGAATATAATCTTGAAGACTTTGATATTCTTACTGCTGGATTGCTCAAGTAGTATTATTGACAAAGTAATGTGGTGATTTGTACAATCATTGTTGCTAAATAATGAATGATATTTGTGAAGTTTGTCAGGAAGAATGATTTTGATGTCATCTCAGAATAGGTAAACATTTCTGAAATTGTTTTGGCATTTTTTTATTTGAAGTTTATTTTTAGTGAAATGAGTAATGTTGATACTGTTGAAAATTTACATAAAGCAATTAAGTAAATCATGGATGAATATTAGCCATCATGTAGGTTTATAATGGTGGTGAGACTGGCTAAGGATTTTGTGCTAATATCTTTATATTTTTTTGATGCTTGAATGGAGAAAAACTGGAGGAAGTGAAGTGTTTTAGATATCTGGGAGTGGATTTGGCAGCGGATGGAACCATGGAAGCGGAAGTGAATCATAGGGTGGGGGAGGGGGAGAAAATTCTGGGAGCCTTGAAGAATGTGTGGAAGTCGGAAAGCAAAAGAGGGTGTGTTTGAAGGAATAGTGGTTCCAACAATGTTGTATGGTTACTAGGTGTGGGCTGTGGATAGAGTTGTGCGCAGGAGGGTGGATGTGCTGGAAATGAGATGTTTGAGGACAATATGTGGTTTGAGGTGGTTTGATTGAGTAAGTAATGTAAGGGTAAGAGAGATGTGTGGTAATAAAAAGAGTGTGGTTGAGAGAGCAGAAGAGGGAGTTTTGAAATGGTTTGGTCACATGGAGAGAATGAGTGAGGAAAGATTGACAAAGAGGATATATGTGGGGAGGGGGTTGTTATTTCATGTGTGGCGAGGTGGCGATGGGAATGAATAAAGGCAGACAGTATGAATTATGTACATGTGTATATATGTATATGTCTGTGTTTGTATATATATATGTATACGTTGAGATGTATGGGTATGTATATTTGCGTGTGTGGATGTGTATGAGGGTGGGTTGGGCCATTCTTTCGTCTGTTTCCTTGCGCTACCTCGCTAACGTGGGAGACAGCGACAAAGCAAAACAAATAAAATAAACCTTTTATCCCTGGAGATAGGAGAGAAAAAATACTTCCCATGTATTCCCCGCATATTGTAGAAGGTGACTAAAGAGGGCAGGAATGGGGGTCTGGAAACCCTCCCTCCTTGTATTTCAATTTCTAAAAGGGGAAACAGAAGAAGGAGTCAAGCAGGGAGTGCTCATCCTCCTCAAAGGCTCAGATTGGAGTGTCTGAATGTGTGTGGATGTAACTAAGATTAGAAGAAAGGAGAGTTAGGTTGTATGTTTGTGGGAAGAAACCTGGGTGTTCTGGATCTAAGTGAAATGGAGCTCAATGGTAAAGGGGAAGTGTGGTTTGGGAAAGTTTTGGGAGTAAAGTCAGGGGTTGGTGAGAGGACAAGAGCTAAGGAAGGAGTAGCACTACTGAAGCAGGAGTTGTGGGAGTATGTGATAGAGTGTAAGGAAGTAGATTCTCGATTGATGTGGGTAAAAGTGAAAGTGCATGGAGAAAGATGGGTGATTATTGGTGCTTATGCACATGGTCATGAAAAAGAAAATGAGGCAAGTGTTTTGGGAGCAGCTGAGTGAGTGTGTCAGCAGCTTTGATGCACGAGACCAGGTTTTAGTGATGGGTGAGTTAAATGCGAAGGTGAGTAATGTGGCAGTTGAGGGTATAATTGGTGTACATGGGGTATTCTGTGTTGTGAATGGAAATGGTGAAGATCTTGTGGATTCATGTGCTGAAAAAAGACTGGTGATTGGAAATACCTTGGTTAAAAAGGGAGATAGATGTAAGTATACGTATGTGAGTTGGAGAGATGGTCGAAGGGCATTACATGATAATTGATAGGTGTGTAAAAGAGAGACTTTTGGATGTTAATGTGCTGAGAGGGGCAGCTGGAGGAATGTCTGATCACTATCTTGTGGAGGCAAATGTGAACATTTGTGGAGGTTTTCAAAAAAGAGAGAATGTTAGGGAGAAGAGAGTGGTGAGAGTAAGTGAGCTTGGAAAGGAGACTTGTGTGAAGAAGTACCAAGGGAGATTAAGTGTAGAATGGCAAAAGGTGGGAGCAAATGTTGAGGGGAGTGGGTGAGGAATGTAATGTATTTAGGGAAGCAGTGATGGCTTGTGTGAAAGATGCATATGGCATGAGAAAGGTGGGAGTTGGGTGGATTAGAAAGGGTAGTGAGTGGTGGGATTAAGAAGTAAAGTTGTTAGTGAAAGAGAAAGGAGAGAGGTGTTTGGACGATGATTGCAGGGAAGGAGTGCAAATGACTGGGAGATGTGTAAAAGAAAGTGGCAGGAGGTCAAGAGATACTAGGGTTGAAAAAGAGAGCAAATGAGAGAGTATCATCGTACTTTAGGGAGAATAAAAAGATGCTTTGGAAGTAAGTAAATAACATGCATAAGACGAGAACAAATGGGAACATCGGTGAAGGGGGCAGTTGGGGAAATGATGACAGGTAGTGATTGAGGAGATGGAGTGAGTATTTTGAAGGTTTGTGGAATGTGTTTGATGATAGAGTGGCAGATTTAGGGTGTTTTGGTTGGGGTGGTGTGCAAAGTGAGAGGGTCAGGGAGAATGGTTTGGTTAAGGGAGAAGAGTTAGTGAAAGCTTTGTGGAAGATGAAATCTGGCAAGGCGGTGGGTTTGGATGGTAATGCATTAGAATATATTAAATATTGGGGTGACTGTGTTGTTGATTGGTTGGTAAGGATATTTAGTGTACATATGGATCATGGTGAAGTGCCTGAGGATTGATGGAATGCATGCATAGTGCCATTGTACAAAGGCAGAGGCGATAAAGGTGAGTGTTCAAACTACAAGGTCATAAGTTTGTTGAGTATTCCAGGGAAATTATATGGAAGGGTATTAATTGAGAGGGTGAGGGCATGTACAGAGCATCATACTGGGGAAGAGCAGTGTTGTTTCCGAAGTGGTTGAGGATGTGTAGATCAGGTGTTTGCTCTGAGGAATGTGTGCGAATGAATTTGTATGTAGCATTTATTTGAACTGGAGAAGGCATATGATAGGGTTGATAGAGATGCTTTGTGGAAGGTTTTAAGAGTATATGGTCTGGGAGGTAACTATCTAGAGGCAGTGAAAAGGTTTTACAATTGATGTAAGGCATGTGTATGAGTAGGAAGAGAGGAGAGTGATTGGTTCCTAGTTAATGTCGGTCTGCGGCAGGGGTGTAATGTCCCCATAGTTGTTTGATTTGTTTATGGATAGGGTTGTTAGGGAGGTAAATGCTAGAGTTTTGGAGAGAGGGGCAAGTATGCAATCTGTTGGGGATGAGAGGGCCTTGGAAGTGTGTCATTTGTTGTTTGCTAATGATCAGCTCTAATGGCTGATTTGAGTGAGAAACTACAGAAGTTGGTGACTGAGTTTTGAAAAGTGTGTAAAAGGAGAAAGTTGAGAGTAAATGTGGATAAGAGCAAGGTTATTAGGTTCAGTAGGGTGGAGGGACAAGCTAATTGGGAGGTAAATTTGAATGGAGGAGAATTGGAGCAATTGAAGTGTTTTAGATATCTGGGAGTGGACTTAGCAGTGAATGGAAGCATGGAAGCAGAAGTGAATAATAGGGTGGGGGAGGGGGCGAATGTTTTTTGGAGTGATGAAGAATGTGTGGAAGGAGAGAATGTTATCTCATAGAGCAAAAATTGGCATGTTTGAAGGAGTACCTCCAACAATGTTATAGATTCCGAGACATGGGCTATAGATTGGGTTATACGGATGTGTTAGGGTTATACGGAGGAGGTTGGATGTGTTAATGTTATGCGGAGGGTGTGGATATGTTGGAAATTAAATGTTTTGAGGACAATATGTGGTGCGAGGTGGTTTGATCGAGTAAGTAATAAAAGGGTAAGAGAGATGTGTGGAAATAAATCATTTGGACATATGGAGAGAGTGAGCGAGGAATGATTGACAAAGAGGATATATGTGTCAGAGGGGGAGGAAACAAGAAGCAGGAGACCAAATTGGAGGTGGAAGGATGGAGTGAAAAAGATTTTGAGCGATCAGGGCCTGAACATACAGGAGGGTAAGAGACATGCAAGGGATGGAGTGAATTGGAACGATGTGGTATAATGGGGCTGACATGCTGTCAGTGGTCTGAATCGGGCATGTGAAACATCTGGGGTAGACCATGGAAAGGTCTGTAGGGCCTGGATGTGGATAGGGAGCTGTGGTTTTGGTGCATTACACATGAAAGTTAGAGACTGAGTGTGAGTGAGTGTGGCGTCTTTTGTCTGTATTCCTAGCGCTACCTCATTGAAACAAGGGGTAGTGATGCTTTTTCCTGCAGGCCGGGGTAGCACCAGAATGGATGAAGGCAAGCAAGTTTTTTTTTTTTTTTTTTTTTTTTTTTTTTTTTTTTTTTTTTCCAAAGGAAGGAACAGAGAAGGGGGCCGGGTGAGGATATTCCCTCAGAGGCCCAGTCCTCTGTTCTTAACGCTACCTCGCTGAGGCGGGAAATGGCGAATAGTATGAAAAAAGAAAAAGTATATATGTATATGTCTGTGTATGTGTATGTATATGTGGATATGTTATGTACATGTATATGTATGTATATGTGTATGAATAACAAGTAGTGGTGATGTGAGAAGGAGATGGATTGAGTATTTTGAAGGTTTGTTGAATGTGTTTGATGATAGAGTGGCAGATATAGGGTGTTTTGGTCGAGGTGGTGTGCAAAGTGAGAGGGTTAGGGAAAATGATTTGGGAAACAGAGAAGAGGTAGTAAAAGCTTTGCGGAAGGTGAAAGCTGGCAAGGCAGTAGGTTTGGATGGTATTGCAGTGGAATTTATTAAAAAAGGGGGTGACTGTATTGTTGACTGGTTGGTAAGGTTATTTAATGTATGTATGACTCATGGTGAGGTGCCTGAGGATTGGTGGAATGCTTGCATAGTGCCATTGTACAAAGGCAAAGGGGATAAGAGTGAGTGCTCAAATTACAGAGGTATAAGTTTGTTGAGTATTCCTGGTAAATTATATGGGAGGGTATTGATTGAGAGGGTGAAGGCATGTACAGAGCATCAGATTGGGGAAGAGCAGTGTGGTTTCAGAAGTGGTAGAGGGTGTGTGGATCAGGTGTTTGCTTTGAAGAATGTATGTGAGAAATACTTAGAAAAGCAAATGGATTTGTATGTAGCATTTATGGATTTTGAGAAGGCATATGATAGAGTTGATAGAGATGCTCTGTGGAAGGTACTAAGAGTATATGGTGTGGGAGGCAAGTTGTTAGAAGCAGTGAAAAGTTTTTATCGAGGATGTAAGGCATGTGTACGTGTAGGAAGAGAGGAAAGTGATTGGTTCTCAGTGAATGTAGGTTTGCGGCAGGGGTGTGTGATGTCTCCATGGTTGTTTAATTTGTTTATGGATGGGGTTGTTAGGGAGGTGAATGCAAGAGTTTTGGAAAGAGGGGCAAGTATGCAGTCTGTTGGGGATGAGAGAGCTTGGGAAGTGAGTCAGTTGTTGTTCGCTGATGATACAGCGCTGGTGGCTGATTCATGTGAGAAACTGCAGAAGCTGGTGACTGAGTTTGGTAAAGTGTGTGAAAGAAGAAAGTTAAGAGTAAATGTGAATAAGAGCAAGGTTATTAGGTACAGTAGGGTTGAGGGTCAAGTCAATTGGGAGGTAAGTTTGATTGGAGAAAAACTGGAGGAAGTAAAGTGTTTTAGATATCTGGGAGTGGATCTGGCAGCGAATGGAACCATGGATGCGGAAGTGAATCATAGGGTGGGGGAGGGGGCGAAAGTCCTGGGAGCCTTGAAGAATGTGTGGAAGTCGAGAACATTATTTCGGAAAGCAAAAATGGGTATGTTTGAAGGAATATTGGTTCCAACATTGTTGTATGGTTGCGAGGCGTGGGCTATGGATAGAGTTGTGCACAGGATGTGCTGGAAATGAGATGTTTGAGGACAATATGTGGTCTGAGGTGGTTTGATCGAGTATGTAATATAAGGGTAAGAGAGATGAGTGGAAATAAAAAGATCGTGGCTGAGAGAGCAGAAGAGGGTGTTTTGAAATGGTTTGGTCACATGGAGAGAATGAGTGAGGAAAGATTGACCAAGAGGATATATGTGTCAGAGGTGGAGGGAACAAGAAGTGGGAGACCAAATTGGAGGTGGAAAGATGGAGTGAAAAAGATTTTGAGTGGTTGGGGCCTGAACATGCAGGAGGGTGAAAGGCGTGCAAGGAATAGAGTGAATTGGATCGATGTGGTATACCGGGGTAGATGTGTTGTCAGTGGATTGAATCAGGGCATGTGAAGCGTCTGGGGTAAACCATGGAAAGTTGTGTGGGGCCTGGATGTGGAAAGGGAGCTGTGGTTTCGGGCATTATTACATGACAGCTAGAGACTGAGTGAGAACGAATGGGGCCTTTGTTGTCTTTTCCTAGCGCTACCTCGCACTCATGAGGGGGGAGGGGGATATTATTCCATGTGTGGCGAGGTGGCAACGGGAATAAATGAAGGCAGACTATGAATTATGTACATGTGTATAAATGTATATGTCTGTGTGTGTATATATATGTGTACATTGAGATGTATAGGTATGTATATTTGTGTGTGTGGACGTGTATGTATATACATGTGTATGGGGGTGGGTTGGGCCATTTCTTTCGTCTGTTTCCTTGCGCTACCTCGCAAAAGCGGGAGACAGCGACAAAGCAAAATAGATATAAATAAATGTGTGTGAATGGGCATTTATGCATATATATGTGTATGTGAGTGGACGGGCGTTTCTTCATCTTGTGCTACCTTGCTGATGCAGGAAGTGGCAGTTAAGTATAAAAAGGAAAAAACTCTATATATTGTACCCATACATACGTAGATGTTTGCTGATAACCATAAGGAAAAATGGATTATGTAAGTCTCAGGTGCACTTTCCTGCAAATTACATCTTCAGGGGGAGACTTAGAAATATACATACATAGAAACATATACATGTATATACACATACCTATGCATACACATATATACACATACCTATGCATACACATATATACACATACCTATGCATACATGTATATACACTTAAACTTGTTCATACCTACTTGCTGTCATCCATTCCCAATGCCACCCCACCCCATAGGAAACAACACAAATGCATTAAAGAAAAAAAAATGATAGCATATACATTCTCCTCTTCTCCCCCATACCTGATTGCTGTCCTCTGCATCAGTGAGGTAGTACTAGGAAACTGATGAAGAAAGGCCACATCTACTCACATCCATACACAAGCTGTCATATGTAATATACCAAAACCATACTTCCCTATCCACATCCAGGCCCCAGACCTTTGCATGGTTTATCCCAGACATTTCACATTCCCTGGTTCAATCCATTGACAGCACATTGACCCCAAGTATACCACGTTGTTCCAATTCACTCTCCTTCTTGCATATCTTTCACTCTATTGCATGTTCAGAACCCGATCGCTCAAAATCTTTTTCATTCTGTCCTTTAATCTTCAATTTGGTCTCCCCATTCTCCTTGAATCGGCATTGTATCACCTTGATATTCCTGGAAAGATTCATGGTCAGAATATACAGTGACCTTAAAAAGCACTACCATGCTGACTTCCTATGTTGGAGTAATACCCAGAATCATCTGACTCCTGCATTAGAAATGGTTGTATCACTTTCTGTCTCATCAAATCTAGGCTGCTTGTCTAGGCAGAGCATTTGTCTTACAAACACCATATTCCTTCATTTTTCTTTGTCTCCTGGCTTTACATTTTATCCCTCACCTTTCCATTTTCTTTCTCTCACTTGTCCTTGATTTTGCAAAGGAATTTGACAAAGTAAACCACAGAATTGTAAAAGAGAAAGCAGCTAAACACACCATTAAGGGTAAGCTAGGAAGATGGATTACAGAGTTTAGATAAACAGAGTTCAGATTGGTGGCAAACAAAATCATGTCTGAGTAAGATTTTCTTTGTTGGGAACCACAAGGAGTGGTTCTAGCCTAAATGCTCAATAGGAGAAAGCTTATAAAGAAGCTTTACTGATGACACCTGAATAAGCATACTGATTTGATTTGATCAGACTATGCAAAAAGACAGTGTCTACATATGGACAGATGTGAAACTGATTGAATTTCAGGGAGGGGAATGTGAGCAAGTAAGTTATAGAACAAGTATTACCAGTCAGTTACTAGGTAGTAATTGGTAAGCAGCCAGCTACCAAAGAGGTATATTACCAGTATTACCCACTTGGGTATTGGGAGGGCTATTGATGGCTGTGTAATGAGCCAGTACTTCATTGGTTGTCAAGTTGCACTCCTCTGATCCAGGTAGCTGTTTTTCCTTTCTGCCTCACCCAGATGTGGAGTACTGGCATTCTGTCCACAAACATACAGTCTCTACTTGTCTTACATAACAGTACAACACTTAATTCGCACAACTCTTTCTTCTTAACAGTAGATGTTACCGATGGTGAATATGTGCTATCCTTGGGTTTTGGCAAAATGGTAGGATTGGTGATTAAAAGTAGTTGGTAGGAACATTACACAGGATTATTAGTTAGAAATATTAGATAGAAATAGTAGGTAGGATCTTTAGGTAGAAGTGATAGGCTGGAACATTAGGTTGATGTATTAGGTAGAAGTAGTCAGTAGGAACATTAGGTAGGAATGTCTGAAAACACTGCACTAGAGTTGCCCACTGCCAGTGGCCAGTTCGGGGTGAGGCACTTAAAGCTAAAAAGTGGCTCTGAAGTTCACCAGTTATGGAGACTCTTGCTGTGGCCACCTCCCTGAGGAAGTTCCTAAATAGAGCAGGGATCAGAGACATAGATAGAACAGTTATTAAGAATACGCTGGGGACTCTGTATAAAGATAAAACAAAGGAAGTGATAGAAATTGAAAAATGTAAAACATTTGCTTGTCGTCATAAAGGGGTAAATAGAATTCAAAGACCATGTTGAGAAGATACCTATCTAAATATCTACATCTCTGACCCCTGTTCCTTTTTGGGACTCCCTCAAGGTGGTGGCCACAGCAGCAGTGAACTCCAGCACTGCTTCATATCCTTTAGTGCCTCACCCCTAACAGGCCACTGGCAGAGTGGCCTGTTAGGGCTTAGCCCAGTGTTTTCAGAGGCTCCTACCCAATGTTCCTTTTGACTACTTCTTCCTGATTTTCCTCTCTAAATGTCCCTACCTACTACTCCTATCTCCTGATCCTATCATTTTGCCAAAAGGTAGGGCTAGCACATAATGCTCACCACAGGAAAGTCTAGTTATGAAGAATGTGCTATATGAGTTTAGTGTTGTCAAGTGTTATATGTGGCGAGGAGAGATTGTGTGTTTGTGGACAGATTGCCAGTAGTCCATGAGTTTGTGAGGCAGAAAGGTAAGACGGCTAACTGGGTCAGAGGAGTGCAACTTGACAACCACTGAAGTGCTGTCTCACCACGCAGCCATCGTCAACCCTCCCAGTACCCAGGCTAAATGAAGAGTGGTGTGATGTCACAGAAAATGAAGCTAGATAAATGAGCATCTCAAGTCATAATGTCATATAAGTGTCTCTAAACTTTTAAAGCAAAAATTAATGAATGCAAACAGAATGAAGTAAGAGATTACAGAAGCAATGTATCCAACTTATATTTCTATGTTGATACATATGCAGCAATCCTCTGAAACAACTGAATGATAGCACTGACATTGCACATTAATAAAATCTTTAAAAGAGTCCTATGAGGCAATTGATTGACTTTATGGAATCAAATAATCTACATAACCTAGGAATATGTGGTCTTAAGGCAGGAAGATCTTGCCGCTATCATTTGCTGACCACTGTGATAAGAATGTAGGGGCATGGGAGATCAAACAAAATGATGTAATTTACAAAGCATTTGCAAAAGTATTTGATGACTGTGATCGTTGTGTCCTAGTACATTAAATTCATAGGACGGTAATAACCAGAAAAATTGGAAGATGGATATATTGTACAACTTTTTGATTTAACAGAACTCAACATATGGGCTATGAACCAGGCTTTTTTCAGTGCCTCCTTCATTAAAAGCTGAGTTCCCTCCATGGAACTGTACTTACATCCCTCCTGTTCCTCATACTGATATCTGACATATACCCAAACATGAATCTTAGTTTCAAATATTTTTTTTTTTTTGAAGATGATGCAAGAATAGTCCGTGTTTAGAAGACACTAGGCCGCCGAGAACAAGTACTTTTCAGTAAGGTATATAAATTTCAACTTATCTGGTACAAGGAAATTAAAGAAATCAAGAACAGGACTGAATTCTGCATAGACACAGGCAACATCATACTCAGTTGAACAGTGTGAATGACCTTAATGATGTCTAACAACCTTACCTTCAGCAAACATGATAGGACAACAGTTACCTAATCCAAAATTATCATAGGATGGATCCTGCAGACTCTTATACCAGGGGGAGATTAACCATTGATAACTTTCTTCAATTTACCATTACTCGTATATTGTTTTGTGCTAACATCACTCTGCAAGATGTGTAAAATTGGAGAATTAAGAGTGTTCAGAGATCTTTCACATAGCACATATTGATGTTGTAAGGGTTTGTCATCATAAACACCTGGAAAATCCTGGAAGGCATGGTTCCCAAACTATGCTTGGAAAAGATTTCTTGCTGGAATGACAAGCAAGGAAGACTGTAAGATATTATCTCTAAGATCAGAAGGCATGATATGCACAAAAAAGAAGACACCGTAAACATCTGGGGACCAAACCTCATCAGTGTATTGCTGTTAACAGAAACCTTATTGGAAGATCAGTAGAGAAATCTAGGAAGACTCTGGACAAGTATTTGCAAAGTTTACTGTACCATTCAGGCTGTGGCTTTCAACAGCTTGGTTGATCATTGACCGAACTTATCTTTGGGGGTAGAGGCCTCCCAAAATGTACTCAAAGGTATACAAGCATATGCGTTTTGCCAATAGATAGAAATTAAAATGCTTGTTTGTATGGAAACCCAACTTAGGTGATTATGCGATGCTATAACAACTGGAAGATAAAATGGTAGATATATTTATTGTACTACCAGGAAAGCATCCATTCATTGGACACCATGGCATTGATGCTTTTATGAGCAACACAGAAAATAGGAATCTGATGAAGTTGCATCTTAGCTATACATTTGCTTTACTGTGAAGATGCATTTCAGCCTTTGATTGGTTTGTTTCTCTCATATTCTTCCATCTCATTTTCATGAAAATATTCCTAAAAGAATATCTGTTGTAGATGCTGCAGTGCCTTTATTAGTTATATTAATTTTCATGGTTTAATTGTATTGGTAACCTTCCAGATTTTAAATGAGAGTCATCTGCATTATCCCAGCCCAAGTAAGGAGATATGAAAGGTCAGTATTGCCTTAACCTTTTTCTAAAGTACAGCCATGAATGTCATGCTGTAGAAAATGCTCTCATTTTCATAATGTACTAGCCTCCCTTGCTGTAAATGGGAAGTGCATTTCTAGAAAAGATAGCTTAAAGCAAAATTGTTCTAAGAAAGACAAGTTTTGGAATAAAGGGGATACATTCCTGACCCCCACCCCCAGGCTCATTATTCCCAGATTTGGACATGTAAGAAAATAAAACAAGGAAAATTATACATCTGAGGCAAAAATATTTTTGAGAAAGTATAAAAATGAGTAACTTTCATCAATACATAAGTAATTTTTATTTTGTAATAGATGGGTTATGGTGAGCATGTAAATCTTCAGGTTGGCTTGGGGAGAAGATGGTGTTAGGTCATCAACAGGTAGCGGCAGCATCCTCAAGAGGCCTTCTTGATGTAATTGTAGATGAGATTGATATTGACAGATTCACAAAGCTATTGATTTTGTGAGTAGTCCTCCTGTTGACTTCATGCTGGACTTGATGTTCCATGCATGGCTAGACACTGAGGCTTCTTCTCCATTCTCAAGTCTTTTGATTACTTCCAGTATTAACATCTTTGGTTTCTTCATTTGTAAAGGCACTTTTAAGATATGGGGAAGTCATATAAAAAACAGACTGAAACAGTTCTGCAAGTATTGTGTGACTTCAGTAAGCACCAAATGGTAAATGATATTGATAGGTCATGCTTTCTGTGATCCACTGTGTAACTTTTTCTGATGTGTCTTATTACTATCAGATTCTTTACTATGTTTTCCTTAGTATTTTATTATTGTTGGCAATTAAACAATGTATTATTGTTTTTTCATTAATCTTTGGGCAAAAGATGAATGTCTGATTCAGGAACATATGTTAGTTTTTATCTTTTGCACAGCAACACTGAATACAAGAACCACCCTCTATATCGCCACTTTCCTATATACCATGTTCAGAATATTCAACAGGCTTATGCTGTATCTTTGTAAGTAAAGGAGTCGTTTTGTCCTCTTTGTCTTTGTGCAGTGATATTTCATATGAACTCTGCAAGTCCTCAGGCACCTCACTTATGTCCATACACATTTTGAGGAGCCTGACTAGCCAGTGAACAGTGCCTTGAGAAATTCACTTGTAAAAGTAAACCCCATCACTTCTGCCACTTTACTTCATTAACCACTTAAGATGGATGCCAATTTTACATTTGCAGAAAGATACAATGGGATTGAAAAAATGTATAATACACCGTTTGCAAATGGTAACAAAGGTTGATGGTACTTAAACTTCCTCCAGGTTTCCGCTTGCATTTTGTGCAACCTTTGTTGTATTGCTTGTTTAGGATGGTAGACTCTCAGGAATAGCTTTGTCCTTGTTATCATCCTTCCACCAAGAGGGAGGGAGAAATGACGTGCACACTTGCTTAGAGTAATGCCAAACTGAACTAAGTTCAGATTATAGTATTATGGTAGTGAATTATACCTCAACATTTGACCATTGTGTCCACAAATATATGACCTCTTCTTGTCATACATATGCCAACACTTGACTGACAGCTTATTCTTCTTAACTCTAGGTTTTTTATGTGGTGAGTGCCATGTGCTAGCCCTGTCTTTTAGCAAAATGGTAGGAGCATTAGATAGAAGTCGTAGTTAGGAACATTTAGGCTGGAGCATTATGTAGAGACATTAGTTAAATGTAGTGGTTAGGATCATTAGGCAGGAGCATTAGTTAGAGGTAGTCATTAGGAACATTACGTTGAATCCTCTGCAAACACTGTGTAAAAGTTGTCCCCTGCCAGTGGCTTGTTAAAGGCTAAAAATCTGCCATGGAGTTCACTAATTATGGAGACTTTATTGTCATTGCCACCTGTTTAAGGGAGTTCCAGGTGTGGGAGATATAGATA
This sequence comes from Panulirus ornatus, assembly GCF_036320965.1. Classification (NCBI taxonomy): domain Eukaryota; kingdom Metazoa; phylum Arthropoda; class Malacostraca; order Decapoda; family Palinuridae; genus Panulirus; species Panulirus ornatus. The sequence goes on from NC_092237.1 coordinate 43,879,498, forward strand.
GATTGATTTGACTATCTTAGCAGTGATAGGTTGATTTGACTATCATAGCAGTGTAAAGGTTAAAACTTTATACAGTTGTTTCCAAGCATCTGAATTGATTGGCATAAGACCTATACCTCCAGTTTGGATTTTTGCTTAGGTTCGGTTCCTTATGAACCGTTTGACCTGGAACCTAACCTGGCTTGTAGCTTGAAAACTTCACATCAAGTACTCATGAAACTGCCAATTTTTTCTCTGCATGAAAAAAATTGAGTGGCATCAGTTTGGTCATAGCATGAGTGTGGTTTCTCTCAAGTATTTTAACCTGAAACTTAACCTGTTGCATAATTTAAAAAGTCTATAAATCAAATAATCATTGAAAGTGTTTCATTGTTTCTCAGCATCTAGATAATTGAAAGGCATAAGATCCATAACTCTAGTTTTTTCCTAGGTTTATCCCCATTTAAAAAGGTTTAATGGGGAATTTAACCTGACCTATAACTTGAAAGCTGGATACGACACCAGGGACATCTATTTATCTACCCGTTTATATCTCTGATGCCCATTCCCTTCAGGGACTCCCTCAGGGTGGTGGCCACAGCAAAAGAGCCTACAAAATTGAACTTCAGTGCTGCTTCTTAGCATGTTGTGCTTCACCCTTAACAAGCCACAGGCAAAGGACAAGTGTAGTGCAGGGTTTTCAGAAACTTACCTATGTTCTTACCAACTGCATCTGCTTAATGTGTGTACCTAACATCCCAACCTACTATTTCTAGTTATTTCCTAGCATCAAAGCACTTGATTGTCATAAGACCTATTACTGTAAATTTGGAATTTGCATGAGCCAGGGCTCTTATGGAAAGGTTTAGCATAGAATTTAACATGGTTCACTAGTTGAGAAGTTTACATTTGTGTGTGTATTTATTTCCCATCAACTAAAGAATTGAGTGGCCCCGAACCAGAAACTCTAGTTTGGATTTTGCCTGGGTTTAATTGCTTAAAAAGTCGAAGTTATATACACATGAAACTTGGTTGGGTTGCTTAAAAGAATATGTAAACCTAGATTACTTATGTTGTAACTTTAAAAGTCTTATTGAGATTTATTTTTTTTATTATACTTTGTCGCTGTCTCCCGCGTTTGCGAGGTAGCGCAAGGAAACAGACGAAAGAAATGGCCCAACCCCCCCCCATACACATGTATATACATACGTCTACACACGCAAATATACACACCTACACAGCTTTCCATGGTTTACCCCAGACGCTTCACATGCCTTGATTCAATCCACTGACAGCACGTCAACCCCGGTATACCACATCGCTCCAATTCACTCTATTCCTTGCCCTCCTTTCACCCTCCTGCATGTTCAGGCCCCGATCACACAAAATCTTTTTCACTCCATCTTTCCACCTCCAATTTGGTCTCCCTCTTCTCCTCGTTCCCTCCACCTCCGACACATATATCCTCTTGGTCAATCTTTCCTCACTCATTCTCTCCATGTGCCCAAACCACTTCAAAACACCCTCTTCTGCTCTCTCAACCACGCTCTTTTTATTTCCACACATCTCTCTTACCCTTACGTTACTCACTCGATCAAACCACCTCACACCACACATTGTCCTCAAACATCTCATTTCCAGCACATCCATCCTCCTGCGCACAACTCTATCCATAACCCACGCCTCGCAACCATACAACATTGTTGGAACCACTATTCCTTCAAACATACCCATTTTTGCTTTCCGAGATAATGTTCTCGACTTCCACACATTCTTCAAGCCCCCAGAATTTTCGCCCCCTCCCCCACCCTATGATCCACTTCCGCTTCCATGGTTCCATCCGCTGCCAGATCCACTCCCAGATATCTAAAACACTTCACTTCCTCCAGCTTTTCTCCATTCAAACTCACCTCCCAATTGACTTGACCCTCAACCCTACTGTACCTAATAACCTTGCTCTTATTCACATTTACTCTTAACTTTCTTCTTCCACACACTTTACCAAACTCAGTCACCAGCTTCTGCAGTTTCTCACATGAATCAGCCACCAGCGCTGTATCATCAGCGAACAACAACTGACTCACTTCCCAAGCTCTCTCATCCCCAACAGACTTCATACTTGCCCCTCTTTCCAAAACTCTTGCATTCACCTCCCTAACAATCCCATCCATAAACAAATTAAACAACCATGGAGACATCACACACCCCTGCCGCAAACCTACATTCACTGAGAACCAATTTACATTTTTTTTGAGATACATATGAAACTTAATGTAGTTGTTTTCCAGCATCTAAAGAACTGTTTGGCACAAGATCAGTAGCTTTGCTTTGGATGTTTGCCTGAGTTAGGTTACTTCCAGAAAGATTTAATCTAGACCTTATCTAAGCTCATAGCTTGATTGAATTCTAGCCTTGATCATGTAACTTATTGTGGATGTTTTTGCAAACAGTATATCCACCCAGTCTTATTTCTTTCTCAACAAGTGTTCCATGAAACACCCTTGTAGTTGACAAAATGTTGTCAAAACACCTCGCATGTTCTGTAATTTCTTACTTGCAGTTACTTTTTTTGTACGGTATAGGGAAAGACCTCATGTGAACTTTTTTTTTATTTATTTTATTCTACTTTGTTGCTGTCTCCCGCATTAGCGAGGTAGCGCAAGGAAACAGACAAAAGAATGGCCCAACCCACCCAACACATGTATATACATACAGGCCCACACACGCACGTATACATACCTATACATTCAACATATACATATAAGCACATGTACATATTCATACATGATGCCTTCATCCATTGCCGTCACCACCCCGTCACACATGAAATGGCACCCCTCTCCCCCTGCACACGTGAGGTAGCACCAGAAAAGACAATAAAGGCCACATTCGTTCACACTCAGTCTCTAGCTGTCATGTGTAATGCACCGCTCCCTTTCCACATCCAGGCCCCACAAAACTCCATGGTTTATTCCAGACGCTTCACATGCCCTTCCTCAATCCATTAACAGCACGTCGGCCCCAGTATACCACATCGTTCCAGTTCACTCTTTTTCTTGTACACCTTTCACCCCCCTGTATGCTCAGGCCTCGATCACTCAAAATCTTTTCACTCCATCTTTCCACCCCCAATTAGGTCTCCCACTTCTCCTCATTCCCTCCACTTCTGACACATATATCCTCTTGGTCAATCTTTCCTCACTCATTCTCTCATTGTGACCATATCATTTCAATACACCCTCTTCTGCTCTCTCAACCGCACTCTTTTTATTACCACACATCTCTCTTACCCTTTCATTACTTACTTGATCAAACCACCTCACACCACGCATTGTCCTCAAACATCTCATTTCCAACACATCTACCCTCCTCTGCACAACTCTATCTACAGCCTATGCCTTGCAACCGTATAACATTGTTGGAACCTTTATTCCTTCAAACATACCCATTTTTGCTTTCCAAGATAATGTTCTCGACTTCCACACATTCTTCAACACTCCCAGAACCTTCGCCTCCTTCCCCACACTGTGAATCACTTCCGCTTCCATGGTTTCATTCGCTGCTAAATCCACTCCCAGATATCTTAAACACTTCACTTCCTCCAGTTTTTCTTCATTCAAATTTACCTCCCAATTGACTTGTCCCTCAACCCTGCTGAACCTAATATCCTTGCTCTTATTCACATTTACTCTCAGCTTTCTTCTTTTACACACTTTACCAGACTCAGTTACCAGCTTCTGCAGTTTCTCACCCAAATCAATTACCAGTGCTGTATCATCAGCAAACAACAACTTACTCACTTCCCAAGCCCTTTCATCCTCAACAAACTGCATACTTGCCCCTCTCTCCAAAACTCTTTCATTCACCTCCCTAACAACCCCATCCATAAACAAGTTAAACAGCCATGGAGACATCATGCACCCCTGCCGCAAACGGATATTCCCTGGGAACTAATCACTTTCCTCTCTTCCTACTCGTATACATGCCTTACATCCTCTATAAAAACTTTTCACTGCTTCTTGCAACTTACCTCCCATACCATATACTCTTAATACCTTCTGGAGAGCATCTCTATCAACTCTATCATATGCCTTCTCCAGATCCATAAGTGCTGCATACAAATTCATTTGTTTTTCTATATATTTCTCACATTCTTCAAAGCAAACACCTGATACACACATTCTCTACCACTTCTGAAACCACACTGATCTTCCCCAGTCTGATGCTCTGTACATGCCTTCACCCTCTCAATCAATACCCTCCCATATAATTTACTAGGAATACTCAACAACAAACAAATACCTCTGTAATTTGAGCACTCACCTTTATCCCCTTACCTTTGTACAGTGGCACCATGCATGCATTCCACCAATCCTCAGGCACTTCACCATGAACCATACATATATTGAGTGTACTCACCAACCAGTCAACAAAACAGTCACCCCCTTTTTTGATAAATTCCACTGCAATACTATCCAAACCCACCGCCTTGCCAGCTTTTATCTTCCACAAAGCTTTCACTACCTCTTTGTTTACCAAATTATTCCCCCTGACCCTCTCACTTTGCACACCACCTCGACCAAAACACCCTATATCTGCCACTCTTATCATCAAACACATTCAACAAACCTTCAAAATACTCACTCCATCTCCTCCTCACTTCACCACTACTTGTTATTACCTCCCCATTTGCCCCCTTCACCGATGTTTCCAATTGTTCTCTTGTCTTATGCACTTTATTTTCCTCCTTCCAAAACATCTTTTTTTTTTTCACTCTAAGATTTAACGATACTTTCTCACCCCAACTTTCATTTGCCCTCTTTTTCACCTCTTGTACCTTTCTCATGACCTCCTGCCTCTTTCTTTTATACACCTCCCACTCATTTGCACTATTTCCCTGCAAAAATCGTCAAAATGCCTCTCTCTTCTCTTTCACTAACAATCTTACTTCTTCATCTCATCACTCACTACCCTTTGTAATCTGCCCACCTCCCACCTTTCTCATGCCACAGGCATCTTTTGTGCAAGCCATCACTGCTTCCCTAAATTCATCCCATTCCTCCCCAACTCCCCTTACATCATTTGCTCTCACCTTTTTCCATCCTACACTCAATCTCTCCTGGTACTTCCTCACACAATTCTCCTTTCCAAGATCACTCACTCTCACCACTCTCTTCACCCCAACATTTTATCAAACATCCCTCCAGTTGCCCCTCTGAGCACGTTAACATCCAAAAGTCTCTCTTTCACGCCCCTATCAATCAACACAGAATAACACTCCCTGGCCATCTCTCCTACTTACATACATATACCTATGTATATCTCTCTTTTTAAACCAGGTATTCCCAATGACCAGTCCTTTTTCAGCACACAAATCTACAAGCTCTTCACCATTTCCATTTACAACACTGAACACCCCATGTACACCAATTGTACCCACAACTGGCACATTACTCACCTTTGCTTTCAAATGACCCATCTCTGTAACCCGGTCTCGTTCATCAAAGCTGCTTACACACTCACTCAGCTGCTCCCAAAACCCTTGCCTCTCATGATCTTTCTTCTGATGCCCAGGTGCATAGGCACCAATAATCACCCATCTCTCTTCATCCACTTTCAGTTTTACCCATATCAATCTAGAGTTTACTTTCTTGCACTCTGTCACATACTCCCACAACTCCTGTTTCAGGAGTAGTGCTACTCCTTCCTTTGCTCTTGTCCTCTCACCAGCCCTTGACTTTACTCCCAAGACATTCCCAAACCACTCTTCCCCTTTACCCTTGAGCTTTGTTTTACTCAGAGCCAAAACATCCAGGTTCCTTTTCTCAAACATACTACCTATCCTTTTTTCTCATCTTGGTTACATCCACACACTTTTAAAGATAGGAGGGGAGGGTTTCTAGCACCCCGTTTCTGTCCCCTTTAGTCGCCTTCTACGACACACAGGGAATACGTGGGAACTATTCTTTCTGTCCTATCCCATCAGTTATTTTAGAAGCATTTTTACACCACTGGCATTTTCATTTTCAGAAAGAAAACTCACCTTTTTTGAGTCTGTACCATTGTTAATGGATAGAAAGGAATGCTGTCATGATAAGGAATTTTCACTCCTATTTATTCCACCATTTCCATTCGTCAGAGCATTAATTAGAAGGGGAAGGTTGTAACATTAGGCAGGAACATAGAAGTAGTCAGTTAGAACTTTTGGTAGGAGTTTTGGGAAAGACAGTGCTAGAGTTACCCTTTGCCAGTGGCATGTGAAAGGTGAACTAATAAAGACTTAAGAAGCAGCATTGTTCGCCAGTCATGGAGACTATTTCCCATTGCCATCCCCTTAAGAGAGTTTCTTAAGGGGTATGGATAACTAGATAGATAGCATACCCTTGAAGCTCCAGGAGCCTCATAAAAGGGTTTCTGGGATTGTATGATTAAATTGATGTACAACTTCATCTCTTCGTTTATTCCAGTCATCCACCAGCTTTAGCACAGCACTATTCACATTCTTTTTCAACAGGCTTCCTAGCCTAGCTTCTTGTTATGGTCTCTGGTCACTCTGCCCTTGCATCTTATGGTAACCAGTTCATTGTTGACTTCACAGGACTGATTTTGAAGCTTGAAGGCAGTTATCAGGTCATCCCAAACTCTTGTCTCCATGATGGGCAAATGTGTAACCCTTTAACCTGTCAGCATAGCTAAACTTTGTTAAACTCTTACCTTTTTAGTTGCCTTTTTCAGGATTCAGTTGAATTATTTGTTGATTAAGGTGCAGCAACTAAGCTACAGAAGCTTATGCATGTAGTGAAGAGTTTACCAAACATTTTATTTTTTGTGTAGTTAAAATGTGATGCTAATCTTTACCAGCACTTAATTCATCTCCTTACCATTTCTCCATATGAGGAGCTCTGCTGATAGGTTAGGTACAGTATCATCTCATGGGTGTCTCATAAGAATTCGGATGCTTAATTCATGAAATACAGTAATTGCACCATTCTTTCTTTCACTGCGTCCCATCCTCATTGCTGTGCAATTACTTGGGTTGAAATTGATCAAACATTTTTATAACTGGTTTCAGAGTTTATCTTGGTTCCATGGTAAGGTGGTGCAGGGTAATTGCATAGACTGTTTGCCAGGTAAAAGGAAAACTTTATGAATTGCTTGATTGGCATGCAGATGTAAATGACAAAAAATATCCATGAGCATAGTATAACTACCTCTCTGTTGGCCAGGAGTGCTAAGTGCATGGGAATAGGATGTGTAGCCAGGCACATCTGAGATTATTCTTTTTCACCCTGACATAGAGAGGTGAACATGGAGGTTTTTGTGTTTATTGTGGCATGGTTATTTGTTACAAAGGCACAGCACTAGTGGTAGATAAAGAATATATGTAGAAGTATTACATTAAGCACATGAAATAGATTATTACTATGAGTGATACTTTGCATTCAAAAAATGCTTCAAAATATTTTAGCTCTTAACTTTCAAATTTTCCACCAAAGTCCTCCATCACCACGAGATTGGAAGTTCATGTAGAAAGACTTTGGTGGGAATTAAAGGAAGAACTTATTTGAGAACTCCATTTATAGTTTTAGGGTTTTAGAGGGAATCCTTTGTGAACGACTCGGGCATGTTGGCCATCCATAGAATTGTTTAACAACTTTTTGTCATCTTTGAGAAAAGTGGTTTCAGTAATTTTTTTGTGTTTATTCATTTATGGATTTAGTTTGGTTATAGATTTAGTTTCTTGATTGAGTGACTGGTTCCAAGTGAAGGTCAGTCTGTGGTAGGGGTGGGGAATGCACCGCAATTGTTTAATTTGTTCATGAATGAGGTTGTGCGGGAGGTAACTACAAGAGTCCTGGAGAGAGGGGCGAGTATGCAGTCTGTTGGGGATGAGAGTACCAGGGAAGTAATTCAGTTGTTCACAAATGATAAACGCTGGTGACTGATTCAAGTGAGAAACTGCAGAATTTGGTGACTGAGTTTGGAAGAGACTGAAAGGAGAAATATGAGTTTGGTGACTGAGTTTGGAAGAGACTGAAAGGAGAAATATGAGATTAAATGTAAATAAAAGCCAGGTGATTAGGTTGAACCGAGTTGAGAGACAAGTTAGTTGGGATGTAAGTTTGAATGGAGAAAAATTGGAGGAAGTGAAGTGTTTTAGATATCTGGGAGTGGACTTGGAACCATGGAAGCAGAAGTGAGTCATAGGGTTGGGGAGGGAGGCGAAGGTTCTAGGAGCGATAAAGAATGTGTGGAAAGAGAACATTATCTCTGGGAGCAAAAATATGTATGTTGGAAGGAAAAGTAGTTCCAGCAATGTATATGGTTGCAAGGCATGTACTTTAGATAGGGTTGTGCAGAGGAGGGTGGATGTGGGGGAAATGAAATGTTTGAGGACAATATGTGAGGTGGTTTGATCAAGTAAGTAAAGAAAGGGTAAGAGAGATGTGTGGAAATATAAAGAGTGTGTTCAGATGGTTTGGACATGTGGAGAGAATGAGTAAGGAAAGGTTGACAAAGAGGATATATGTGTCAGAAGTGGAAGGAACAAGGATAACCAGGAGACCCAATTGAAGATGAAAGGATGGAGTGAAAAAGATTTTGAGCAGTCAGGGCCTAAACATGTAGGAGGTTGAAAGGCTAACAAAGAACAGAGTGAATTGGAATGATGTGACATGCTGGGGTCAACTTGCTGTAAGTGGAAGAACTAGGGCATGAGAAACATCTGGGGTAATCCATGGAATGGCCTGTGGGACCTGGATGTGGATAGGGAGCTGTGGTTTCGGTGCATTACTCATGACAGCTGGAGAATAAATGTAAGTGGATGTGGCCTTTCTTCAAATGTTTCCTGGCCCTTCTTTGCTGACACGGGTGGCAAAGCTGTTTCCTGTTGGGTGGGGTGTCACCAGGAATGGATAAGTGCGAGCAAGTATGATGATACACGTGTTTATATGTAAATGTATGTATGTACTTATGTATTTATTCATGTATGTGTATATATATGTATATATTCATGTATAGTAATGTATGTGCTTATATTTGCATATATGTATATGTATGTGAGTGGATGGGTCTTCGTCTGTTTCCAGGTGCAGTCTCACTGACTGGGGAAACACCGATCAGTTATAATAGATATAAAAGGTTTACAAAGTGGATGTATGTGTCAGAGGTGGAGGGAACAAGGAGAAGCAGGAGACTTAATTGAAGGTGGAGGGATGGAGTGAAAAATTTAATGAGCGATTGGGGCCTGAACTTACAGGAGGATGAGAGGCATGCTAGGATGAAAGTGAATTGGAACAATGTGATATAACGGGGTCATCACAGTGTCAGTGGACTGACATTGTGTTGGATCAGGTGTTTGCTTTGAAGAATAAATGTATTATTTATTTTATTTTGCTTTGTCGCTGTCTCCCATGTTTGCGAGGTAGCGCAAGGAAACAGAGGAAAGAAATGGCCCAACCCACCCCCATACACAATGTATACACACACACGCGTCCACACACGCAAATATACATACCTATACATCTCAATGTACACATGTATATACATACACAGACACGTACATATATACCTATGCACACAATTCACACTGTCTGCCCCCATTCACTCCCATCGCCACCTCGCCACACACGGAATACCATCCCCCTCCCCCCTCATGTGTGCGAGGTAGCACTACGAAAAGACAACAAAGGCCCCATTCGTTCACACTCAGTCTCTAGCTGCCATGCAATAATGCCCGAAACCACAGCTCCCTTTCCACATCCAGGCCCCACAGAACTTTCCATGGTTTACCCCAGACGCTTCACATGCCCTGATTCAATCCACTGACAGCACATCAACCCCGGTATACCACATCGATCCAATTCACTCTATTCCTTGCCCTCCTTGCACCCTCCTGCATGTTCAGGCCCCGATCACACAAAATCTTTTTCACTCCATCTTTCCACTTCCAATTTGGTCTCCCACTTCTCCTCGTTCCCTCCACCTCCAACACATATATCCTCTTGGTCAATCTTTCCTCACTCATTCTCTCCATGTGCCCAAACCATTTCAAAACACCCTCTTCTGCTCTCTCAACCACGCTCTTTTTATTTCCACACATCTCTCTTACCCTTTCATTACTTACTCGATCAAACCACCTCACACCACACATTGTCCTCAAACATCTCATTTCCAGCACATCCACCCTCCTGCGCACAACTCTATCCATAGCCCACGCCTCACAACCATACAACATTGTTGGAACCACTATTCCTTCAAACACAGCCATTTTTGCTTTCCGAAATAATGTTCTCGACTTCCACACATTCTTCAAGGCTCCCAGGATTTTCGCCCCCTCCCCCACCCTATGATTCACATCCACTTCCATGGTTCCATTCGCTGCCAGATCCACTCCCAGATATCTAAAACACTTTACTTCCTCCAGTTTTTCTTCATTCAAACTTACCTCCCAATTGACTTGACCCTCAACCCTACTGTACCTAATAACCTTGCTCTTATTCACATTTACTCTTAACTTTCTTCTTTCACACACTTTACCAAACTCAGTCACCAGCTTCTGCAGTTTCTCACATGAATCAGCCACCAGCGCTGTATCATCAGTGAACAACAACTGACTCACTTCCCAAGCTGTCTCATCCACAACAGACTGCATACTTGCCCCTCTTTCCAAAACTCTTGCATTCACCTCTCTAACAACCCCATCCATAAACAAATTAAACAACCATGGAGACATCACACACCCCTGCCGCAAACCTACATTCACTGAGAACCAATCACTTTCCTCTCTTCCTACACGTACACATGCCTTACATCCTTGATAAAAACTTTTCACTGCTTCTAACAACTTGCCTCCCACACCATATATTCTTAATACCTTCCACAGAGCATCCCTATCAACTCTATCATATGCCTTTTCCAGATCCATAAATGCTACATACAAATCCATTTGCTTTTCTAAGTATTTCTCACATACATTCTTCAAAGCAAACACCTGATCCACACATCCTCTACCACTTCTGAAACCACACTGCTCTTCCCCAATCTGATGCTCTGTACATGCCTTCACCCTCTCAATCAATACCCTCCCATATGATTTACCAGGAATATTCAACAAACTTATACCTCTGTAATTTGAGCACTCACTCTTATCCTCTTTGCCTTTGTACAATGGCACTATGCACGCATTCCGCCAATCCTCAGGCACCTCACCATGAGTCATACATACATTAAATAACCTTACCAACCAGTCAACAATACAGTCACCCCCTTTTTTAATAAATTCCACTGCAGTACCATCCAAACCTGCTGCCTTGCCGGCTTTCATCTTCCGCAAAGCTTTTACTACCTCTTCTCTATTTACCAAATCATTTTCCCTAACCCTCTCACTTTGCACACCACCTCGACCAAAACACCCTATATCTGCCACTCTATCATCAAACACATTCGACAAACCTTCAAAATACTCACTCCATCTCCTTCTCACATCACCACTACTTGTTATCACCTCCCCATTTGCGGCCTTCACTGAAGTTCCCATTTGCTCCCTTGTCTTACGCACTTTATTTACCTCCTTCCAGAACATCTTTTTATTCTCCCTAAAATTTAATGATACTCTCTCACCCCAACTCTCATGTGCCCTCTTTTTCACCTCTTGCACCTTTCTCTTGACCTCCTGTCTCTTTCTTTTATACAAAAGAAAGAATAAATGTGAGAAATAGAAAAACAAATGGTTTTGTTTATGGCACTTATGGATCTGTAGAAGGCATATGATAGAGTTGATTGAGATGCTCTGTGGAAGGTATTAAAAGTATATGGTGTGGGAGGTAAGTTGATAGAAGCAGTGAAAAGTTTTTATCGAGGATGTAAGGCATGTGTACGAGTAGGAAGAGAGGAAAGTGATTTGATCCCAGTGAGTGTCGGTTTACAGGAGGGGTGCATGATGTCTCCATGGTTGTTTAAATTGTTTTTGGATGGGATTGTTAGGGAGATGAATGCAAGAGTTTTAGAGAGAGGGGCAAGTATGCAGTCTGCTGTTGATGAGAGGGCTTGGGAAGTGAGTCAGTTGTTGTTTGCGGGTGATACAGCACTGGTGGCTGATTTGGGTGATAAACTGCAGAAGCTAGTAACTCAGTTTGGTAAAATGTGTGAAAGAAGAAAGCTGAGGGTAAATGTGATGAAGAGCAAGGTAATTAGGTTCAGTAGGGTTGAGGGACAAGTTAATTGCGAAGAAAGTTTGAATGAAGAAAAACTGGAGGAAGTGAAGTGTTTTAGATATCTGGGAGTGGATTTAGCAGCAGAGGGAACCATGGAAGCAGAAGTGAGTCACTGGGTGGGGGAGGGTCAAAGGTTCTGGGAGTGTTGAAGAATTTGTAGAAGGCAAGAAAGTTATCTCGGAGAGCAAAAATAGTTATGTTTGAGAGAATAGTGGTTCCAACAAAGTTATATGGTTGCGAGGCATGGGCAGTAGTTGTGTGGAGGAGGGTAGATATGTTGGAAATGAAATGTTTGAGGACAGTATGTGATGAGGTGGTTTGATCGAATAATAATGAAAGAGTAAGAGAGATGTGTGGTAATAAAAAGAGTGTGGTTGAGAGAGCAGAAGAGGGTCTATTGAAATGGTTTAGCCACTTTGAGAGAATGAGTGAGGAAAGATTGACAAGGAGGATATATGTGTCAGGTGGAGGGAATGAGGAGAAGTGGGAGACCAAATTGGAGGTGGAAAGATGGAGTAAAAAGGATTTTGAGCGATTGGGGCCTGAACATACAGGAGGGTGAAAGGCATGCAAGGAATAGAGTTAATTCGAATAATGTGGTATACCTGGATTGACGTGCTGTCTATGAATTGAACCGGGGCATGTGAAGCGTCTGGGGTAAACCATGGAAAGTTTTGTGAGGCTTAGATGTGGAAAGGGAGCTGTGGTTTCGGTGCATTACACATGACAGCTAGAGACTGTGAGGGTAAACGAATGTGGCCTTTTGTCTTTTCCTAGTACTACCATGCAGGGGGGAGGGAGGGGGGATGCTATTTCATGTGTGACAGAGTGGCGACAAGAATGAATAAAGGCAGCAAGTATGAATATTTACATGTGTATATATGTATATGTCTGTGTGTTTGTATATATATATATATATATATATATATATATATACGTTGAAATGTATAGGTATGTATATGTGCGTGTGTGGTTGTGTATATATACACATGTGTATATGGGTGGGTTTGGGCCATTTTTCGTATGTTTCCTTGCACTACCTTGATAACACGGGAGGCAGCGACACTATAATAAATAGATACGTAAAAAAATTTATTTATTTATTTTATTTTTTTTTTTGCTTTGTCGCTGTCTCCCGCGTTTGCGAGGTAGCACAAGGAAACAGACGAAAGAAATGGCCCAACCCACCCCCATACACATGTATATACATACGTCCACACATGCAAATATACATACCTACACAGCTTTCCATGGTTTACCCCAGACGCTTCACATGCCCTGATTCAATCCACTGAAAGCACGTCAACCCCGGTATACAACATCGATCCAATTCACTCTATTCCTTGCCCTCCTTTCACCCTCCTGCATGTTCAGGCCCCGATCACACAAAATCTTTTTCACTCCATCTTTCCACCTCCAATTTGGTCTCCCACTTCTCCTCGTTCCCTCCACCTCCGACACATATATCCTCATGGTTAATCTTTCCTCACTCATTCTCTCCATGTGCCCAAACCATTTCAAAACACCCTCTTCTGCTCTCTCAACCACGCTCTTTTTATTTCCACACATCTCTCTTACCCTTACATTACTTACTCGATCAAACCACCTCACACCACACATTGTCCTCAAACATCTCATTTCCAGCACATCCATCCCTCCTGCGCACAACTCTATCCATAGCCCACGCCTCACAACCATACAACATTGTTGGAACCACTATTCCTTCAAACATACTCATTTTTGCTTTCCGAGATAATGTTCTCGACTTCCACACATTCTTCAAGACTCCCAGGATTATCGCCCCCTCCCCCACCCTATGATTCACTTCCGCTTACATGGATCCATCCAGTGCCAGATCCACTCCCAGATATCTAAAACACTTTACTTCCTCCAGTTTTTCTCCATTCAAACTTACCTCCCAATTGACTTGACCCTCAACCCTACTGTACCTAATAACCTTGCTCTTATTCACATTTACTCTTAGCTTTCTTCTTTCACACACTTTACCAAACTCAGTCACCAGCTTCTGCAGTTTCTCACATGAATCAGCCACCAGCGCTGTATCATCAGCGAACAACAACTGACTCACTTCCCAAGCTCCCTCATTCACAACAGACTTCATACTTGCTCCTCTTTCCAAAACTCTTGCATTCACCTCCCTAACAACCCCATCCATAAACAAATTAAACAACCATGGAGACATCACACACCCCTGCCGCAAACCTACATTCACTGAGAACCAATCACTTTCCTCTCTTCCTACACGTACACATGCCTTACATCCTCGATAAAAACTTTTCACTGCTTCTAACAACTTGCCTCCCACACCATATATTCTTAATACCTTCCACAGAGCATCTCTATCAACTCTATCATATGCCTTCTCCAGATCCATAAATGCTACATACAAATCCATTTGCTTTTCTAATTATTTCTCACATACATTCTTCAAAGCAAACACCTGATCCACACATCCTCTACCACTTCTGAAACCACACTGCTCTTCCCCAATCTGATGCTCTGTACATGCTTTCACCCTCTCAATCAATACCCTCCCATATAATTTACCAGGAATACTCAACAAACTTATACCTCTGTAATTTGAGCACTCACTCTTATCCCCTTTGCCTTTGTACAATGGCACTATGCACGCATTCCGCCAATCCTCAGGCACCTCACCGTGAGTCATACATACATTAAATAACCATACCAACCAGTCAACAATACAGTCACCCCCTTTTTTAATAAATTCCACTGCAATACCATCCAAACCTGCTGCCTTGCCGGCTTTCATCTTCCGCAAAGCTTTTACTACCTCTTCTCTGTTTACCAAATCATTTTCCCTAACCCTCTCACTTTGCACTCACCTCGACCAAAATACCCTATATCTGCCACTCTATCATCAAACACATTCAACAAACCTTCAAAATACTCACTCCATCTCCTTCTCACATCACCACTACTTGTTATCACCTCCCCATTTGCGCCTTCACTGAAGTTCCCATTTGCTCCCTTGTCTTACGCACTTTATTTACCTCCTTCCAGAACATCTTTTTATTCTCCCTAAAATTTAATGATACTCTCTCACCCCAACTCTCATTTGCCCTTTTTTTCACCTCTTGCACCTTTCTCTTAACCTCCTGTCTCTTTCTTTTATACGTCTCCCACTCAACTGCATTTTTTCCCTGCAAAAATCGTCCAAATGCCTCTCTCTTCTCTTAATTGACAGGCGCGCGAAAGAGAGACTTTTGGATGTTAATGTGCTGAGAGGTGCAACTGGAGGGATGTCTGATCATTATCTTGTGGAGTCTAAGGTGAAGATTTGTATGGGTTTTCAGAAAAAAAGAGTGAATGTTGGGGTGAAGAGGGTGGTGAGAGTAAGTGAGCTTGGGAAGGAGACTTGTGTGAGGAAGTACCAGGAGAGACTGAGTACAGAATGGAAAAAGGTGAGAACAATGGAAGTAAGGGGAGTGGGGGAGGAATGGGATGTATTTAGGGAATCAGTGATGGATTGCACAAAAGATGCTTGTGGCATGAGAAGAGTGGGAGGTGGGTTGATTAGAAAGGGTAGTGAGTGGTGGGATATATATACCACGTCGTTCTAATTCACTCTATTCCTTGCACACCTTTCACCCTCCTGCATGTTCAGGCCCTGATCACTCAAAATCTTTTTCACTCCATCTTTCCTCTCCAATTTGGTCTCCCACTTCTCCTCGTTCCCTCCACCTCTGACACATATACCCTCTTGGTCAATCTTTCCTTACTCATTCTCTCTATGTAACCAAACCATATCAAAACACCCTCTTCTGCTCTCTCAACCACACTTTTTATTGCTACACATCTTTCTTACCCTATTATTACTTACTTGATCAAACCACCTCATACCACATATTGTCCTCAAACATCTCATTTCCAGCACATCCACCCTCCTCCACACAACTCTATCTATAGCCCACGCCTCACAACCATATAACATTGTTGGAACCACTATTCCTTCAAACATACCCATTTTTGCTTTCCGAGATTATGTTCTCGACTTCCACACATTCTTCAGTGCTCCCAGAACTTTCGCCCCCTCCCCCACCCTATGATTCACTTCCGCTTCCATGCTTCCGTTTGCTACCAAATCCACTCCCAGATATCTAAAACACTTCACTTCCTCCAGTTTTTCTCCATTCAAACTTACCTCCCAATTGACTTGACCCTGAACCCTACTGTACCTAATAACCTTGCTCTTATTCATATTTACTCTCAGCTTTCTTCTTTCACACACTTTACCAAACTCAGTCACCAGCTTCTGCAGTTTCTCACATGAATCAGCCACCAGCGCTGTATCATCAGCGAACAACAACTGACTCACTTCCCAAACTGTCTCATCCACAACAGACTGCATACTTGCCCCTCTTTCCAAAACTCTTGCATTCACCTCCCTAACAACCCCATCCATAAACAAATTAAACAACCATGGAGACATCAAACACCCCTGCCGCAAAACTACATTCACTGAGAACCAATCACTTTCCTTTCTTCCTACACGTACACATGCCTTACATCCTCGATACAAACTTTTCACTGCTTCTAACAACTTGCCTCCCACACCATATATTCTTAATACCTTCCACAGAGCATCTCTATCAACTCTATCATATGCCTTCTCCAGATCCATAAATGCTACATACAAATCCATTTGCTTTCCTAAGTATTTCTCATATACATTCTTCAAAGCAAACACCTGATCCACTCATCCTCTACTACTTCTGAAACCACACTGCTCTTCCCCAATCTGATGCTCTATACATGCCTTCACCCTCTCAATCAATACCCTTCCATAGAATTTCCCAAGAATACTCAACAAACTTTTTTTTTTTTTTTTTTTTTTTTGCTTTGTCGCTGTCTCCCGCGTTTGCAAGGTAGCGCAAGGAAACAGACGAAAGAAATGGCCCAACCCACCCCCATACACATGTATATACATACGTCCACACACGCAAATATACATACCTACACAGCTTTCCATGGTTTACCCCAGATGCTTCACATGCCTTGATTCAATCCACTGACAGCACGTCAACCCTGGTATACCACATCGATCCAATTCACTCTATTCCTTGCCCTCGTTTCACCCTCCTGCATGTTCAGGCCCCGATCACACAAAATCTTTTTCACTCCATCTTTCCACCTCCAATTTGGTCTCCCTCTTCTCCTCGTTCTCTCCACCTCCGACACATATATTCTCTTGGTCAATCTTTCCTCACTCATTCTCTCCATGTGCCCGAACCATTTCAAAACACCCTCTTCTGCTCTCTCAACCACGCTCTTTTTATTTCCACACATCTCTCTTACCCTTACGTTACTTACTCGATCAAACCACCTCACACCACATATTGTCCTCAAACATCTCATTTCCAGCACATCCATCCTCCTGCGCACAACTCTATCCATAGCCCACGTCTCGCAACCATACAACATTGTTGGAACCACTATTCCTTCAAACATACCCATTTTTGCTTTCCGAGATAATGTTCTCGACTTCCACACATTCTTCAAGGCTCCCAGAATTTTCGCCCCCTCCCCCACCCTATGATCCGCTTCCGCTTCCATGGTTCCATCCGCTGCCAGATCCACTCCCAGATATCTAAAACACTTCACTTCCTCCAGTTTTTCTCCATTCAAACTCACCTCCCAATTGACTTGACCCTCAACCCTACTGTACCTAATAACCTTGCTCTTATTCACATTTACTCTTAACTTTCTTCTTTCACACACTTTACCAAACTCAGTCACCAGCTTCTGCAGTTTCTCACATGAATCAGCCACCAGCGCTGTATCATCAGCGAACAACAACTGACTCACTTCCCAAGCTCTCTCATCCCCAACAGACTTCATACTTGCCCCTCTTTCCAAAACTCTTGCATTCACCTCCCTAACAACCCCATCCATAAACAAATTAAACAACCATAGAGACATCACACACCCCTGCCGCAAACCTACATTCACTGAGAACCAATCACTTTCCTCTCTTCCTACACGTACACATGCTTTACATCCTCGATAAAAACTTTTCACTGCTTCTAACATCTTGCCTCCCACACCATATATTCTTAATACCTTCCACAGAGCATCTCTATCAACTCTATCATATGCCTTCTCCAGATCCATAAATGCTACATACAAATCCATTTGCTTTTCTAAGTATTTCTCACATACATTCTTCAAAGCAAACACCTGATCCACACATCCTCTACCACTTCTGAAACCACACTGCTCTTCCCCAATCTGATGCTCTGTACATGCCTTCACCCTCTCAATCAATATCCTCCCATATAATTTACCAGGAATACTCAACAAACTTATACCTCTGTAATTTGAGCACTCACTCTTATCCCCTTTGCCTTTGTACAATGGCACTATGCACGCATTCCGCCAATCCTCAGGCACCTCACCATGAGTCATACATACATTAAATAACCTTACCAACCAGTCAACAATACAGTCACCCCCTTTTTTAATAAATTCCACTGCAATACCATCCAAACCTGCTGCCTTGCCGGCTTTCATCTTCCGCAAAGCTTTTACTACCTCTTCTCTGTTTACCAAATCATCTTCCCTAACCCTCTCACTTTGCACACCACCTCGACCAAAACACCCTATATCTGCCACTCTATCATCAAACACATTCAACAAACCTTCAAAATACTCACTCCATCTCCTTCTCATATCACCACTACTTGTTATCACCTCCCCATTTGTGCCCTTCACTGAAGTTCCCATTTGCTCCCTTGTCTTACGCACTTTATTTACCTCCTTCCAACAAACTTATACCCCTGTAATTTGAGGACTCACTTTTATCCCCTTTGCCTTTGTACAATGGCACTATGCAAGAATTCCACCAATCCTCAGGCACCTCACCATGAGTCATACATACATTAAATAACCTTACCAACCAGTCAACAATACAGTCACCCCCTTTTTTAATAAACCCCACTGCAGTATCATCCAAATCCGCTGCCTTGCCGGCTTTCATCTTCAGCAAAGCTTTTACTACCTCTTCTCTGTTTACCAAATCATTTTCCCTAACCCTCTCACTTTGCACACCACCTTGACCAAAACACCCTATATCTGCCATTCTATCATCAAACACATTCAGCAAACCTTCAAAATATTCACTCCATCTCCTCACATCACCACAACTTGTTATCACCTCCCCATTAGCCACCTTCAGTTAATTTCCCATTTGTTCCCTTTTCTTACGCACTTTATTTACCTCCTTCCAAAACATCTTTTTATTCTCCCTAAAATTTAATGATACTCTCTCACCCCAACTCTCATTTGCCCTCTTTTTCACCTCTTGCACCTTTCTCTTGACCTCCTGCCTCTTTCTTTTATACATCTCCCACTCATTTGCATTATTTCCCTGCAAAAATTGTCCAAATGCCTCTCTCTTCTCTTTCACTAATGATATCATTACTTCATCCCACCACTCAATACCCTCTCTAATCTGCCCACCTCCCACGCTTCTTATGCTACAAGCACCTTTTGCGCAAGCCATCACTGCTTCCCTAAATACATCCCATTCCTCCCCACTCCCCTTACGTCCTTTGTTCTCACCTTTTTTCCATTCTGTACTCAGTCTCTACTGGTACTTCCTCACACAAGTCTCCTTCCCAAGCTCACTTACTCTCACCACTCTCTTCACCCCAACCTTCTCTCTTCTTTTGTGAAAACCCCTACAAATCTTCACCTTCGCCTCCACAAGATAATGATCAAACATCCCTCCAGTTGCACCTCTCAGCACATTAACATCCAAAAGTGTCTCTTTTGCGCTCCTATCAATTAACACGTAATCCAATAATGCTTTCTGTCATCTCTCCTACTTACATACGTATACTTATGTATATCTCTCTTTTTAAACCAGGTATTCCCAATCACCAGTCCTTTTTCAGCACATAAATCTACAAGCTCTTCATCATTTCCATTTAAAACACTGAACACCCCCATGTATACCAATTATTCCCTCAGCTGCCACATTACTCACCTTTGCATTCAAATCACCCATCACTATAACCCGGTCTTGTGCATCAAACCACTAACACACTCATTTAGCTGCTCCCAAAGCACTTGCCTCTCATGATCATTCTTTACATGCCCAGGTGCAAATGCACTAATAATCACCCATCTCTCTCCATCAACTTTCAGTTTTACCCATATCAATCTAGAATTTACTTTCTTACACTCTATCTCATACTCCCACAACTGTTTCAGGAGTAGTGCTACTCCTTCCCTTGCTCCTGTCCTCTCACTAAGCCCTGACTTTCTTCCCAAGACATTCCCAAACCACTCTTCCCCTTTACCCTTGACCTTCGTTTCACTCAGAGCCAAAACATCCAGTTTCCTTTTCTCAAACATACTACCTATCTCTCCTTTTTCTCATCTTGGTTACATCCACACACATTTAGACACCTCAATCTGAGCCTTCGAGGAGGATGAGCACTCCCCGTGTGACTCTTCCTTCTGTTTCCCCTTTAGAAGTTAAAATACAAGTAGGGGAGGTTTTCTGGCCCCCCCTCTTCCGTCCCCTTTAGTCGCCTTCTACGACACGTGAGGAAAGCGTGGGAAGTATTCTTTCTCCCCTATCCCCAAGGATAAAGGAATATATATTTTTTTTCTTTTTTTTTTTTGCTTTTTCGCTGTCTCCCGCGTTTGCGAGGTAGCGCAAGGAAACAGACGAAAGAAATGGCCCAACCCACCCCCATACACATGTATATACATACGTCCACACACGCAAATATACATACCTACACAGCTTTCCATGGTTTACCCCAGATGCTTCACATGCCCTGATTCAATCCACTGACAGCACGTCAACCCCGGTATACCACATCGATCCAATTCACTCTATTCCTTGCCCTCCTTTCACCCTCCTGAATGTTCAGGCCCCGATCACACAAAATCTTTTTCACTCCATCTTTCCACCTCCAATTTGTTCTCCCACTTCTCCTCGTTCCCTCCACCTCCGACACATATATCCTCTTGGTCAATCTTTCCTCACTCATTCTCTCCATGTGCCCAAACCATTTCAAAACACCCTCTTCTGCTCTCTCAACCACGCTCTTTTTATTTCCACACATCTCTCTTACCCTTACGTTACTTCTCGATCAAACCACCTCACACCACACATTGTCCTCAAACATCTCATTTCCAGCACATCCATCCTCCTGCGCACAACTCTATCCATAGCCCATGCCTCACAACCATACAACATTGTTGGAACCACTATTCCTTCAAACATAGCCATTTTTGCTTGCCGAGATAATGTTCTCGACTTCCACACATTCTTCAAGGCTCCCAGGATTTTCGCCCCCTCCCCCACCCTATGATCCACTTCCACTTCCATGGTTCCATCTGCTGCCAGATCCACTCCCAGATATCTAAAACACTTTACTTCCTCCAGTTTTGCTCCATTCAAACTTACCTCCCAATTGACTTGACCGTCAACCCTACTGTACCTAATAACCTTGCTCTTATTCACATTTACTCTTAACTTTCTTCTTTCACACACTTTACCAAACTCAGTCACCAGCTTCTGCAGTTTCTCACATGAATCAGCCACCAGCTCTGTATCATTAGCGAACAACAACTGACTCACTTCCCAAGCTCTCTCATCCCCAACAGATTGCATACTTGCCCCTCTTTCCAAAACTCTTGCATTTACCTCCTTAACAACCCCATCCATAAACAAATTAAACAACCATGGAGACATCACACACCCCTGCCGCAAACCTACATTCACTGAGAACCAATCACTTTCCTGTCTTCCTACAGGTACACATGCCTTACATCCTCGATAAAACTTTTCACTGCTTCTAACAACTTGCCTCCCACACCATATATTCTTAATACCTTCCACAGAGCATCCCTATCAACTCTATCATATGCCTTTTCCAGATCCATAAATGCTACATACAAATCCATTTGCTTTTCTAAGTATTTCTCACATACATTCTTCAAAGCAAACACCTGATCCACACATCCTCTACCACTTCTGAAACCACACTGCTCTTCCCCAATCTGATGCTCTGTACATGCCTTCACCCTCTCAATCAATACCCTCCCATATGATTTACCAGGAATATTCAACAAACTTATACCTCTGTAATTTGAGCACTCACTCTTATCCTCTTTGCCTTTGTACAATGGCACTATGCACGCATTCCGCCAATCCTCAGGCACCTCACCATGAGTCATACATACATTAAATAACCTTACCAACCAGTCAACAATACAGTCACCCCCTTTTTTAATAAATTCCACTGCAGTACCATCCAAACCTGCTGCCTTGCCGGCTTTCATCTTCCGCAAAGCTTTTACTACCTCTTCTCTATTTACCAAATCATTTTCCCTAACCCTCTCACTTTGCACACCACCTCGACCAAAACACCCTATATCTGCCACTCTATCATCAAACACATTTGACAAACCTTCAAAATACTCACTCCATCTCCTTCTCACATCACCACTACTTGTTATCACCTCCCCATTTGCGGCCTTCACTGAAGTTCCCATTTGCTCCCTTGTCTTACGCACTTTATTTACCTCCTTCCAGAACATCTTTTTATTCTCCCTAAAATTTAATGATACTCTCTCACCCCAACTCTCATTTGCCCTCTTTTTCACCTCTTGCACCTTTCTCTTGACCTCCTGTCTCTTTCTTTTATACAAAAGAAAGAATAAATGTGAGAAATAGAAAAACAAATGGTTTTGTTTATGGCACTTATGGATCTGTAGAAGGCATATGATAGAGTTGATTGAGATGCTCTGTGGAAGGTATTAAAAGTATATGGTGTGGGAGGTAAGTTGATAGAAGCAGTGAAAAGTTTTTATCGAGGATGTAAGGCATGTGTACGAGTAGGAAGAGAGGAAAGTGATTTGATCCCAGTGAGTGTCGGTTTACAGGAGGGGTGCATGATGTCTCCATGGTTGTTTAAATTGTTTTTGGATGGGATTGTTAGGGAGATGAATGCAAGAGTTTTAGAGAGAGGGGCAAGTATGCAGTCTGCTGTTGATGAGAGGGCTTGGGAAGTGAGTCAGTTGTTGTTTGCGGGTGATACAGCACTGGTGGCTGATTTGGGTGATAAACTGCAGAAGCTAGTAACTCAGTTTGGTAAAATGTGTGAAAGAAGAAAGCTGAGGGTAAATGTGATGAAGAGCAAGGTAATTAGGTTCAGTAGGGTTGAGGGACAAGTTAATTGCGAAGAAAGTTTGAATGAAGAAAAACTGGAGGAAGTGAAGTGTTTTAGATATCTGGGAGTGGATTTAGCAGCAGAGGGAACCATGGAAGCAGAAGTGAGTCACTGGGGTGGGGGAGGGTCAAAGGTTCTGGGAGTGTTGAAGAATTTGTAGAAGGCAAGAAAGTTATCTCGGAGAGCAAAAATAGTTATGTTTGAGAGAATAGTGGTTCCAACAAAGTTATATGGTTGCGAGGCATGGGCAGTAGTTGTGTGGAGGAGGGTAGATATGTTGGAAATGAAATGTTTGAGGACAGTATGTGATGAGGTGGTTTGATCGAATAATAATGAAAGAGTAAGAGAGATGTGTGGTAATAAAAAGAGTGTGGTTGAGAGAGCAGAAGAGGGTCTATTGAAATGGTTTAGCCACTTTGAGAGAATGAGTGAGGAAAGATTGACAAGGAGGATATATGTGTCAGGTGGAGGGAATGAGGAGAAGTGGGAGACCAAATTGGAGGTGGAAAGATGGAGTAAAAAGGATTTTGAGCGATTGGGGCCTGAACATACAGGAGGGTGAAAGGCATGCAAGGAATAGAGTTAATTCGAATAATGTGGTATACCTGGATTGACGTGCTGTCTATGAATTGAACCGGGGCATGTGAAGCGTCTGGGGTAAACCATGGAAAGTTTTGTGAGGCTTAGATGTGGAAAGGGAGCTGTAGTTTCGGTGCATTACACATGACAGCTAGAGACTGTGAGGGTAAACGAATGTGGCCTTTTGTCTTTTCCTAGTACTACCATGCAGGGGGGAGGGAGGGGGGATGCTATTTCATGTGTGACAGAGTGGCGACAAGAATGAATAAAGGCAGCAAGTATGATTATTTACATGTGTATATATGTATATGTCTGTGTGTTTGTATATATATATATATATATATATATATATATATACGTTGAAATGTATAGGTATGTATATGTGCGTGTGTGGTTGTGTATATATACACATGTGTATATGGGTGGGTTTGGGCCATTTTTCGTATGTTTCCTTGCACTACCTTGATAACACGGGAGGCAGCGACACTATAATAAATAGATACGTAAAAAAATTTATTTATTTATTTTATTTTTTTTTTTGCTTTGTTGCTGTCTCCCGCGTTTGCGAGGTAGCACAAGGAAACAGACGAAAGAAATGGCCCAACCCACCCCCATACACATGTATATACATACGTCCACACATGCAAATATACATACCTACACAGCTTTCCATGGTTTACCCCAGACGCTTCACATGCCCTGATTCAATCCACTGAAAGCACGTCAACCCCGGTATACAACATCGATCCAATTCACTCTATTCCTTGCCCTCCTTTCACCCTCCTGCATGTTCAGGCCCCGATCACACAAAATCTTTTTCACTCCATCTTTCCACCTCCAATTTGGTCTCCCACTTCTCCTCGTTCCCTCCACCTCCGACACATATATCCTCATGGTTAATCTTTCCTCACTCATTCTCTCCATGTGCCCAAACCATTTCAAAACACCCTCTTCTGCTCTCTCAACCACGCTCTTTTTATTTCCACACATCTCTCTTACCCTTACATTACTTACTCGATCAAACCACCTCACACCACACATTGTCCTCAAACATCTCATTTCCAGCACATCCATCCTCCTGCGCACAACTCTATCCATAGCCCACGCCTCACAACCATACAACATTGTTGGAACCACTATTCCTTCAAACATACTCATTTTTGCTTTCCGAGATAATGTTCTCGACTTCCACACATTCTTCAAGACTCCCAGGATTATCGCCCCCTCCCCCACCCTATGATTCACTTCCGCTTACATGGATCCATCCAGTGCCAGATCCACTCCCAGATATCTAAAACACTTTACTTCCTCCAGTTTTTCTCCATTCAAACTTACCTCCCAATTGACTTGACCCTCAACCCTACTGTACCTAATAACCTTGCTCTTATTCACATTTACTCTTAGCTTTCTTCTTTCACACACTTTACCAAACTCAGTCACCAGCTTCTGCAGTTTCTCACATGAATCAGCCACCAGCGCTGTATCATCAGCGAACAACAACTGACTCACTTCCCAAGCTCCCTCATTCACAACAGACTTCATACTTGCTCCTCTTTCCAAAACTCTTGCATTCACCTCCCTAACAACCCCATCCATAAACAAATTAAACAACCATGGAGACATCACACACCCCTGCCGCAAACCTACATTCACTGAGAACCAATCACTTTCCTCTCTTCCTACACGTACACATGCCTTACATCCTCGATAAAAACTTTTCACTGCTTCTAACAACTTGCCTCCCACACCATATATTCTTAATACCTTCCACAGAGCATCTCTATCAACTCTATCATATGCCTTCTCCAGATCCATAAATGCTACATACAAATCCATTTGCTTTTCTAATTATTTCTCACATACATTCTTCAAAGCAAACACCTGATCCACACATCCTCTACCACTTCTGAAACCACACTGCTCTTCCCCAATCTGATGCTCTGTACATGCTTTCACCCTCTCAATCAATACCCTCCCATATAATTTACCAGGAATACTCAACAAACTTATACCTCTGTAATTTGAGCACTCACTCTTATCCCCTTTGCCTTTGTACAATGGCACTATGCACGCATTCCGCCAATCCTCAGGCACCTCACCGTGAGTCATACATACATTAAATAACCATACCAACCAGTCAACAATACAGTCACCCCCTTTTTTAATAAATTCCACTGCAATACCATCCAAACCTGCTGCCTTGCCGGCTTTCATCTTCCGCAAAGCTTTTACTACCTCTTCTCTGTTTACCAAATCATTTTCCCTAACCCTCTCACTTTGCATCACCTCGACCAAAATACCCTATATCTGCCACTCTATCATCAAACACATTCAACAAACCTTCAAAATACTCACTCCATCTCCTTCTCACATCACCACTACTTGTTATCACCTCCCCATTTGCGCCCTTCACTGAAGTTCCCATTTGCTCCCTTGTCTTACGCACTTTATTTACCTCCTTCCAGAACATCTTTTTATTCTCCCTAAAATTTAATGATACTCTCTCACCCCAACTCTCATTTGCCCTTTTTTTCACCTCTTGCACCTTTCTCTTAACCTCCTGTCTCTTTCTTTTATACGTCTCCCACTCAACTGCATTTTTTCCCTGCAAAAATCGTCCAAATGCCTCTCTCTTCTCTTAATTGACAGGCGCGCGAAAGAGAGACTTTTGGATGTTAATGTGCTGAGAGGTGCAACTGGAGGGATGTCTGATCATTATCTTGTGGAGTCTAAGGTGAAGATTTGTATGGGTTTTCAGAAAAAAAGAGTGAATGTTGGGGTGAAGAGGGTGGTGAGAGTAAGTGAGCTTGGGAAGGAGACTTGTGTGAGGAAGTACCAGGAGAGACTGAGTACAGAATGGAAAAAGGTGAGAACAATGGAAGTAAGGGGAGTGGGGGAGGAATGGGATGTATTTAGGGAATCAGTGATGGATTGCACAAAAGATGCTTGTGGCATGAGAAGAGTGGGAGGTGGGTTGATTAGAAAGGGTAGTGAGTGGTGGGATATATATACCACGTCGTTCTAATTCACTCTATTCCTTGCACACCTTTCACCCTCCTGCATGTTCAGGCCCTGATCACTCAAAATCTTTTTCACTCCATCTTTCCTCTCCAATTTGGTCTCCCACTTCTCCTCGTTCCCTCCACCTCTGACACATATACCCTCTTGGTCAATCTTTCCTTACTCATTCTCTCTATGTAACCAAACCATATCAAAACACCCTCTTCTGCTCTCTCAACCACACTTTTTATTGCTACACATCTTTCTTACCCTATTATTACTTACTTGATCAAACCACCTCATACCACATATTGTCCTCAAACATCTCATTTCCAGCACATCCACCCTCCTCCACACAACTCTATCTATAGCCCACGCCTCACAACCATATAACATTGTTGGAACCACTATTCCTTCAAACATACCCATTTTTGCTTTCCGAGATTATGTTCTCGACTTCCACACATTCTTCAGTGCTCCCAGAACTTTCGCCCCCTCCCCCACCCTATGATTCACTTCCGCTTCCATGCTTCCGTTTGCTACCAAATCCACTCCCAGATATCTAAAACACTTCACTTCCTCCAGTTTTTCTCCATTCAAACTTACCTCCCAATTGACTTGACCCTGAACCCTACTGTACCTAATAACCTTGCTCTTATTCATATTTACTCTCAGCTTTCTTCTTTCACACACTTTACCAAACTCAGTCACCAGCTTCTGCAGTTTCTCACATGAATCAGCCACCAGCGCTGTATCATCAGCGAACAACAACTGACTCACTTCCCAAACTGTCTCATCCACAACAGACTGCATACTTGCCCCTCTTTCCAAAACTCTTGCATTCACCTCCCTAACAACCCCATCCATAAACAAATTAAACAACCATGGAGACATCAAACACCCCTGCCGCAAAACTACATTCACTGAGAACCAATCACTTTCCTTTCTTCCTACACGTACACATGCCTTACATCCTCGATACAAACTTTTCACTGCTTCTAACAACTTGCCTCCCACACCATATATTCTTAATACCTTCCACAGAGCATCTCTATCAACTCTATCATATGCCTTCTCCAGATCCATAAATGCTACATACAAATCCATTTGCTTTCCTAAGTATTTCTCATATACATTCTTCAAAGCAAACACCTGATCCACTCATCCTCTACTACTTCTGAAACCACACTGCTCTTCCCCAATCTGATGCTCTATACATGCCTTCACCCTCTCAATCAATACCCTTCCATAGAATTTCCCAAGAATACTCAACAAACTTTTTTTTTTTTTTTTTTTTTTTTTGCTTTGTCGCTGTCTCCCGCGTTTGCAAGGTAGCGCAAGGAAACAGACGAAAGAAATGGCCCAACCCACCCCCATACACATGTATATACATACGTCCACACACGCAAATATACATACCTACACAGCTTTCCATGGTTTACCCCAGATGCTTCACATGCCTTGATTCAATCCACTGACAGCACGTCAACCCCGGTATACCACATCGATCCAATTCACTCTATTCCTTGCCCTCGTTTCACCCTCCTGCATGTTCAGGCCCCGATCACACAAAATCTTTTTCACTCCATCTTTCCACCTCCAATTTGGTCTCCCTCTTCTCCTCGTTCTCTCCACCTCCGACACATATATTCTCTTGGTCAATCTTTCCTCACTCATTCTCTCCATGTGCCCGAACCATTTCAAAACACCCTCTTCTGCTCTCTCAACCACGCTCTTTTTATTTCCACACATCTCTCTTACCCTTACGTTACTTACTCGATCAAACCACCTCACACCACATATTGTCCTCAAACATCTCATTTCCAGCACATCCATCCTCCTGCGCACAACTCTATCCATAGCCCACGTCTCGCAACCATACAACATTGTTGGAACCACTATTCCTTCAAACATACCCATTTTTGCTTTCCGAGATAATGTTCTCGACTTCCACACATTCTTCAAGGCTCCCAGAATTTTCGCCCCCTCCCCCACCCTATGATCCGCTTCCGCTTCCATGGTTCCATCCGCTGCCAGATCCACTCCCAGATATCTAAAACACTTCACTTCCTCCAGTTTTTCTCCATTCAAACACCTCCCAATTGACTTGACCCTCAACCCTACTGTACCTAATAACCTTGCTCTTATTCACATTTACTCTTAACTTTCTTCTTTCACACACTTTACCAAACTCAGTCACCAGCTTCTGCAGTTTCTCACATGAATCAGCCACCAGCGCTGTATCATCAGCGAACAACAACTGACTCACTTCCCAAGCTCTCTCATCCCCAACAGACTTCATACTTGCCCCTCTTTCCAAAACTCTTGCATTCACCTCCCTAACAACCCCATCCATAAACAAATTAAACAACCATAGAGACATCACACACCCCTGCCGCAAACCTACATTCACTGAGAACCAATCACTTTCCTCTCTTCCTACACGTACACATGCTTTACATCCTCGATAAAAACTTTTCACTGCTTCTAACAACTTGCCTCCCACACCATATATTCTTAATACCTTCCACAGAGCATCTCTATCAACTCTATCATATGCCTTCTCCAGATCCATAAATGCTACATACAAATCCATTTGCTTTTCTAAGTATTTCTCACATACATTCTTCAAAGCAAACACCTGATCCACACATCCTCTACCACTTCTGAAACCACACTGCTCTTCCCCAATCTGATGCTCTGTACATGCCTTCACCCTCTCAATCAATATCCTCCCATATAATTTACCAGGAATACTCAACAAACTTATACCTCTGTAATTTGAGCACTCACTCTTATCCCCTTTGCCTTTGTACAATGGCACTATGCACGCATTCCGCCAATCCTCAGGCACCTCACCATGAGTCATACATACATTAAATAACCTTACCAACCAGTCAACAATACAGTCACCCCCTTTTTTAATAAATTCCACTGCAATACCATCCAAACCTGCTGCCTTGCCGGCTTTCATCTTCCGCAAAGCTTTTACTACCTCTTCTCTGTTTACCAAATCATCTTCCCTAACCCTCTCACTTTGCACACCACCTCGACCAAAACACCCTATATCTGCCACTCTATCATCAAACACATTCAACAAACCTTCAAAATACTCACTCCATCTCCTTCTCATATCACCACTACTTGTTATCACCTCCCCATTTGTGCCCTTCACTGAAGTTCCCATTTGCTCCCTTGTCTTACGCACTTTATTTACCTCCTTCCAACAAACTTATACCCCTGTAATTTGAGGACTCACTTTTATCCCCTTTGCCTTTGTACAATGGCACTATGCAAGAATTCCACCAATCCTCAGGCACCTCACCATGAGTCATACATACATTAAATAACCTTACCAACCAGTCAACAATACAGTCACCCCCTTTTTTAATAAACCCCACTGCAGTATCATCCAAATCCGCTGCCTTGCCGGCTTTCATCTTCAGCAAAGCTTTTACTACCTCTTCTCTGTTTACCAAATCATTTTCCCTAACCCTCTCACTTTGCACACCACCTTGACCAAAACACCCTATATCTGCCATTCTATCATCAAACACATTCAGCAAACCTTCAAAATATTCACTCCATCTCCTCACATCACCACAACTTGTTATCACCTCCCCATTAGCCACCTTCAGTTAATTTCCCATTTGTTCCCTTTTCTTACGCACTTTATTTACCTCCTTCCAAAACATCTTTTTATTCTCCCTAAAATTTAATGATACTCTCTCACCCCAACTCTCATTTGCCCTCTTTTTCACCTCTTGCACCTTTCTCTTGACCTCCTGCCTCTTTCTTTTATACATCTCCCACTCATTTGCATTATTTCCCTGCAAAAATTGTCCAAATGCCTCTCTCTTCTCTTTCACTAATGATATCATTACTTCATCCCACCACTCAATACCCTCTCTAATCTGCCCACCTCCCACGCTTCTTATGCTACAAGCACCTTTTGCGCAAGCCATCACTGCTTCCCTAAATACATCCCATTCCTCCCCACTCCCCTTACGTCCTTTGTTCTCACCTTTTTTCCATTCTGTACTCAGTCTCTACTGGTACTTCCTCACACAAGTCTCCTTCCCAAGCTCACTTACTCTCACCACTCTCTTCACCCCAACCTTCTCTCTTCTTTTGTGAAAACCCCTACAAATCTTCACCTTCGCCTCCACAAGATAATGATCAAACATCCCTCCAGTTGCACCTCTCAGCACATTAACATCCAAAAGTGTCTCTTTTGCGCTCCTATCAATTAACACGTAATCCAATAATGCTTTCTGTCATCTCTCCTACTTACATACGTATACTTATGTATATCTCTCTTTTTAAACCAGGTATTCCCAATCACCAGTCCTTTTTCAGCACATAAATCTACAAGCTCTTCATCATTTCCATTTAAAACACTGAACACCCCCATGTATACCAATTATTCCCTCAGCTGCCACATTACTCACCTTTGCATTCAAATCACCCATCACTATAACCCGGTCTTGTGCATCAAACCACTAACACACTCATTTAGCTGCTCCCAAAGCACTTGCCTCTCATGATCATTCTTTACATGCCCAGGTGCAAATGCACTAATAATCACCCATCTCTCTCCATCAACTTTCAGTTTTACCCATATCAATCTAGAATTTACTTTCTTACACTCTATCTCATACTCCCACAACTGTTTCAGGAGTAGTGCTACTCCTTCCCTTGCTCCTGTCCTCTCACTAAGCCCTGACTTTCTTCCCAAGACATTCCCAAACCACTCTTCCCCTTTACCCTTGAGCTTCGTTTCACTCAGAGCCAAAACATCCAGTTTCCTTTTCTCAAACATACTACCTATCTCTCCTTTTTCTCATCTTGGTTACATCCACACACATTTAGACACCTCAATCTGAGCCTTCGAGGAGGATGAGCACTCCCCGTGTGACTCTTCCTTCTGTTTCCCCTTTAGAAGTTAAAATACAAGTAGGGGAGGTTTTCTGGCCCCCCCTCTTCCGTCCCCTTTAGTCGCCTTCTACGAGACGTGAGGAAAGCGTGGGAAGTATTCTTTCTCCCCTATCCCCAAGGATAAAGGAATATATATTTTTTTTCTTTTTTTTTTTTGCTTTTTCGCTGTCTCCCGCGTTTGCGAGGTAGCACAAGGAAACAGACGAAAGAAATGGCCCAACCCACCCCCATACACATGTATATACATACGTCCACACACGCAAATATACATACCTACACAGCTTTCCATGGTTTACCCCAGATGCTTCACATGCCCTGATTCAATCCACTGACAGCACGTCAACCCCGGTATACCACATCGATCCAATTCACTCTATTCCTTGCCCTCCTTTCACCCTCCTGAATGTTCAGGCCCCGATCACACAAAATCTTTTTCACTCCATCTTTCCACCTCCAATTTGTTCTCCCACTTCTCCTCGTTCCCTCCACCTCCGACACATATATCCTCTTGGTCAATCTTTCCTCACTCATTCTCTCCATGTGCCCAAACCATTTCAAAACACCCTCTTCTGCTCTCTCAACCACGCTCTTTTTATTTCCACACATCTCTCTTACCCTTACGTTACTTCTCGATCAAACCACCTCACACCACACATTGTCCTCAAACATCTCATTTCCAGCACATCCATCCTCCTGCGCACAACTCTATCCATAGCCCATGCCTCACAACCATACAACATTGTTGGAACCACTATTCCTTCAAACATAGCCATTTTTGCTTGCCGAGATAATGTTCTCGACTTCCACACATTCTTCAAGGCTCCCAGGATTTTCGCCCCCTCCCCCACCCTATGATCCACTTCCACTTCCATGGTTCCATCTGCTGCCAGATCCACTCCCAGATATCTAAAACACTTTACTTCCTCCAGTTTTGCTCCATTCAAACTTACCTCCCAATTGACTTGACCGTCAACCCTACTGTACCTAATAACCTTGCTCTTATTCACATTTACTCTTAACTTTCTTCTTTCACACACTTTACCAAACTCAGTCACCAGCTTCTGCAGTTTCTCACATGAATCAGCCACCAGCTCTGTATCATTAGCGAACAACAACTGACTCACTTCCCAAGCTCTCTCATCCCCAACAGATTGCATACTTGCCCCTCTTTCCAAAACTCTTGCATTTACCTCCTTAACAACCCCATCCATAAACAAATTAAACAACCATGGAGACATCACACACCCCTGCCGCAAACCTACATTCACTGAGAACCAATCACTTTCCTGTCTTCCTACAGGTACACATGCCTTACATCCTCGATATATATTCTTTTATTTTATTTTATTTTTCTTCGTCGCTGTCTCCCGCGTTAGCGAGGTAGCGCAAGGAAACAGACGAAAGAATGGCCTAACCCGCCCACATACACATGCATATATATACACGTCCACACACGCAAATATACATACCTGTACATCTCAATGTACACATATATATATATATACACACACAGACATATACATATATACACATGTACATAATTCATACTGTCTGCCTTTATTTGTTCCCATCGCCACCTCTCCACACATGGAATAACAACCCCCTCCCCCCTCATGTGTGCGAGGTAGTGCTAGGAAAGGACACCAAAGGCCCCATTCGTTCACACTCAGTCTCTAGCTGTCATGTAATAATGCACCGAAACCATAGCTCCCTTTCCACATCCAGGCCCCACACAACTTTCCATGGTTTACCCCAGACGCTTCACATGCCCTGGTTCAATCCATTGACAGCACGTCCACCCCGGTATACCACATCGTTCCAATTCACTCTATTCTTTGCACGCCTTTCACCCTCCTGCATGTTCAGGCCCTAATCACTCAAAATCTCTTCACTCCATCTTTCCACCTCCAATTTGGTCTCCCGCTTCTCCTCGTTCCCTCCACCTCTGAAACATATATCCTCTTGGTCAATCTTTCCTCACTCATTCTCTCCATGTGACCAAACCATTTCAAAACACCCTCTTCTGCAGTCAGCAATACAGTCACCCCCATTTTTAATAAATTCCACTGCAGTACCATCCAAACCTGCCAGCTTTCATCTTCTGCAAATCTTTCACTACCTCTTCTCTGTTTGCCAAATCATTCTCCCTGACTATCTCTTTGCACACCACTTGACCATAACAACCTATATCTGCCATTCTATCATGTAACACATTCAACAAACCTTTCAAAATACTCACTCCATCTCCTTCTTACATCACCAGTACTTGTTATTGCCTCCCCATTACCCCCTTCACCAATGTTTCCTTTTGTCTTACCTCTTTATTTACCTCCTTCCAAAACATCTTTTTATTCTCCTTAAAATTTAATGATACTCTCTTACCCCAACTCTCATTTGCCCTCTTTTTCACCTCATGCACCTTTCTCTTAACCTCCTGCCTCTTTTTTTTCTTATACATCTCCCAGTCATTTGCACCATTTCCTTGCAAAAGTCATCCAAATGCCTTTGTCTTCTCTTTCACTAATAATCTTACTTCTTCAACCCACCACTCATTACCCTTTGTAATCTCCCCACCTCTTACGCTTCTCATGCCAGAGGCATCTTTGTGCGAGCCATCACTGCTTCCCTAAATACATCCCATTCCTCCCCCACTCCCCTTACATCCTTTGCTCTCATCACTTTCCATTCTGCACTCAGTCTTTCCTGGTACTTCCTCACACAAGTCTCCTTCCCAAGCTCACTTACTCTCACCACTCTCTTCACCCCAACCTTCTCTCTTCTTTTCTGAAAACCTCTGCAAATCTTCACCTTCGCCTCCACAAGATAATGATCAGACATCCCTCCAGTTGCACCTCTCAGCACAGTAGCATCCAAAACTCTCCCTTTCACATGCATATCAATTAACACGTAATCCAATGACACTTTCAGGCCATTTCTCGTACTTACATATGTATACTTATGTATATCTCTCTTTATAAACCAGGTCTTCCCAATCACCAGTCCTTTTTCAGCACATAAATATACAACCTCTTCACCATTTCCATTTACAACACTGAACACCCCATGTACACCAGTTATTCCCTCAACTGCCACATTACTCTCCTTTGATTCAAATCTCCCATGACTGTAACTCGGTCTCGTGCATCAAAGCAGCTATTACACTCACTCAGCTGTTCCCAAAACACTTACCTCTCATGATCTTTCTTCTCATGCCCAGATGTATATGCACCAATAATCACTCATCTCTCTCCATCCACTTTCAGTTTTACCCATATCAATCTAGAGTTTACTTTTTTACACTCTATCACTTACTCCCACCACTCCTGTTTCAGGAGTAGTGCTACTTCTTCCTTTGCTCTTGTCCTCCCACCAACCCCTGACTTTACTCCCAAAACATTCCCAAACCACTCTTCCCTTTTACCCTTGAGCTTTGTTTCACTCACAGCCAAAACATCCAAGTTCCTTTCCTCAAACATACTACCTATCTCTCCTTTTTTTCTCATCTTGGTTACATCCACACACATTTAGACACCCCAATCTGAGCCTTTGAGGAGGATAAGCACTCCCTGCATGACTCCGTCTGTTTCCCCTTTTAGAAAGTTAAAATACAAGGAGGGGAGGGTTTCTAACTCCGCGCTCCCTTCCCCTATAGTCGCCTTCTACGACACGCAGGAAATGCATGGGAAGTATTCTTTCTCCCCTGTTCCTATGGATAGGGGAGAATATATATATTATATATATACATAAATAAATGAAGATGAAAGCCAGCAAGGCAGCGGGTTTGGATGGTAGTGCAGTGGAATTTATTAAAAAATAGGGTGACTATATTGTTGACTGTTTAATAAGGTTATTAAATGTATGTCTGACTAATGGTGAGGTGCCTGAGGACTGGTGGAATGCTTGCATAGTGACATTCAACAAAGGCAAAGGGGTTAAGAGTGAGTGCTCAAATTCCAGAGGTATAAGTTTGTTGAGTATTCCTGGGAAGTTATTTGGGAGGGTATTGATTGAGAGGGTGAAGGCATGTACAAAGCATCAGATTGCGGAAGAGCAGTATGGTTTCAGAAGTGGTAGAGGATGTATAGCTCAGGTGTTTGCTTTGAAAAATGTATGTGAGAAATACTTAGAAAAGTGAATGGATTTCTATGTAGCATTTATGGATCTGGAGAAGGCATATGAAAGAGTTGATAGAGATGCTCTGTGGAAGGTATTAAGAATATATGGTGTGGGAGGCAAGTTGTTAGAAGCAGTGAAGAGTTTTTATTGAGGATGTAAGGCATGTGTACGTGTAGGAAGAGAGGAAAGTGATTGGTTCTCAGTGAATGTTGGTTTGTGGCAGGGGTGCTGATGTCTCCATGGTTGTTTAATTTGTTTATGGATGGGGTTGTTATGGAGATGAATGCAAGAGTCTTGGAAAGAGGGGCAAGTATGCAGTCTGTTGTGGATGAGAGAGCTTAGGAAGTGAGTCAGTTGTTGTTCACTGATGATAGAGCGCTGGTGGCTGATTTACGTGAGAAACTGCAGAAGCTGGTGACTGAGTTGGTAAAGTGTGTGAAAAAGAAAGCTGAGAGTAAATGTGAATAAGAGTAAGTTTATTAGGTGTAGTAGGGTTGAGGGACAAGTCGATTGGGAGGTAAGTTTGAATGTAGAAAAACTTGAGGAAGTGAAGTGTTTTAGATATCTGGGAGTGAATTTGGCAGTGGATGGAAGCGGAAGTGAATCATAGAGTGGGGGAGGGGGCGAAAGTTCTGGGAGTGTTGAAAAATGTGTGGAAGTCGAGAATGGTATCTCGGAAAGCAAAAGTGGGTATATTTGAAGGAATAGTGGTT
Source organism: Panulirus ornatus (assembly GCF_036320965.1). NCBI lineage: Eukaryota > Metazoa > Arthropoda > Malacostraca > Decapoda > Palinuridae > Panulirus > Panulirus ornatus. The sequence continues at coordinate 43,916,275 of NC_092237.1, forward strand.
TCAGCAATGTTATATGGTTGCGAGGCGTGGGCTATAGAGTTGTGCGGAGGAGGGTGGATGGACTGGAAATGAGATATTTGAGGACAATATGTGGTGTGAGGTGGTTTGATCAAGTAAGAAATGAAAGGGTAAGAGAGGAGGGGTAGAGGTTTTCATTTCATGTGTGGCGGGGTGGCAATGGGAATGAATAAGGGCAGACAGTATGAAATATCCCATATCCCTGGGGGATATGGGAGAAAGAATACTTCCCACGCATTCCTCAAGTGTCATAGCAGGCGACTAAAGGGGACGGGAGCGGGGGGTTGGAAACCCTCCCCTCCTGGGATTTTAACTTTCTAAATGGGGAAACAGAAGGAGTCATGTGGGGAGTGCTCATCCTCCTCGAAGGCTCAGATTGGGGTGTCTAAATGTGTGTGGATGTAACCAAGATGAGAAAAAAAGAGATAGGTAGTATATTTGAGGAAAGGAATCTGGATGTTTTGGCTGAGTGAAACGAAGCTCAAGGGTAAAAGGGAAGAGTGGTTTGGGAGTGTCTTGGGAGTAAAGTCAGGGGTTAGTGAGAGGACTAGAGCAAGGGAAGAAGTAGCACTACTCCCGAAACAGGGGTGGTGGGAGTATGTGATAAAGTGAAAGAAAGTAAACTCTGGATTGATATGGGTAAAACTGAAAGTGGATGGAGAGAGTTGGGTGATTATTGGTGCATATGCATCTGGGCATGAGAAGAAAGATCATGAGAGGCAAGTGTTTTGGGAGCAGCTGAGTAAGTGTGTTAGCAGCTTTGATGCACAAGACCAGGTTTATAGTGATGGGTGATTTGAATGGAAATGTGTGTAATGTGGCAGTTGAGGGAATGATTGGTGTACATGGGGTGTTCAGTGTTGTGAATGGAAATGGTGAAGAACTTGTAGGTTTATATGCTGAAAAAGGACTGGTGATTGGGAATGCTGGTTTAATAAGAGAGGTATACATAAGTATACATATACAAGTAGGAGAGATGGCCATAGAGCGTTATTGGATTACGTGTTAATTGATAGGCTCTCAAAAGAGAGACTTTTGGATGATAATGTACTGTACTGAGAAGTGCAACTGGAGGGATGTCTGATCATTATCTTGTGGAGGCAAAGGTGAAGATTTGTAGAGGTTTTCAGAAAAGAAGAGAGAATGTTGGGGTGAAGAGAGTGGTGAGAGTAAGTGAGTTAGGGAAGGAGACTTGTGTGAGGAAGTACCAGGAGAGACTGAGTACAGAATGGAAAAAGGTGAGAACAAAGGACGTAAGGGGAGTGGGGAGGAATGGGATGTATCTAGGGAAGCAGTGATGGCTTGTGCAAAGGATGCTTGTGGCATTAGAGGTGTGGGAGGTGGGCAGATGTGAAAGGGTAGTGAGTGGTGGGATGAAGAAGTAAGATTCTTACTGAAAGAGAAGAGAGAGGCATTTGGACAATTTTTGCAGGGAAATAGTGCAAATGAGTGGGAGATGTATAAGGGAAAGAGCAGGGGGTCAAGAGAAAGGTGCAAGAGGCGAAAAAGAGGGCAAATGAGAGTTGGGGTGAGAGTATCATTAAAGTTTAGGGAGAATAAAAAGATGTTTTGAAAGTAAGTAGATAAAGTGCATAAGACAAGGGAACAAATGGGAACATCAGTGAAGGGAGCAAATGGGGAAGTGATAACAACTAGTGGTGATGTGAGAAGGAGATGGAGTGAGTATTTTGAAGGTTTGTTAAATGTGTTTGATAATAGATTGGCAGATATAGGGTGTTTTGGTTAAGGTGGTGTGCAAAGTGACAGTGTTAGGGAGAATGATTTAGTAAACAGAGAAGAGGTAGTAAAAGCTTTGTGGAAGATGAAAGCCGGTAAGGCAGTGGGTTTGGATGGTATTGCAATGGTAAGGTTTTTTTAATGTATGTATGACTCATGGTGAGATGCCTGAGGACTAGCGGAATGCTTGCATAGTGCCATTGTACAGAGGCAAAGGGGGATAAGAGTGAGTGCTCAAATTACAGAAGTATAAGTTTGTTGAGTATTCTTGGGAAATTATATGGGAGGGTGTTGATTGAGATGGTGAAGGCATGTACAGAGCATCAGATTGGGGAAGAGCAGTGTGGTTTCAGAAGTGGTAGAGGATGTATGGATCAGGTGTTTGCTTTGAAAAATGTATGTGAGAAATACTTAGAAAAGCAGATGATTTGTATGTAGCATTTATGGATCTGGAGAAGGCATATGATAGATTTGATAGCAATGCTCTGTGGAAGGTATTAAGAATATATGGTGTGGGAGGTAAGTTGTTAGAAGCAGTGAAAAGCTTTTATCGAGGATGTAAGGCATGTGTATGTGTAGGAAGAAAGGAAAGTGACTGGTTCTCAGTGAATGTTGGTTTGTGGCAGGGGTTCGTTATGTCTCCATGTTGTTTAATTTGTTTATGGATGTGGTTGTTATGGAGGTGAATGCAAGAGTCTTGGAAAGAGGTGCAAGTATGCAGTCTGTTGTGGATGAGAGAGCTTGGGAAGTGAGTCGGTTCTTTCTCACCCGAATCAGCCACCAGTGCTGTATCATCAGCGAACAACAATTGAATCACTTCCCAAGCCCTCTCATCCATAAACAACTGCATGCTTACCCCTCTCTCCAAAACTCTTGCATTCACCACCCTAACAACCCCATCCATAAACAAATCAAACAACCATGGAGACATTACACACCCTCTGTAGCAAACCTGCATTCACTGAGAACCAATCACTTTCCGCTCTTCCTACTCATACACATGCCTTACATCCTCAATATAAACTTTTCACTGCTTTTAGCAACTTTCGTCCCACACCATATATTCTTAATACCTTCCACAGAGCATCTCTTTCAACTATATCATATGCCTTCTCCAGATCCATAAAAGCTACATACAAATCCATTTGCTTTTCTAAGTATTTCTCACATACATTCTTCAGAGGAAACTCCTGATCCACATATCCTCTACCACTTCTGAAAATACACTGCTCTTCCCCAATGTGATGCTCTACATAATATCACCCTCTCAATCAATACCCTTCCATATAATTTCCCAGGAATACTCAACAAACTTATACCTCTGTAATTTGAGCACTCACCTTTATCCCCTTTGCCTTTGTACAATGGTACTATGCATGCATTCTCCCAATCCTCAGGCACCTCACCATGAGTCATTTTTTTTTTTTTTTATTATTATTATACTTTGTCGCTGTCTCCCGCGTTTGCGAGGTAGCACAAGGAAACAGACGAAAGAAATGGCCCAACCCCCCCCCATACACATGTATATACATACGTCCACACACGCAAATATACATACCTACACAGCTTTCCATGGTTTACCCCAGACGCTTCACATGCCTTGATTCAATCCACTGACAGCACGTTAACCCCAGTATACCACATCGCTCCAATTCACTCTATTCCTTGCCCTCCTTTCACCCTCCTGCATGTTCAGGCCCCGATCACACAAAATCTTTTTCACTCCATACATACATACATACATACATACATACATACATACATACATTAAATATCCTTACCAACCAGTGAACAACACACACCCCCCCTTTTTTTTTTCTTTTTTTTTTTTTGATAAATGCCACTGCAATACCATCCAATCCTGCTGCCTTGCTGGCTTTCATCTTCTGCAAAGCTTTTACTACGTCTTCTCTGTTTACCAAATCATTCTCCCTAACCCTCTCACTTCACACACCACCTTGACCAAAACACCCTATATCTGTCACTCTATCATCGAACACATTCAACAAACCTTCAAAATACTCACTCCATCTCCTTGTCACGTCACCACTACTTGTTATTACCTCCCCATTACCCCCCTTCAGCGAATTTCCCATTTGTTCTCTTTGTCTTATGCACTTTATTTACCTCCTTCCAAAACATCTTTTTATTTTCCCTAAAATTTAATGATACTCTCATATCCCAACTCTCATTTGCCTTATTTTTCACCTTTTGCACCTTTCTGTTGATCTTCTGCCTCTTTCTTTTATACATCTCCCAGTTATTTGCACTATTTCCCTGTAAAACTCATCTAAATGCCTCTCACTAATAATCTTACTTTTTCATCCCACCACTCACTACCCTTTCTAATCTGCCCACCTTCCATGCTTCTCATGCCACAAGCATCTTTTGCGCAAGCCATCACAGCCTCCCTAAATACATCCCATTCCATTATTCTATAGCTAATGACCTTGCTGTTATTCTCATTTACTCTTAGCTTTCTCCTTTCACACACTTTCATAAACTCACTCACTACCTTCAGCAGTTTCTCACCCGAATCAGTCACCAGCCTTCTATCATCAGCGAACAACAACTGACTCACTTCCCAAGCCCTCTCATCCACAACAGACTGCATACTTGCTCGTCTCTCCATAACTCTTGCAGTCACCTCCTTGACATCCCCATCCATAAACAAATTAAACAACCATGGAGACATCACACACTCCTGCCGTAAACTGACATTCACTGGGAACCAATCACTTTCTTCTTGCTCGTATACATGCCTTACATCCTTGATAAAAACTCTTCACTGTTTCTAGCAACTTACCTCCCACACCATATATTCTTAATACCTTCCACAGAGCGTCTCTATCAACTCTATCATATGCCTTTTCTAGATCCATAAATGCTACATACAAATGCATTTGCTTTTCTAAGTATTTCTCACATACATTCTTCAAAGCAAACTCCTGATCCACACATCCTCTACCACTTTTAAAACCACTGATTCTCAGTACATGCTTTTACCCTCTCAATCAATACATTCCCATATAATTTCCCAGGAATACTCAACAAACTTATACCTTAGTAATTTGAGCTTTCTCCTTTATCCCCTTTGCCTTTGTACAATGGCACTATGCATGCATTCCACCAATCCTCAGGCAGTTCACCAGGAACCATACAAGCATGGAATACCCTTACCAAGCAGTTAAGAACACAGTCACCTCCAGGCCCCACAGACCTTTCCATGGTTTACCTCATATGCTTCACATGCCCTGGTTTAATCCATTGACAGTATGTCGACCCCGGTATACCAAATCGTTCCAATTCACTGTATTCCATTGTACATCTTTCACCTTCCTTTATGTTCAGACTCTGATCTTTCAAAATCTTTTCCACTCCATCCTTCCACCTCCAATCTGGTCTCCTGCTTCTCCTTCTTCCCTCTGCTTGTGACACATATATCCTCTTTATCAATCTTTCCTCACTTATTCTTTCCATGTGTCCAAGCCATTTCAACACACCCTCTTCTGCTCTTTCAACCACACTCTTTTTATTACCACACATCTCTCTCACCTTTTCATTACTTACTCGATGAAACCACCTCACACCACATATTGTCCTCAAACATTTCATTTCCACGACATCCACCTTCCTCCGCATAACCCTATCTATAGCCCATGCCTCGCAACAAATAGCATTGTTGTAACTACTATTACTTGAAACATACCCATTTTTGCTCTCCGAGGTAATGTTCAACTCATTCTTCAACGCTTCCAGAACCTTCACTCCCTCCCTCACTCTGTGGCTCGCTCGCTTTTGCTTCCATGGTTCCATCCACTACTAAATCCATCCCCAGATATCTAAAACACTTCACTTCCTCCATTTTTACTCCATTCAAACTTACCTCCCAATTAACTTGTTCCACTACCTTACTGAACCTAATAACCTTGCTCTTATTCACATTTACTCACAGCTTCCTTCCTTCACACTACCAGACTCAGTCCCCAACTTATGATAAGTCACAGTGGTGTGCATGATCTAGTATTTTATGATAACCACGATGAAAATGAAACTCAGTATGTTCCCAAGCGTACTTTCATGTAATGATCACATTGTCACGGGAGACACAAGAATGAGGTAGAAGACGTAAACAGTTAGTTGATATATTAGGAAGAGACACAGCTAAGATGCCAATGGTATATAAGTGTTATTGAATGGTGGTGTTCAGGTTGGTGGAACTGTTTGCAAATTTTGCCTGTGGAAAATAATTGTATATTTTACCATTTTTAGATTGCACGATCCATAGGAATAGAAAAATTTTTAAAGTTTAGCTTATACAGAAAACCCACCAATGTTCGTTCTTATATTCATTATTACTCAGCTCAACATGACAGAGTTAAACTACATTATCATCATTCCAGTCAGTGTTCCACAGGGCATTACGTATATGTTGTTCTGAATTTACTGATGAATTTGAGAAGTTATATTCTAATTCTACTGAATCCAATTTAAAGTATCCTAGAGTTTTCATTGATAAATCTCTTAAGTTGGCAAAGAAATAATTTTTTAGAATTAATCCCAAACCTCCCCTTGATATCAAGAATCATTTAGTTCTCCCTTTTAGTGATAATTTTACATTACTTCCCAGGCTGCTTAAATCCTTTACTGTAAAGGTAGCCTTCAGCAATAACAATACTATAATGAATACCTAAATCAGAAACTCATCAGAAAATTTTGTGGGCTGTGTTTACAGAATCCCTTATAATAGCTGTAATATGTTTTATGATGATCAGACTGGAAAGGATCTTTTTGGTAGACTTAAGCAATGTAAATACAGGACAAGAATCAAATGCTTTGTTTAATCATGGCAAGAAGTATGACCATTGTATTGACTGGAGTAACGCAAATTCAGTTATTTAGTGTGACTCCTTTACCTTGAGAATTATCAGTGAATCTTCTGTTTAGATACACAAAGACTTGTAACATTGATATTATTGAAGGTTTTTACAAACTGGATAGCTTTGTCATAAGCAGAATTGTAAACATTTCCCTTTTCTGCCCTCATAATTTAATTGTATGAGAGGCATGATGCCAGCCCCAAGCACCACCATCTGGTAACACTTGTTTACCAATGGCGTATTAGCTGTGTCTCTTCCTTTTGTATCAACTGACTATTGTACGCCTTCTACTTCACCTTCTACCTCATTCCTACATATCCCCTGCCAATGTGATCATTACATGAAAGTGCACTATAGAACTTTTTGTGTTTCATTTTCCTTGTGGTCATCGGCAAATACACATGACAGCTAGAGACTGAGTGTGAACGAATGTGGCCTTTTTTTTTTTGTCAGTTTTCCTGGCACTATCTCATTGAAGTGGGAGTAGTGATGCTGTTTCCTCCGTAGGAGGGTAGTGACAGGAATGGATGAAGGCAAGCAAGTATGAATCTGTACATGTGTATATATGTATATGTATGTGTATGTATATGTATATGTTGATGTGTATATGTAAATATATGTGCATGTATGGATGTTTATGTATATATATATGTGTATATGAGTGGATAGGCCATTCTTCTGTTACCTGGTGCTACCTTGCTGATGCAGGAAACAGTGATTTAGTATAACAAAGAAATATATATATATATATATATATATATATATATATATATATATATATATATATATATATATTTTTTTTTTTCATACTATTTGCCATTTCCCGCGTTAGCGAGGTAGCGTTAAGAACAGAGAACTGGGCCACTGAGGGATATCCTCACCTGACCCCCTTCTCTGTTCCTTCTTTTGGAAAATTAAAAAAAAAAACAAGAAAGGGGAGGATTTCCAGCCACCCGCTCCCTCCCCTTTTAGTCGCCTTCTACAACACGCAGGGGATACGTGGGAAGTATTCTTTCTCCCCTATCCCCAGGGATAATATATATATATATATATATATATATAGAGTTGTGCGCAGGAGGATGGATGTGCTGGAAATGAGATGTTTGAGGACAATGTGTGGTGTGAGGTGGTTTGATCGAGTGAGTAACGTAAGGGTAAGAGAGATGTGTGGAAATAAAAAAGAGCGTGGTTGAGAGAGCAGAAGAGGGTGTTTTGAAGTGGTTTGGGCACATGGAGAGGATGAGTGAGGAAAGATTGACCAAGAGGATATATGTGTCGGAGGTGGAGGGAGCAAGGAGAAGAGGGAGACCAAATTGGAGGTGGAAAGATGGAGTGAAAAAGATTTTGTGTGATCGGGGCCTGAACATGCAGGAGGGTGAAAGGAGGGCAAGGAATAGAGTGAATTGGATCGATGTGGTATACCTGGGGTTGACGTGCTGTCAGTGGATTGAATCAAGGCATGTGAAGCGTCTGGGGTAAACCATGGAAAGCTGTGTAGGTATGTATATTTGCGTGTGTGGACGTATGTATATACATGTGTATGGGGGGGGTTGGGCCATTTCTTTCGTCTGTTTCCTTGCGCTACCTCGCAAACGCGGGAGACAGCGACAAAGTATAAAAAAAGAAAAAAAAATATATATATACATATGTGTGTGCATGTATGCGAGTGCTGCCTCGCTAATGCGGGAAATGGCTATCATGTATGAAAAAGCTATATTAATTTAATCTTTAAAACAAAAGAATGATATATTGCTTGGGAAGAATATTTCATTATTTACAAAATCACATCAACGGCAATCTCACTCTTGAAACGTCTTGGTAATGAAAGTTTTCAGTCTTATGGGGTCCTTTTTACATTTTGCTCTTTTGTTTATATGGGTATCCTCAATATATGAAGCTGGTAGTTCTGAAAACCATGATATATAGATTCCACCAAAAGTGCTTTCTGTTTAGATTTGGAAATTTATGTGGATTTATGTATTATATTTTTGAAATAATTGAATTTATTTTCAGGTGATGGATACTTACATCATTGCTCATCAGATATTTGCATCAAGGCTGCTAACTTGGCTTCATAACATACTTGAATCTGCTCAGGCTTTCCGACTCATCTTCAGTGATATTGTAAATAAGGTAAGACATAAATTGTAATTACAAAGATGATTGCGTTAATGGTAACTAATGATAATGGGAAGTTTGGAATTTTGATCGATATTAATTAGTGTTCTTGTATTTTGAGCAATGAAGTCATCACAAAGGCACTGTATATACAACAAGTTGCAAAGAACATTTTTCATGTTCATGGAAAGAGTTCTTGAGAAGAGAATTTTCAGCTAATTAAGTGTTTGTCCTGTTTGAGCCTTTTGTGATTAAGGCTAATGTCCCAGAAGTACATAGTGTTATGATTCCTCTTACTGGGAAGGATCGTTAACTATGCACATGGATAACACTATCCTAAAGTCATGGGATTAAATCAATCACCAGCATTAAAACTACTTATAATCCAAGAACTAAAGTGTACCAAATAACAGAAGCACATTAGTCAGGCACAAATCATTTATGTTATCACTGAACATGAATTCAGCATTCCATGTAAGATTTCAAACCAGATCTCTTTCCTTTATGACAATTTGACTTTAGCAACATGATTCAGGATACACTTATTCTTTGGACACTTCTATGACAAGTCACAATACTCTAACAATTGAAACTAAGTGACAGAGGCAGTTCAACACCATAGAGTTTGTATAGCGCACTTCACTTAGGCTTTGGGACAGAGGGAAAAACCACTTACTTCGGCTGGCTATGGGCTAGAGAGGAATTTTGGCTCAGCGGGTGTCAGAGGTTTTTATTGCAGAAGGGGCGAGCCAGAAGCATCCTGCCCGTGCCCTGCTGCCCTAGTTTCAGGTGGGATTGGTGAAGGGTGACCCATAGTGTCACTCTTGAGTGGCTAGAGGCCTAAGGTCCAGTTGTGATTGGAGGAGGGTGGCTCATAGTGCCACTCCAACTTGGCTGGAGGGTCTTAGGTCTGGATGTGACAGGAGGAGGGGCTCATATTGCCACTCCTGGTTGGATGGAGGATCCTAGGTCTGGGCCATATCTTGCCTAAGGCCCAAACTCCTCTTGTCCTGGTGGCGACGACAATATACAGGAGGCCATATCTCATAGCTGACCTCCCATCTTGACCCCCCAGTCATCTGGTGCCTTGGACGGGGGTAGGAATGAAAGGCCCAAGTGTTGTGGTTAACTGGATTGATGGCCTGGTGTGACCTTTGTTTTTGACCTTGGCCATCTGGTTCCTTGGTTATGGGAAAGATGGCGGCCTAAGGGTTAAGTGTCTGAATTGATGACCTGGTCGGAGGAGTGAAACCCGAGCTGAGGTAATGGAGGCCCTGGCCCTCTTCTTTGTCATCCTACAACATAAAGTATGACTTACTCCATAACACAGCAAAAAGGGACTCGCACATATACGAACATGAGGGCACACACACATACACACATGTTCGTTACACCCCTCCTCCTGAAAGGAGAAAATTCCTGGAAGAGAAATTTTCTTACCTTAAGAGTGGGATAAGCAGTCTGCTAGCACATTATGTGTGCCAGCAATATGTTGAATATTTAGGTTATAGTCTTGAAGGAACAAGGCCCACCTAATTAACTTTTGATTCTTATGTGAGAACTTGTTAACATATTTGAATGGGTGGTGGTCAGTATACACCCTTATAATATTGCCTGAAGGGCACAAATATACATGAAAGTGCTGCAGTGCAAGTATTAAAGACAAAAGTTCCTTCTCAATGGTGGAATAATTCCTTTGGGCTTGATTGAATTTCTTACTAGAATAGCTTACAGGATGGTCAACCTTGTCTGTGCCCTCCTGCAAGAGGACAGCACTGGCTCCCACATTACTGGCATCAACTGCTAACTTGAATGGCTGGTCAAAATCAGGAGCCTGCAAAATAGGACTATTTCAAAGTATGGCTTTTAACTGATGAAAAGCTGTCTCACACTGCTCATCCCAAACATATCTAACATCTTTCTTCAATAAATATGTCAGAGGGATCACGAGTGTTGCAAAATTAACAATGAACATCTGGTAGAACCCAACCATACCCATAAAACATCTCAGTTCTCTTCTAGATCAGGGGGCACCCATCTGGGATAAAGCCTGGACTTTTGTAGTTGATGGGGCTACCTCACCTTGACCGATCACATATCCCAAATACTGCACTGTGGCCTTCACATATTCGCATTTGCCCCAATTGAGAACAAGGTTAGCCTCATTCAAGACTGTCAGAACATTGTCAAGTCTCTGTAGATGTTCGTCCCATTTTAGCATATCACAATATCATCCAGGTAGATGACACTACCAGGCAGGTCTCTGATGAGGATGTCCATGAGCCATTGAAATGTGGCAGGGGCATTCTTCAAGCCAAAAGGCATCACTTCTTACTTATAAGTCCGTCCTAACACTACAAAGGTACTAATGTCTTTTGCTTTCTTTGTTAGTCTAATCAGCCAGTACCCCTTCCTGAGGTCTAGTTTTGACAGATAGTGAGCATTGCCGACACAGTATATACAGTCTTCCACACGTGGCAGGGGTTAACTATCAGTTCTCGTCACCTCATTAATGTCGCGGTAGTCAGTACAAAACTGATAGGTCCCATTGGGCTTGGGTACGAGAGTAACATGGCTCAATCAGGTAGTGCTCAAGCATATAGTTCAGCTCATTGTGAGGATGGCTGCTCGTTGTGGACACCTAGTAAGGAGCTTGTTTGACAGGCCAGGCATCTCCCATGTCTACATCATGGCTTGTAAGCGAGGTCTGTCCAGGTGGCCTTCGGAAAACCTCCAGGTGTTTTGACAGCAGTGCAGACATTTGCACATGTTCATCCATTAGATGCAAAAGTTTTGCCTCCCACTTCCTATCCGCACCTCCATCTGGTTCCCAGTTCTCCAAGGCATCCGCGGCTGGGCCGTCATCCTCATCACATAATGCTACCGCTGGACGTTGGATGATGCAGACTGGCACAGTCGGTCCCAAAGGGGGAGGACTGCAATTGGAATATGGTTTAAGCATGTTGACGTGGCATAATCTCCGGCCTCTACGCCTGCCAGGGGTAGAGACAAGATAATTTGAGTCTCCTACACTCTGGATGATGGTGTAGGGACCCTGAAAATGGGCAGCCAGGGGTTGTCCTGGCTGGGGTAGTAGAAGCAACACCTCGTCCCCTGCCTCGAACCTTCTCAATCGAGATCGTTTGTCATACCATTTCTTCATTCATACTTGAGTCTCTGCCGAGTGGCTTCCTAACACCTCTGGAGTTTCTCCTTTAACTCGCTAATGTAGTCCAATAGGCCAACACTTTCACTCTTGTTCAGCCACATGTCTTTCAGTAACTTAAGAGGCCCTTGGACCTCGTGGGCAAACATCATCTCAAAGGGGGAAAAACCTAGAGATTCATTAGGCACTTCCCTTGTGGTGAAGAGAAGAAAGGGGAGTCCCTTATCCCAGTCCTCAGTGTTGTCGGCACCGTACTCCTTCAGCATGGACTTCAGGGTGGAATGGTAATGTTCCAATGCGCCCTGACTCTGAGGGTGGTAAGCAGTGGAAGTGATCTTATCGATACCCACCTCTCTCAGGGTTTGTTGAAAAGTCCTGGACATGAAATTGGATACTCGATCAGATTGCACCTCTTTGGGCAGCCCAAACTTTTTGAAGAAGCAAAGCAGCTCCTGGACAACAGTCTTGGCATTCATGCTTCTTAATGGTATTGCCTTGGGATATCTCATGGTCATATCAATAATACTTAAAATGTAACAGTGGCCAGAGGAGGTTCTTGGCAATGGGCCCACAAAATTAACTATGACCCGGTCAAATGAAGTTTCAAATGGTAGAATAGGAACTAAGGGAGCAGCCTTAAGCTTCTGATTAGGCTTTCCCATCACTTGACATGAATGACATGTCTTTACATACTGAGCGACATCCAAACTCAGTCCAGGGTCTTTCTCACCCCTAAATGACCGGCAAAGTTTGTCATGCACAAGCTTCAAAATCTCCCTTCTGTTACGATGCGGCACCACAACCTGTTGGACTGTCTGCCACTCTTCGTCTTCCCCATGACATGACACTGGACACCACTTCCTCATTAACAACCCATCCCGGAGGTAATAACCATCAGCTGATTCTTCAGCTGACTCAACAATTATTCAAACTCTGATTCGGCTCTGTAATTTCTTCAGATTCTGCCGAGACAAATTATCAGCCTCATTTGTCAACTCTTGCTCAGAGTCTAAACCAGCAAAGAAGATATCAGCTAACTCCACCTCACTCATCTCACTCTCGGAGAGTGATTGCAGTCTTTCCGCCTCAAGCTCTGTCTCCTGTGGCCTACAGCCTGCCTTCTTAGCAGACATGGACTGGGTAACTGTGCATACAGGGAATACCCCTGGTACCTCTTCCTGAAGTTGCTCTGTCTCTGTGGACTCTGCTGGTCACACCGACACCACTGGTGCTGGACCCATGTTTCCTCCCGCTAAGTCATTGAATAGCACAAAGTCCACCCTTGAGACAGGCAACCGATCTACAACCCCCACCTAGCCAGGGCCCGTGAAGAGATCTGTTTCCACACTCACATCGGCTTGTGGAACGGCCTTGGGACCCGACAGCCCATCTAGCAAGACTCGTTGCTTAGATTCTTCTACTGGCACCAAGCCATCCTATATCAGGGATTGCAGAGCACCAGAATCACGTAATACAGTTACGTGTCTTCGGGTTCCACTGCTACTGACTTAGCCCTTAGTCAGGAACGCGTTGTGGTTTCTCCCGAAACAGATCCTTAACTACAGATTGATCAACACTCGCAGCCCATCACTTTCCTAAGAGCAGGGATAACCTCACTTGCTTTACTAGGTGGCCCTAAAGTTGAGAAGAGACTCACCGGCCTACGCTTGGTAGAGTCTGGATTCCTTCACCCAAGCCCAACAGTCCTTCACCTGGTGTCCAACCTTGCAACAGTTAAAACAAACCTCAACTCTTAGAGTTGTTCCCCTGGCTTTTATGAGTTACCAGCAAGGGAGCAGATTCAGGTGGGGTTACATGATTTTTGGATTTCCCTCTGCCATCAAAACCTTTCGAACATCTCTCCATGTCAAGTTTGAGATTTAGGACGTACTCATCTGCTATTTTCCCAGCCTTCTCGACAGTCCTCACCTCTTTAGTAACCAAGTACCTCAGTACATCATGGGGTTCACCGTCCTTACATTCCTCAAGTATTATTAATTCTGAAACTGCCTCAAAATCACAGACTTGTTCGGAGCATAGCCTCTGTGCGTATAACCTGACCTTTTGACGAAAGTGTTCAGCATAGTCTTGATCAGGATGCTTATTTTTAGCTCTAAACTTGAGTCGGTATGCTTCTGGATTTAAATGATAAGCTCTCAGCACTGCCTGTTTCATGACCTCAGAATCATTATACTGGTCACTGATCAACGAGGCGTATGCGGACCCAGCCTTACCAACGAGGTGGGGACGTATCACAGCCGTCAAAGACAACTTTGGCCAAGAGAACTGATGGGCAGTCTGTTCAGACTTAAGGAAAAATGTAGTCACATCATCTTCGCAGAACTTTGGTACCAGATCTACGTTGTTCAACTGAGACAACACTGGTGTCATAATTTCTTGTGTTCTAAAGCTATCCTAGCTTGTTCAGTCTGTTCCTTCTGCACCTGCACTTGTGCAATGGTCTTAGCTATCTCTAGTTGAAACTGCAAGTATTCGGGATTAATATCAACATCACTTGAGAGATGGGGAGGGATTGAGGCTTTGGCCAACCTCATTGATGTAACGGTATTGTCAACACTAATTTTAACATCAGGCGCGGCATCTACGATCTACTTGCCCACAAACTGATTTATTGATAAAGTCTCCAACTGTACTTTATTAGCACTTTGGTCAATTCACACCTAGCCTATCTGCAACAAGCTTCAGCTCATAACTTGTTAAAGATTTAATGTCTGTGGGAGAGGGCTCAGATCAACAGAATTGTTCAACGTCAGCGTTGCTGGTCAACAGCAAGATTAACAAATCAAGGAAAGAGATTCCGTTAAGGAAGGAAATATCCTGGCGAGGTCACCAGTTTTCTTACGTTACGAATCCTCCTCCTGGGAAGGATCATCAGCTATGCACACAGATAACACTACCTTAAAGTCATGGGATTAAATCAAACACCAGCATTAAAACTACTTTTAATCCAAGAACTAAAGAGTACAAAATAATAGAAGTACATTAGTCAGGCACAAATTATTTACTCTAACACTGAACATGAGTTAACATTCCAGGTAAGATTTCAAACTAGGAGATCTCTTTCCTTTATGACAATTTGACTTTAGCAACATGATTCAAGCTACACTTATTCGTTGGACACTTCTATGACAAGTCAAAATACTCTATGAAACTCGAAACTAAATGACAGAAGCAGTTCAATGTCGCAGAGTTTATATAGTGCACTTCACTCGGGCTTTGGGACAGAGAGGAAAACCACTTACTTTGGCTGGCTATAGGGTAGAGAGGAATCGTGTCTCAGCGGATGTCAGAGGTTTTTATCGCAGGGAGGAGCGAGCCAGAAGCGGCCTGCCCCGTCCTGCTGCCCTAATTTCAGGTAGGATTGGTGAAGGGTGACCCATAGTGCCACTCTTGATTGGCTAGAGGCCTAAGGACCAGTTGTGATTGGAGGAGGGTGGCTCATAGTGCCACTCCTACTTGGCTGGAGGGGTCTTAGGTCCGGCTGTGACTGGAGGAGGGGCTCATAGTGCCACTCCTGGTAGGCTGAAGGATCCTAGATACGGGCCATAATCTTGCGCCCAACCTCCTCTTGTCCTGGTGGCAACGACGATGTACAGGAGGCCGTATCTCCTAGCTGACCTCCCAGTCGTCTGGTGCCTTGGACAGGGGTAGGAATGAAAGGCCCAAGTGTTGTGGTTAACTGGATTGATGGCCTGGCGTGACCCATGTTCTTAACCCCGACCATTTGGTTCCTCGAGTATGGGAAAGACCGCCGCCTAAGGTTTGAGTGTCTAAATTGATGACCCGGCTAGAGGAGTGAAACCCAAGCTGAGATAACGGAGGCTCTGACCCTTTTCTTTGTCATCCTACAACATGAAATATCACTTACACCATAACACAAAAAAGAGGGACACACAAATATACGAACATGAGGGCACACACACACATGTTCATAACAGTTGATATAACAGAGGAAGTTATGATGATTGCTTGAGGTTAGATTACTATTAAAACTTTAATTTTGCAGGTTGTGTCATGTCATCAGTAGTTGCTGAAAAAGAGTATAATTTCACTTGTCAAAGAACTTTTCACTTCAAAGGAGTCCATCCTTTCCTTTCTACTGAGTGTAGCACAGCATTGGAGATGCAAGAGTCGTAGGATAGAGTGTCTTGGGATTAAAGCCCCAGAACCCCTTAATGAAAGGGGTCATGGGCGCATAATAGTGACATGATTCCTCTTCAAACCTGCTAACTTCTGACATTATACCATTCTTTAGATTTCTTAACTTGTTAATTACTCTTACAGAATCCAGTTTTCATAGACCTTTTGAGTCATTGCTCACAGGATTGATATTAGTGAACATTATCATCACTATCCAAGAGTATATATATTCCTTTACCAGAATGAAGTTAAATTTATATGTGCATTTTTTATAAGTATCCTGGAAGTAGCATATTTTACAATGTAAAGGGAATTTATGACAGCAGTTTTATGTGCGTGAGAGAAAATTAAAGATATTGTATCAATTACCAAACGAAATTGTACTTTTTTTTTCACTAGTTTTATGAGATATCACTGGAATAGAATATGCTGTCATTTAGGGACAATAGCTAAAGTGGATCAGGTGTTTGCTTTGAAGAATTTTTTTTTTTTTTTTTTTTTTTTTTTTTTTTTTTTTTGCCGCTGTCTCCCGCGTTTGCGAGGTAGCGCAAGGAAACAGACGAAAGAAATGGCCCAACCCACCCCCATACACATGTATATACATACGTCCACACACACAAATATACATACCTACACAGCTTTCCATGGTTTACCCCAGACGCTTCACATGCCTTGATTCAATCCACTGACAGCACGTCAACCCCGGTATACCACATCACTCCAATTCACTCTATTCCTTGCCCTCCTTTCACCCTCCTGCATGTTCAGGCCCCGATCACACAAAATCTTTTTCACTCCATCTTTCCACCTCCAATTTGGTCTCCCTCTTCTCCTCGTTCCCTCCACCTCCGACACATATATTCTCTTGGTCAATCTTTCCTCACTCATTCTCTCCATGTGCCCGAACCATTTCAAAACACCCTCTTCTGCTCTCTCAACCACGCTCTTTTTATTTCCACACATCTCTCTTACCCTTAACGTTACTTACTCGATCACACCACACATTGTCCTCAAACATCTCATTTCCAGCACATCCATCCTCCTGCGCACAACTCTATCCATAGCCCACGCCTCGCAACCATACAACATTGTTGGAACCACTATTCCTTCAAACATACCCATTTTTGCTTTCCGAGATAATGTTCTCGACTTCCACACATTCTTCAAGGCTCCCAAAATTTTCGCCCCCTCCCCCACCCTATGATCCACTTCCGCTTCCATGGTTCCATCCGCTGCCAGATCCACTCCCAGATATCTAAAACACTTCACTTCCTCCAGTTTTTCTCCATTCAAACTCACCTCCCAATTGACTTGACCCTCAACCCTACTGTACCTAATAACCTTGCTCTTATTCACATTTACTCTTAACTTTCTTCTTTCACACACTTTACCAAACTCAGTCACCAGCTTCTGCAGTTTCTCACATGAATCAGCCACCAGCGCTGTATCATCAGCGAACAACAACTGACTCACTTCCCAAGCTCTCTCATCCCCAACAGACTTCATACTTGCCCCTCTTTCCAAAACTCTTGCATTCACCTCCCTAACAACCCCATCCATAAACAAATTAAACAACCATGGAGACATCACACACCCCTGCCGCTTTGAAGAATGCATATGAGAAATACTTAGAAAAACAGATGGAATTGTATGTAGCATTTATGGATCTGGAGAAGGCATATGATAGAGTTGATATAGATATTTGTAAAAGGTATTGAGAGTATGAGGTGTGGGAGGTTAGTTGATAGAAGCAGTGAAAAGTTTTTATCAAGGATGTGTACGAGTAGGAAGAGAGGAAAGTGATTGGTTCGCAGGGAATGTCGGTTTACGGCAGGGATGCATGTCTCCATGGTTGTTTAATTTGTTTATGGATGGGGTTGTTAGGGAGATGAAAGCAAGAGTTTTGGAGAGAGGGGCAAGTATGCAGTCTGTTGTGAATGAAAGGGCTGGGGAAGTGAGTCAGTTCTTGTTTGCTGATGATACAGCACTATTGGCTGATTCGGGTGAGAAACTGCGGAAGTTAGTGACTGAATTTGGTAAATTGTGTGAATGAAGAAAGCTAAGAGTAAATGTGAATAAGAGCAAGGTTATTAGGTTCAGTAGGGTTGAGGGACAAGTCAATTGGGAGGTAATTTTGAATGGGAAAAACTGGAGGAAGTGAATGTTTTAGATATCTGGGAGTGGATTTAGCAGCGGATGGAACCATGGAAGCGGAAGTGAGTCACAGAGTGGAGGAGGGGGCGAAGGTTCTGGGAGCATTGAAGAATGTGTGGAAGTCGAGAGCGTTATCTTGGAGAGCAAAAATGGGTATGTTTGAAGGAATAGGGTTTCTAGCAATGGAAAGAGTATTGAAATGGTTTGGTCACATGGAGAGAATGTGTGAGGAAAGATTGACACAGAGGATGTATGTGTCAGAGGTGGAGGGAACGAGGAGAAGTGGGAGACCAAATTGGAGGTGGAAGGATGGAGTGAAAACGATTTTGAGTGATTGGGCCTTAACATACAGGAGGGTGAAAGACATGCAAGGAATAGAGTGACTTGGAACGATGTGGTTTACCAGGGTCAACATGCTTTCAATGGATTGAACCAGGGCTTGTGAAGCGTCTGGGGTAAACTATGGAAAGTTTTGTGGTGCCTGGATGTGGAAAGGGAGCTGTGGTTTCAGTGCATTACACATGACAGCTAGAGACTGAGTGTGAATGAATGTGGCCTTTATTGTATTTCCTAGCACTACATCGTGTGCACGTGGGGGGAGCGGAGGTGCCATTTCATGTGTGGCGGGGTGGCGGCGGGAATGGATGAAGATGGCATGTATGAATTTTTTTTTTTTTCGCTGTCTCCCGCTTTTGCGAGGTAGCGCAAGGAAACTGACGAAAGAAATGGCCCAACCCACCCCCATACACATGTATATACATACGTCCACACACGCAAATATACATACCTACACAGCTTTCCATGGTTTACCCCAGACACTTCACATGCCCTGATTCAATCCACTGACAGCACGTCAACCCCGGTATACCACATCGATCCAATTCACTCTATTCCTTGCCCTCCTTTCACCCTCCTGCATGTTCAGGCCCCGATCACACAAAATCTTTTTCACTCCATCTTTCCACCTCCAATTTGGTGTCCCACTTCTCCTCGTTCCCTCCACCTCCGACACATATATCCTCTTGGTCAATCTTTCCTCACTCATTCTCTCCATGTGCCCAAACCATTTCAAAACACCCTCTTCTGCTCTATCAACCACGCTCTTTTTATTTCCACACATCTCCAATTTGTTCTCCCACTTCTCGTTCCCTCCACCTCCGACACATATATCCTCTTGGTCAATCTTTCCTCACTCATTCTCTCCATGTGCCCAAACCATTTCAAAACACCCTCTTCTGCTCTCTCAACCACGCTCTTTTTATTTCCACACATCTCTCTTACCCTTACGTTACTTACTCGATCAAACCACCTCACACCACACATTGTCCTCAAACATCTCATTTCCAGCACATCCTTCCTCCTGCGCACATCTCTATCCATAGCCCACGCCTCGCAACCATACAACATTGTTGGAACCACTATTCCTTCAAACATACCCATTTTTGCTTTCCAAGATAATGTTCTCGACTTCCACACATTCTTCAAGGCTCCCAGGGTTTTCGCCCCCTCCCCCACCCTATGATCCACTTCCGCTTCCATGGTTCCATCCGCTGCCAGATCCACTCCCAGATATCTAAAATACTTTACTTCCTCCAATTTTTCTCCATTCATAAATGAACTTACCTCCCAATTGACTTGACCCTCAACCCTACTGTACCTAATAACCTTGCTCTTATTCACATTTACTCTTAACTTTCTTCTTTCACACACTTTACCAAACTCAGTCACCAGCTTCTGCAGTTTCTCACATGAATCAGCCACCAGCGCTGTATCATCAGCGAACAACAACTGACTCACTTCCCAAGCTCTCTCATCCACAACAGACTTCATACTTGCCCCTCTTTCCAAAACTCTTGCATTTACCTCCCTAACAACCCCATCCATAAACAAATTAAACAACCATGGAGACATCACACACCCGTGCCGCAAACCTACATTCACTGAGAACCAATCACTTTCCTCTCTTCCTACACGTACACATGCCTTACATCCTCGATAAAAACTTTTCACTGCTTCTAACAACTTGCCTCTCACCCCATATATTCTTAATACCTTCCACAGAGCATCTCTATCAACTCTATCATATGCCTTCTCCAGATCCATAAATGCTACATACAAATCCATTTGCTTTTCTAAGTATTTCTCACATACATTCTTCAAAGCAAACACCTGATCCACACATCCTCTACCACTTCTGAAACCACACTGCTCTTCCCCAATCTGATGCTCTGTACATGCCTTCACCCTCTCAATCAATACCCTCCCATATAATTTACCAGGAATACTCAACAAACTTATACCTCTGTAATTTGAGCACTCACTCTTATCCCCTTTGCCTTTGTACAATGGCACTATGCATGCATTCCGCCAATCCTCAGGCACCTCACCATGAGTCATACATACATTGAATAACCTTACCAACCAGTCAATAATACAGTCACCCCCTTTTTTAATAAATTCCACAGCAATACCATCCAAACCTGCTGCCTTGCCGGCTTTCATGTTCCGAAAGCTTTTACTACCTCTTCTCTGTTTACCAAATCATTTTCCCTAACCCTCTCACTTTGCACACCACCTCGACCAAAACACCCTATATCTGCCACTCTATCATCAAACACATTCAACAAACCTTCAAAATACTCACTCCATCTCCTTCTCACATCACCACTACTTGTTATCACCTCCCCATTTGTGCCCTTCACTGAAGTTCCCATTTGCTCCCTTGTCTTACGCACTTTATTTACCTCCTTCCAGAACATCTTTTTTTTTATTTATATTATATATTTATTATACTTTGTCGCTGTCTCCCGCGTTTGCGAGGTAGCGCAAGGAAACACGAAAAAAATGGCCCAACCCCCCCCCCCCATACACATGTATATACATACGCCCACACACGCAAAAATACATACCTACCCAGCTTTCCATGGTTTACCCCAGACGCTTCACATGCCTTGATTCAATCCACTGACAGCACGTCAACCCCGGTATACCACATCGGTCCAGTTCACTCTATTCCTTGCCCTCCTTTCACCCTCCTGCATGTTCAGGCCCCGATCACACAAAATCTTTTTCACTCCATCTTTCCACCTCCAATTTGGTCTCCCTCTTCTCCTTGTTCCCTCCACCTCCGACACATATATCCTCTTGGTCAATCTTTCCTCACTCATCCTCTCCATATGCCCAAACCACTTCAAAACACCCTCTTCTGCTCTCTCAACCACGCTCTTTTTATTTCCACACATCTCTCTTACCCTTACGTTGCTCACTCGATCAAACCACCTCACACCACACATTGTCCTCAAACATCTCATTTCCAGCACATCCATCCTCCTGCGCACAACTCTATCCATAGCCCACGCCTCGCAACCATACAACATTGTTGGAACCACTATTCCTTCAAACATACCCATTTTTGCTTTCCGAGATAATGTTCTCGACTTCCACACATTCTTCAAGGCCCCAAGGATTTTCGCCCCCTCCCCCACCCTATGATCCACCTCCGCTTCCATGGTTCCATCCGCTGCCAGATCCACTCCCAGATATCTAAAACACTTCACTTCCTCCAGTTTTTCTCCATTCAAACTCACCTCCCAATTGACTTGACCCTCAACCCTACTGTACCTAATAACCTTGCTCTTATTCACTTTTACTCTTAACTTTCTTCTTCCACACACTTTTCCAAACTCAGTCACCAGCTTCTGCAGTTTCTCACATGAATCAGCCACCAGCGCTGTATCATCAGCGAACAACAACTGACTCACTTCCCAAGCTCTCTCATCCCCAACAGACTTCATACTTGCCCCTCTTTCCAAAACTCTTGCATTTACCTCCCTAACAACCCCATCCATAAACAAATTAAACAACCATGGAGACATCACACACCCCTGCCGCAAACCTACATTCACTGAGAACCAATCACTTTCCTCTCTTCCTACACGTACACATGCCTTACATCCTCGATAAAAACTTTTCACTGCTTCTAACAACTTTCCTCCCACACCATATATTCTTAATACCTTCCACAGAGCATCTCTATCAACTCTATCATATGCCTTCTCCAGATCCATAAATGCTACATACAAATCCATTTGCTTTTCTAAGTATTTCTCACATACATTCTTCAAAGCAAACACCTGATCCACACATCCTCTACCACTTCTGAAACCACACTGCTCTTCCCCAATCTGATGCTCTGTACATGCCTTCACCCTCTCAATCAATACCCTCCCATATAATTTACCAGGAATACTCAACAAACTTATACCTCTGTAATTTGAGCACTCACTCTTATCCCCTTTGCCTTTGTACAATGGCACTATGCATGCATTCCGCCAATCCTCAGGCACCTCACCATGAGTCATACATACATTAAATAACCTTACCAACCAGTCAACAATACAGTCACCCCCTTTTTTAATAAATTCCACAGCAATACCATCCAAACCTGCTGCCTTGCCGGCTTTCATCTTCCGCAAAGCTTTCACTACCTCTTCTCTGTTTACCAAATCATTTTCCCTAACCCTCTCACTTTGCACACCACCTCGACCAAAACACCCTATATCTGCCACTCTATCATCAAACACATTCAACAAACCTTCAAAATACTCACTCCATCTCCTTCTCACATCACCACTACTTGTTATCACCTCCCCATTTGCGCCCTTCACTGAAGTTCCCATTTGCTCCCTTGTCTTACGCACTTTATTTACCTCCTTCCAGAACATCTTTTTATTCTCCCTAAAATTTAATGATACTCTCTCACCCCAGCTCTCATTTGCCCTTTTTTTCACCTCTTGCACCTTTCTCTTGACCTCCTCTCTCTTTCTTTTATACATCTCCCACTCAATTGCATTTTTTCCGTGCAAAAATCGTCCAAATGCCTCTCTCTTCTCTTTCACTAATACTCTTACTTCTTCATCCCACCACTCACTACCCTTTCTAATCAACCCACCTCCCACTCTTCTCATGCCACAAGCATCTTTTGCGCAATCCTTCACTGATTCCCTAAATACATCCCATTCCTCCCCCACTCCCCTTACTTCCATTGTTCTCACCTTTTTCCATTCTGTTCTCAGTCTCTCCTGGTACTTCCTCACACAGGTCTCCTTCTCAAGCTCACTTACTCTCACCACCCTCTTCACCCCAACATTCACTCTTCTTTTCTGAAAACCCATACAAATCTTCACCTTAGCCTCCACAAGATAATGATCAGACATCCCTCCAGTTGCACCTCTCAGCACATTAACATCCAAAAGTCTCTCTTTTGCACGCCTGTCAATTAACACGTAATCCAATAACGCTCTCTGGCCATCTCTCCTACTTACATAAGTATACTTATGTACATCTCGCTTTTTAAACCAGGTATTCCCAATCATCAGTCCTTTTTCAGCACATAAATCTACAAGCTCTTCACCATTTCCATTTACAACACTGAACACCTCATGTATACCAATTATTCCCTCAACTGCCACATTACTCACCTTTGCATTCAAATCACCCATCACTATAACCCGGTCTCGTGCATCAAAACCACTAACACACTCATTCAGCTGCTCCCAAAACACTTGCCTCTCTTGATCTTTCTTCTCATGCCCAGGTGCATATGCACCAATAATCACCCACCTCTCTCCATCAACTTTCAGTTTTACCCATATTAATCGAGAACATCTTTTTATTCTCCCTAAAATTTAAAGATACTCTCTCACCCCAACTCTCATTTGCCCTCTTTTTCACCTCTTGCACCTTTCTCTTGACCTCCTGTCTCTTTCTTTTATACATCTCCCACTCATTTGCATTTTTCCTTGCAAAAATCATCCAAATGCCTCTCTCTTCTCTTTCACTAATAATCTTACTTCTTCATCCCACCACTCACTACCCTTTCTAATCAACCCACCTCCCACTCTTCTCATGCCACAAGCATCTTTTGCACAATCCATCACTGATTCCCTAAATACATCCCATTCCTCCCCCACTCCCCTTACTTCCATTTGTATATATGTATATGTCTGTTTATGTATTAGTGAAAGAGAAGAGAGAGGCATTTGGACGATTTTTGCAGGGAAAAAATGCAATTGAGTGGGAGAAGTATAAAAGAAAGAGACAGGAGGTCAAGAGAAAGGTGCAAGAGGTGAAAAAAAGGGCAAATGAGAGTTGGGGTGAGAGACTATCAGTAAATTTTAGGGAGAATAAAAAGATGTTCTGGAAGGAGGTAAATAGGGTGCGTAAGACAAGGGAGCAAATGGGAACTTCAGTGAAGGGCGTAAATGGGGAGGTGATAACAAGTAGTGGTGATGTGAGAAGGAGATGGAATGAGTATTTTGAAGGTTTGTTGAATGTGTCTGATGACAGAGTGGCAGATATAGGGTGTTTGGGTCGAGGTGGTGTGCAAAGTGAGAGGGTTAGGGAAAATGATTTGGTAAACAGAGAAGAGGTAGTAAAAGCTTTGCGGAAGATGAAAGCCGGCAAGGCAGCAGGTTTGGATGGTATTGCAGTGGAATTTATTAAAAAAGGGGGTGACTGTATTGTTGACTGGTTGGTAAGGTTATTTAATGTATGTATGACTCATGGTGAGGTGCCTGAGGATTGGCGGAATGCTTGCATAGTGCCATTGTACAAAGGCAAAGGGGATAAGAGTGAGTGCTCAAATTACAGAGGTATAAGTTTGTTGAGTATTCCTGGTAAATTATATGGGAGGGTATTGATTGAGAGGGTGAAGGCATGTACAGAGCATCAGATTGGGGAAGAGCAGTGTGGTTTCAGAAGTGGTAGAGGATGTGTGGATCAGGTGTTTGCTTTGAAGAATGTATGTGAGAAATACTTAGAAAAGCAAATGGATTTGTATGTAGCATTTATGGATCTGGAGAAGGCATATGATAGAGTTGATAGAGATGCTCTGTGGAAGGTATTAAGAATATATGGTGTGGGAGGCAAGTTGTTAGAAGCAGTGAAAAGTTTTTATCGAGGATGTAAGGCATGTGTACGTGTAGGAAGAGAGGAAAGTGATTGGTTCTCAGTGAATGTAGGTTTGCGGCAGGGGTGTGTGATGTCTCCATGGTTGTTTAATTTGTTTATGGATGGGGTTGTTAGGGAGGTAAATGCAAGAGTTTTGGAAAGAGGGGCAAGTATGAAGTCTGTTGGGGATGAGAGAGCTTGGGAAGTGAGTCAGTTGTTGTTCGCTGATGATACAGCGCTGGTGGCGGATTCATGTGAGAAACTGCAGAAGCTGGTGACGGAGTTTGGAAAAGTGTGTGGAAGAAGAAAGTTAAGAGTAAATGTCAATAAGAGCAAGGTTATTAGGTACAGTAGGGTTGAGGGTCAAGTCAATTGGGAGGTGAGTTTGAATGGTGAGAGGCTGGAGGAAGTGAAGTGTTTTAGATATCTGGGAGTGGATCTGTCAGCGGATGGAACTTTCCAGGGTTTTTACCCCAAAACCTTCCCCTGCCCTGATTTCAATAAAAGGGACGGAAAGGGTCAACCCCGGAAATTCCCATCGACCCAAATTTCACTCTTTTCCCTTTGCCCTCCTTTCACCCTCCTGCTGTTCGGGCCCCCGATCACACAAAATTTTTTCACTCCATTTTCCACCTCCTTTTGGTTCCCACTTTCCCTTTTCCCTCCACCTCCGAACAATATCCTCTTGGTCAATTTTTTCCTCATCATTCTCTCCATGTGCCCAAACCATTTCAAAACCCCTCTTCTGCTCCCCCCTTTTTTTCCCCCCCGCCCCCTTTTTTATTTTCCCCCAACCCATCTTTTTCCCCTTAAACCCCCCTTTTTAAATTTTTTACCCTTTTTCCCCCTTCGATTCCAAAACCCCTCACACCACACATTGTCCTAAAACATCTCATTTCCAGCACACCCCCCCCTTTCCTGGCACAACTCTACCCATAGCCCACCCCTCGAAAACCTACAACATTTTGGAACCACTATTCCTTAAAAATACCCATTTTTGCTTTCCAAGAAAATGTTTTTGACTTCCAAACATTCTTCAAGGCTCCCGGGGTTTTCGCCCCCCCCCCCAAAAAACCCCCTTATGTTTTCCACTTCCGTTTCCATGGTTCCACCCGGGCTGCCAGATCCACTCCCAGATATCTAAAAACTTTACTTCCCCCAATTTTTCCCATTAAAAAATTTTAAATCCCAATTAAACTTGACCCTCAAACCCTACTGTACCAAAAACCCTTTGCTCTTATTCACATTTACTTTTAAAACTTTCTTCTTTTCACCTTTTTTTCCAAAAATCAGTCACCAGCTTCTGCAGTTTCTCACATGAATAAACCCCGGGTTTTTGTAATCATCAGCGAACAACAACTGACTCACTTCCCAAGCTCTCTCATCCACAACGGACTTCATACTTGCCCCCTCTTTCCAAAACTCTTGCATTTACCCCCCTAACAACCCCACCATAAAAAATTAAACACCAGGAGAATCACACACCCTGCCCCAAACCCACATTTACGAGAACCAAACACTTTCCTCCTTTCCCACACTACACATGCCTTCATCCTCGATAAAAACTTTTCACTGCTTCTAACAACTTCCTCCCACACCATTATTCTTAATACCTTCCACAGAGCATCTTTCAACTCATCATATCCTTCTCCAGATCCATAAAAGCTAATACAAATCCTTTGCTTTTTAAAATATTTTCACATACATTCTTAAAGCAAAAACCTGTCCCACATCCTCTCCACTTCGAAACCACCTGTCTTCCCCAATCTGAGCTTTTACATGCCCTTTACCTCTCAAACAATCCCTCCCATATAATTTACCAGGGAAAACTAACCTTATACCTCTGAATTTGAGCACTCCCCTTTTTCCCCCTTTTCCCTTTGTCAATGCACTAGCAGCATCCGCCTCCTCAGGCACCTCCCCTGATCATACAAAAATTAATAACCTTACCAACCAGTCAACAATCATCACCCCTTTTTTATAAATTCCACGCAATACCCTCCAAACCCCGCTGCCTTGCCGTTTCTTTCCGAAAGCTTTTCTACCTCTTCTCTGTTTTTCCAAAACATTTTCCCTAAACCCCCTCACTTTCACCCACCCCGACCAAAAAACCCCCATACTGCCACTCTTCATCAAACACATTCAACAAACCTTCAAAATATCATCCATCTCCTTCCACATCCCATACTTTTTTATCACCTCCCCTTTTGCCCTTTATGAAGTTCCCTTTCTCCCTTGTCTTACGCACTTTTTTTACCCCCTTCCAGAAAATCTTTTTTTTCTCCCTAAAATTTAAGATACCCCCTCACCCCAACTCTCTTTTGGGCCCTTTTTTTTCACCTCTTGCCCCTTTTTCTCTTGACCTCCTTCCCCTTTTTTTTTTATAAAACTCCCACCCCAATTGCTTTTTTTCCCCCTGCAAAAAATCGCCCCAAATGCCTTCTTTTCCTCTTTCACAAAAAATTTTTAAATTTTTTTAATCCCCCCAACCCCACCCCCTTTTCCC
This sequence comes from Panulirus ornatus, assembly GCF_036320965.1. NCBI lineage: Eukaryota > Metazoa > Arthropoda > Malacostraca > Decapoda > Palinuridae > Panulirus > Panulirus ornatus. The sequence goes on from NC_092237.1 coordinate 43,943,966, forward strand.
TAACCAACCCACCTCCCACTCTTCTCATCCCCACAAGCATCTTTTTGGAAAACCTTCATGTTTCCCAAAATTTACATCCCTTTTCCCCCCCCAACTCCCCTTCTTCCATTTTTCTCCCCTTTTTTTCCATTCTTTTTCTCAGTCTCCCCTGGTCCCAAAATTCCCCCAAAAGGGTCCCTTTCCCCAAAAGCTCATTTTCTCTCACCACCCCCCTTCACCCCAACTTCACCTTTTTTCTAAAAACCCCTACAAATCTTCACCTTAGCCTCCACAAGAAATGATCGGGAATCCCTCCAGTTGCACCTCTCAGCACATTAACACCCAAAAAATTCCTTTTTTGCCGCCTGCCCAATTAACACGAAAACCCAAATAACGCCCCTTTTGGCCATCTCTCCTTTTTACAAAATTATCCCTTATGTAATCTCGTTTTTAAAACCGGGTTTTCCCCAATACCAGTCCTTTTTCACAAAAAAAATCTACAATTCTTCACCATTTCCATTTACAACACTGAACACCCATTATACCAAAATTATTCCCCCAATTTGCCACATTACTCACCTTTGCATTCAAATCACCCAAATCACTATAACCCGGCCCTCAGTGCATAAAAACCCAAAACCTCTCTTTCAGCTGTTTCCCAAAACACTTGCCTCTTTTGATCTTTTTTTTCCATCCCGGGGTGCATTGCACCAATAATCCCCCAAAACCTCTCCCCCATCAATTTTCCATTTTTTCCCAATATTAATCAAAAAATTTTTTTTTAAATTTTTCCCTAAAATTTTAAGATTACTTTTCCTCCCCCCCAACTCCCTCATTTCCCCCTTCTTTTTCCCCACCTTTTTTGCCACCTTTCCCCTCTTTCCCCTCCTCCCCTCTTTCTTTTTTCCCTTCTCCCCCCCCTTTGCTTTTTCCTTGCCTTCACCCCAAATTGCCTCTCTCTTCTCTTTCCCTTTAACCCCCTTACTTCTTCTCCCCCACTCCTTCCTCCCTTTTTTCTAATAAAAAACCCACCCCCCAAAAACTCTTCTAATGCCCCCAAGCCATTTTTGGAAAAATCAAACGGGGAAATTCCCAAAATAAAAATTAAAAAAAATTTAAATTTAAAACCCAAAAAAAATTTGTAAAATAGGGGGGTTAAAAATTTTGGGGGTTTAAAAATGTTAATAGTGAAAGGAAAGAGAGGCATTTGGACGATTTTTGGGGGAAAAAAAATGAAATTTGAGTGGGAAAAGGTATAAAAAAAGGGGCGGGAGGCCCAAGAAAAAGGGTGCAAGAGGTAAAAAAAGGGCAAATGAATTTGGGGGTGGAGATATCAAAAAATTTTAGGGAGAAAAAAAAAGATGTTCTGGAAGGGGGAAAAAAAAAGGGGCGTAAGACAAGGGAGCAAAGGGGAACTTCAGTGAAGGGGGGAAAAGGGGAAGGTAAAAAAACAATTTTGGGATGTGAGAAGGTTTGGAAAAGAGTTTTTTTAAGGGTTTTGTTGAATTTTTTTTGGGTAAAGAGTGGCAGAATATAGGGTTTTTTTGGGTGGGGGTGGTGTCAAAGTGAGGGGGGTTGGGGGAAAATGATTTGGTAAAAAGAGAAGAGGTAGAAAAAGCTTTGCGGAAGATGAAAGCCGGAAAGGGCAGCATTTTGGATGGTATTTCAGTGGAATTTTTAAAAAAAGGGGTAACTGTATTGGTTAAAATTTTGGGAAAATTTAAATTTAAAATGATGTAGACTAAAAGGTGAGGTCCTGGGATTGCGGAGGGGCGGGGCCATAGTGCCTTTTACAAAGGAAAAGGGGGATAAGAGTAAATGCTCAAATTACAGAGGTAAAAAATTTTTGTTGAAAAATTCCGGTAAATTATATGGGGGGTTTTGGGATTGAGGGGTGAACCATGTACAGACATCAGATTGGGAAAGCAGGGGTTTTTTAAAAATTGGAAGGGGGATGTGGGGATCGGTGTTTGCTTTTTAAGAATTTTATGTGAGAAATACTTAGAAAAGCAAATGGATTTTATGTAGCATTTTTTGGGTCTGGAGAAGGCATATGAAAGAGTTGATAGAGATGCTCTGTGGAAGGTATTAAGAAAAATTTTGGTTGGAGGGAATTTTTTAAAGCAGTGGGAAAAATTTTTTTCGAGGGATGGGAAGGGATTGTACGTTTTAGGAAAAAGAGGAAAGTGATTGGTTTCCGGGGAAAGTGGTTTCGGCAGGGATGGGATTCCCCCATGGTTGTTTAAAAAATTTTTTGGATGGGGTTTTTAGGGAGGTAAAAGCAAGAGTTTTGGAAAGAGGGGGAAGGGATGAAGTCTGTTTTTGGGGGTGAGGGGAGCTTTTGGGGAAATTTAGTTTAGTTGTTTTTTTCGCTGATGATACAGCGCTGGTGGCGAATTTTTTTTAAAAAACCCGCAGAAGCTGGTGACGGTTTGGAAAAAGTGGTTGGGAAGAAAAAAGTTTTAAAAATAAAAGGAATAAGAGCAAGGTTTTTTAAAGGGACAGTAGGGTTTAGGGTCAAGTCAATTTGGGGGGTAAAAAATTTAAGGGAAAAAAACTGGAAAAAATAAAAATGTTTTTGATATCTGGGAGTATTTAGGGAGCGGATGGAACCATGGAAGCGGAAATGGAAACTAGGGGGGGAGGGGGCGAAAATTTTGGGAGCCTTGAAAAATTGTGGAAGTCGAGAACATTTTTCCCGGAAACAAAAATGGGTAGTTTGAAGGAATAGTGGGTTTCCCAAAAATGTTGTATGGTTTTGGGGGGCGTGGGGTATGGGTAGGGGTTGGGCGGGAAGGGGGGGGGATGTGCTGGAAAAAAGAGATTTTTTTAGGACAATGTGTGGGGGGGGTTTTTTGACGAGTAATAAAGTAAGGGTAAAGAAAATGTGTGGAAAAAAAAAGAGCGTTTGGAGAGCAGAAGAGGGTGTTTTGAAATGGTTTGGGCCCATGGAGAGAATGAGTGAGGAAAGATTGACACAGAGGATGTATGTGTCAGAGGTGGAGGGAACGAGGAGAAGTGGGAGACCAAATTGGAGTGGAAGGATGGAGTGAAAACGATTTTGAGTGATTGGGCCTTAACATACAGGAGGGTGAAAGACATGCAAGGAATAGAGTGACTTGGAACGATGTGGTTTACCAGGGTCAACATGCTTTCAATGGATTGAACCAGGGCTTGTGAAGCGTCTGGGGTAAACTATGGAAAGTTTTGTGGTGCCTGGATGTGGAAAGGGAGCTGTGGTTTCAGTGCATTACACATGACAGCTAGAGACTGAGTGTGAATGAATGTGGCCTTTATTGTATTTCCTAGCACTACATCGTGTGCACGTGGGGGGAGCGGAGGTGCCATTTCATGTGTGGCGGGGTGGCGGCGGGAATGGATGAAGATGGCATGTATGAATTTTTTTTTTTTTCGCTGTCTCCCGCTTTTGCGAGGTAGCGCAAGGAAACTGACGAAAGAAATGGCCCAACCCACCCCCATACACATGTATATACATACGTCCACACACGCAAATATACATACCTACACAGCTTTCCATGGTTTACCCCAGACACTTCACATGCCCTGATTCAATCCACTGACAGCACGTCAACCCCGGTATACCACATCGATCCAATTCACTCTATTCCTTGCCCTCCTTTCACCCTCCTGCATGTTCAGGCCCCGATCACACAAAATCTTTTTCACTCCATCTTTCCACCTCCAATTTGGTGTCCCACTTCTCCTCGTTCCCTCCACCTCCGACACATATATCCTCTTGGTCAATCTTTCCTCACTCATTCTCTCCATGTGCCCAAACCATTTCAAAACACCCTCTTCTGCTCTATCAACCACGCTCTTTTTATTTCCACACATCTCCAATTTGTTCTCCCACTTCTCGTTCCCTCCACCTCCGACACATATATCCTCTTGGTCAATCTTTCCTCACTCATTCTCTCCATGTGCCCAAACCATTTCAAAACACCCTCTTCTGCTCTCTCAACCACGCTCTTTTTATTTCCACACATCTCTCTTACCCTTACGTTACTTACTCGATCAAACCACCTCACACCACACATTGTCCTCAAACATCTCATTTCCAGCACATCCTTCCTCCTGCGCACATCTCTATCCATAGCCCACGCCTCGCAACCATACAACATTGTTGGAACCACTATTCCTTCAAACATACCCATTTTTGCTTTCCAAGATAATGTTCTCGACTTCCACACATTCTTCAAGGCTCCCAGGGTTTTCGCCCCCTCCCCCACCCTATGATCCACTTCCGCTTCCATGGTTCCATCCGCTGCCAGATCCACTCCCAGATATCTAAAATACTTTACTTCCTCCAATTTTTCTCCATTCATAAATGAACTTACCTCCCAATTGACTTGACCCTCAACCCTACTGTACCTAATAACCTTGCTCTTATTCACATTTACTCTTAACTTTCTTCTTTCACACACTTTACCAAACTCAGTCACCAGCTTCTGCAGTTTCTCACATGAATCAGCCACCAGCGCTGTATCATCAGCGAACAACAACTGACTCACTTCCCAAGCTCTCTCATCCACAACAGACTTCATACTTGCCCCTCTTTCCAAAACTCTTGCATTTACCTCCCTAACAACCCCATCCATAAACAAATTAAACAACCATGGAGACATCACACACCCGTGCCGCAAACCTACATTCACTGAGAACCAATCACTTTCCTCTCTTCCTACACGTACACATGCCTTACATCCTCGATAAAAACTTTTCACTGCTTCTAACAACTTGCCTCTCACCCCATATATTCTTAATACCTTCCACAGAGCATCTCTATCAACTCTATCATATGCCTTCTCCAGATCCATAAATGCTACATACAAATCCATTTGCTTTTCTAAGTATTTCTCACATACATTCTTCAAAGCAAACACCTGATCCACACATCCTCTACCACTTCTGAAACCACACTGCTCTTCCCCAATCTGATGCTCTGTACATGCCTTCACCCTCTCAATCAATACCCTCCCATATAATTTACCAGGAATACTCAACAAACTTATACCTCTGTAATTTGAGCACTCACTCTTATCCCCTTTGCCTTTGTACAATGGCACTATGCATGCATTCCGCCAATCCTCAGGCACCTCACCATGAGTCATACATACATTGAATAACCTTACCAACCAGTCAATAATACAGTCACCCCCTTTTTTAATAAATTCCACAGCAATACCATCCAAACCTGCTGCCTTGCCGGCTTTCATGTTCCGAAAGCTTTTACTACCTCTTCTCTGTTTACCAAATCATTTTCCCTAACCCTCTCACTTTGCACACCACCTCGACCAAAACACCCTATATCTGCCACTCTATCATCAAACACATTCAACAAACCTTCAAAATACTCACTCCATCTCCTTCTCACATCACCACTACTTGTTATCACCTCCCCATTTGTGCCCTTCACTGAAGTTCCCATTTGCTCCCTTGTCTTACGCACTTTATTTACCTCCTTCCAGAACATCTTTTTTTTATTTATATTATATATTTATTATACTTTGTCGCTGTCTCCCGCGTTTGCGAGGTAGCGCAAGGAAACACGAAAAAAATGGCCCAACCCCCCCCCCATACACATGTATATACATACGCCCACACACGCAAAAATACATACCTACCCAGCTTTCCATGGTTTACCCCAGACGCTTCACATGCCTTGATTCAATCCACTGACAGCACGTCAACCCCGGTATACCACATCGGTCCAGTTCACTCTATTCCTTGCCCTCCTTTCACCCTCCTGCATGTTCAGGCCCCGATCACACAAAATCTTTTTCACTCCATCTTTCCACCTCCAATTTGGTCTCCCTCTTCTCCTTGTTCCCTCCACCTCCGACACATATATCCTCTTGGTCAATCTTTCCTCACTCATCCTCTCCATATGCCCAAACCACTTCAAAACACCCTCTTCTGCTCTCTCAACCACGCTCTTTTTATTTCCACACATCTCTCTTACCCTTACGTTGCTCACTCGATCAAACCACCTCACACCACACATTGTCCTCAAACATCTCATTTCCAGCACATCCATCCTCCTGCGCACAACTCTATCCATAGCCCACGCCTCGCAACCATACAACATTGTTGGAACCACTATTCCTTCAAACATACCCATTTTTGCTTTCCGAGATAATGTTCTCGACTTCCACACATTCTTCAAGGCCCCAAGGATTTTCGCCCCCTCCCCCACCCTATGATCCACCTCCGCTTCCATGGTTCCATCCGCTGCCAGATCCACTCCCAGATATCTAAAACACTTCACTTCCTCCAGTTTTTCTCCATTCAAACTCACCTCCCAATTGACTTGACCCTCAACCCTACTGTACCTAATAACCTTGCTCTTATTCACTTTTACTCTTAACTTTCTTCTTCCACACACTTTTCCAAACTCAGTCACCAGCTTCTGCAGTTTCTCACATGAATCAGCCACCAGCGCTGTATCATCAGCGAACAACAACTGACTCACTTCCCAAGCTCTCTCATCCCCAACAGACTTCATACTTGCCCCTCTTTCCAAAACTCTTGCATTTACCTCCCTAACAACCCCATCCATAAACAAATTAAACAACCATGGAGACATCACACACCCCTGCCGCAAACCTACATTCACTGAGAACCAATCACTTTCCTCTCTTCCTACACGTACACATGCCTTACATCCTCGATAAAAACTTTTCACTGCTTCTAACAACTTTCCTCCCACACCATATATTCTTAATACCTTCCACAGAGCATCTCTATCAACTCTATCATATGCCTTCTCCAGATCCATAAATGCTACATACAAATCCATTTGCTTTTCTAAGTATTTCTCACATACATTCTTCAAAGCAAACACCTGATCCACACATCCTCTACCACTTCTGAAACCACACTGCTCTTCCCCAATCTGATGCTCTGTACATGCCTTCACCCTCTCAATCAATACCCTCCCATATAATTTACCAGGAATACTCAACAAACTTATACCTCTGTAATTTGAGCACTCACTCTTATCCCCTTTGCCTTTGTACAATGGCACTATGCATGCATTCCGCCAATCCTCAGGCACCTCACCATGAGTCATACATACATTAAATAACCTTACCAACCAGTCAACAATACAGTCACCCCCTTTTTTAATAAATTCCACAGCAATACCATCCAAACCTGCTGCCTTGCCGGCTTTCATCTTCCGCAAAGCTTTCACTACCTCTTCTCTGTTTACCAAATCATTTTCCCTAACCCTCTCACTTTGCACACCACCTCGACCAAAACACCCTATATCTGCCACTCTATCATCAAACACATTCAACAAACCTTCAAAATACTCACTCCATCTCCTTCTCACATCACCACTACTTGTTATCACCTCCCCATTTGCGCCCTTCACTGAAGTTCCCATTTGCTCCCTTGTCTTACGCACTTTATTTACCTCCTTCCAGAACATCTTTTTATTCTCCCTAAAATTTAATGATACTCTCTCACCCCAGCTCTCATTTGCCCTTTTTTTCACCTCTTGCACCTTTCTCTTGACCTCCTCTCTCTTTCTTTTATACATCTCCCACTCAATTGCATTTTTTCCGTGCAAAAATCGTCCAAATGCCTCTCTCTTCTCTTTCACTAATACTCTTACTTCTTCATCCCACCACTCACTACCCTTTCTAATCAACCCACCTCCCACTCTTCTCATGCCACAAGCATCTTTTGCGCAATCCTTCACTGATTCCCTAAATACATCCCATTCCTCCCCCACTCCCCTTACTTCCATTGTTCTCACCTTTTTCCATTCTGTTCTCAGTCTCTCCTGGTACTTCCTCACACAGGTCTCCTTCTCAAGCTCACTTACTCTCACCACCCTCTTCACCCCAACATTCACTCTTCTTTTCTGAAAACCCATACAAATCTTCACCTTAGCCTCCACAAGATAATGATCAGACATCCCTCCAGTTGCACCTCTCAGCACATTAACATCCAAAAGTCTCTCTTTTGCACGCCTGTCAATTAACACGTAATCCAATAACGCTCTCTGGCCATCTCTCCTACTTACATAAGTATACTTATGTACATCTCGCTTTTTAAACCAGGTATTCCCAATCATCAGTCCTTTTTCAGCACATAAATCTACAAGCTCTTCACCATTTCCATTTACAACACTGAACACCTCATGTATACCAATTATTCCCTCAACTGCCACATTACTCACCTTTGCATTCAAATCACCCATCACTATAACCCGGTCTCGTGCATCAAAACCACTGACACACTCATTCAGCTGCTCCCAAAACACTTGCCTCTCTTGATCTTTCTTCTCATGCCCAGGTGCATATGCACCAATAATCACCCACCTCTCTTCATCAACTTTCAGTTTTACCCATATTAATCGAGAACATCTTTTTATTCTCCCTAAAATTTAAAGATACTCTCTCACCCCAACTCTCATTTGCCCTCTTTTTCACCTCTTGCACCTTTCTCTTGACCTCCTGTCTCTTTCTTTTATACATCTCCCACTCATTTGCATTTTTCCTTGCAAAAATCATCCAAATGCCTCTCTCTTCTCTTTCACTAATAATCTTACTTCTTCATCCCACCACTCACTACCCTTTCTAATCAACCCACCTCCCACTCTTCTCATGCCACAAGCATCTTTTGCACAATCCATCACTGATTCCCTAAATACATCCCATTCCTCCCCCACTCCCCTTACTTCCATTTGTATATATGTATATGTCTGTTTATGTATTAGTGAAAGAGAAGAGAGAGGCATTTGGACGATTTTTGCAGGGAAAAAATGCAATTGAGTGGGAGAAGTATAAAAGAAAGAGACAGGAGGTCAAGAGAAAGGTGCAAGAGGTGAAAAAAAGGGCAAATGAGAGTTGGGGTGAGAGACTATCAGTAAATTTTAGGGAGAATAAAAAGATGTTCTGGAAGGAGGTAAATAGGGTGCGTAAGACAAGGGAGCAAATGGGAACTTCAGTGAAGGGCGTAAATGGGGAGGTGATAACAAGTAGTGGTGATGTGAGAAGGAGATGGAATGAGTATTTTGAAGGTTTGTTGAATGTGTCTGATGATAGAGTGGCAGATATAGGGTGTTTGGGTCGAGGTGGTGTGCAAAGTGAGAGGGTTAGGGAAAATGATTTGGTAAACAGAGAAGAGGTAGTAAAAGCTTTGCGGAAGATGAAAGCCGGCAAGGCAGCAGGTTTGGATGGTATTGCAGTGGAATTTATTAAAAAAGGGGGTGACTGTATTGTTGACTGGTTGGTAAGGTTATTTAATGTATGTATGACTCATGGTGAGGTGCCTGAGGATTGGCGGAATGCTTGCATAGTGCCATTGTACAAAGGCAAAGGGGATAAGAGTGAGTGCTCAAATTACAGAGGTATAAGTTTGTTGAGTATTCCTGGTAAATTATATGGGAGGGTATTGATTGAGAGGGTGAAGGCATGTACAGAGCATCAGATTGGGGAAGAGCAGTGTGGTTTCAGAAGTGGTAGAGGATGTGTGGATCAGGTGTTTGCTTTGAAGAATGTATGTGAGAAATACTTAGAAAAGCAAATGGATTTGTATGTAGCATTTATGGATCTGGAGAAGGCATATGATAGAGTTGATAGAGATGCTCTGTGGAAGGTATTAAGAATATATGGTGTGGGAGGCAAGTTGTTAGAAGCAGTGAAAAGTTTTTATCGAGGATGTAAGGCATGTGTACGTGTAGGAAGAGAGGAAAGTGATTGGTTCTCAGTGAATGTAGGTTTGCGGCAGGGGTGTGTGATGTCTCCATGGTTGTTTAATTTGTTTATGGATGGGGTTGTTAGGGAGGTAAATGCAAGAGTTTTGGAAAGAGGGGCAAGTATGAAGTCTGTTGGGGATGAGAGAGCTTGGGAAGTGAGTCAGTTGTTGTTCGCTGATGATACAGCGCTGGTGGCGGATTCATGTGAGAAACTGCAGAAGCTGGTGACGGAGTTTGGAAAAGTGTGTGGAAGAAGAAAGTTAAGAGTAAATGTCAATAAGAGCAAGGTTATTAGGTACAGTAGGGTTGAGGGTCAAGTCAATTGGGAGGTGAGTTTGAATGGTGAGAGGCTGGAGGAAGTGAAGTGTTTTAGATATCTGGGAGTGGATCTGTCAGCGGATGGAACCATGGAAGCGGAAGTGGATCATAGGGTGGGGGAGGGGGCGAAAATTTTGGGAGCCTTGAAAAATGTGTGGAAGTCGAGAACATTATCCCGGAAAGCAAAAATGGGTATGTTTGAAGGAATAGTAGTTCCAACAATGTTGTATGGTTGCGAGGCGTGGGCTATGGATAGAGTTGTGCGCAGGAGGATGGATGTGCTGGAAATGAGATGTTTGAGGACAATGTGTGGTGTGGGGTGGTTTGATCGAGTAAGTAACGTAAGGGTAAGAGAGATGTGTGGAAATAAAAGGAGCGTGGTTGAGAGAGCAGAAGAGGGTGTTTTGAAATGGTTTGGGCACATGGAGAGAATGAGTGAGGAAAGATTGACCAAGAGGATATATGTGTCGGAGGTGGAGGGAACGAGGAGAAGAGGGAGACCAAATTGGAGGTGGAAAGATGGAGTGAAAAGGATTTTGTGTGATCGGGGCCTGAACATGCAAGAGGGTGAAAGGAGGGCAAGGAATAGAGTGAATTGGAGCGATGTGGTATACAGGGGTTGACGTGCTGTCAGTGGATTGAATCAGGGCATGTGAAGCGTCTGGGGTAAACCATGGAAAGCTGTGTAGGTATGTATATTTGCGTGTGTGGACGTGTGTATGTACATGCGTATGGGGGGGGTTGGGCCATTTCTTTCGTCTGTTTCCTTGCGCTAACTCGCAAACGCGGGAGACAGCGACAAAGTATATATAAAAAAAAAAAAAAAAAAAAATGTATACGTTGAAATGTATAGGTATGTATATGTAGGTGTGTGTGCATTTATGTATATATACATGTGCATGTGGAGGTGTTGGGCCATTCTTTCATCTTTTTCCTTGCCCTAGCTCGTTAACATGGGAGACAGTGACAAAGTATAATAGATATAGTAAGCTAAAGTTTTCAAAAATGATGTTATTCCTTGCCACTACTGGTCACTTCATTAAGGCATTTTTAGGAAAAAGCTTTAGTAAAGTGATTTGTTTGAATTGCTCTTGATGGTATGAAATATTTGATTTGTTTCAGGATGGTGGTAGTATTGTGGAAAATATCATATGGACAGACACCAATATGTGGAAAACAGCACGTGTGCAGTGGCACCGTCTTTTTATCTCAGGAATGCTTATGGACCAAGAGAGCAAGAAATTGTTTGCTAGGGTGAGTTATAGCTATACATGTTTAGTTATGTTGACTATGGCACTGGCATTAATTGATCTTTTTTACTTGCTGTGTCTTTGTTTTGATCTCTGGGGATAAGGAATAAGAATTACACCCTTTGAGTTAAGCAAAAAGTTTTCCTTATAAGTGTCATTTGTTTGTTCCTGAATCTGCCTCACTAAGGTAGGAAACCTTGTACAGGTTTAGAAAAAGAGAATTTATTTTTCATGGTTGTTCAGTTTCCCTTGCTAGCAAAGTAGCAATAGGGACAGGCAAAGCAAGGCCTCATTCGCTCACATCCATTCTGTAGCTGTTATTTGTAATACACGAAAACCACAGCCTCCAGTCAGCAACCATGTCTCACAGACCTTTCTTTTATTTTCCTCAGCTGCTTCATATGCCCTGGATCAGCCCTTTGACAGCATGTCGCCCTCTGTATGCCACATTGCTCCAATTTATTGCATTCTGTGTATGCCTCTCACTCTCATGCATGTTCAGGTCCCAAGTGTTCAAAATATTTCTAACTCTATCCTTCTATTCCCAGTTTAGTTTCCCCTTCTTGTCCTGTCCTCTTCTGACACATATCCTATGTTAACCTCTTCTCACTCATTCATTCTCAACATATGTCTAAACCATTTTAGCACACCCTCATCAGCTCTCTCGATCACACCTTTCCCTTAACCTTTTATTACTTACTTGATCAAACTACCTCACACCACAAAGTGTCCTCAGACATTTTATTTCCACACATCCACCCCTTTCTGTACATCCTCATTTAATTAATGTTGTTGGGACTACTATATCTATAAACATACCCATTTTCACTCTCCCAGGTATTGTTCTCTCTTCCCATACATTCTTAAGTGCTCCCAGAACCATTGCACTCTCATCCACCCAATGACTCACCTCTGCTTCCATGATTCTGCTTGCTACCAAGTCTGCTCCTTGGTATGGAAAACACTTCACTTCTCAAGCCCAAACTAACCTGTTCCTCTACCTTGTTAAACTTAATGACCCTGGTCGTATTCACATTTTTCAATTTCTTCCTTTCACATGCTTTTCCAGACTCATTAACCATCTTCTGTAGTTTCTCACTCAAATCTACCACTTGTGCTGTGTCATTAGAAGAGTGGTGAAAATAAGTGAGCTCTTAAAAGACTACACTGTCATTAATCACCGTGTGTCTTTGTTTATGGATGGGATGGTTAGGGAGGTAGATTTGAGAGTCTTGAAGAAGGGTGAGTATGTAGTCTGTAAGGGATGAGAGTGAAAATGAACCAAATCAATTATTGTTTGCTGGTGATACAGCACTGGTAGCAGATGCGAGTGAGAAACTGCAAAAGTTGGTGACTGACTTTGGAAGATTGTGTGAAAGGAGGAAGTTGAGAGTGAATGTGAATAGAGCAACATTATAAGGTTTAGCATGTTTGAGGGACAGGTTAACTAGGGTGTGAGAAGATTGGAGGAAGTAAAGTGTTTTAGATACCTGAGAGTAGTCATAACAGTAAATGGAAGCAGAAGTGTCATATGGTGGATGAGTGGGTGAAAGTTCTGGACGTGCTGAAGAATATGTGAAAAAGAGAGAGAGAGAGAGAGAGAGAGAGAGAGAGAGAGAGAGAGAGAGAGAGAGAGAGAGAGAGAGAGGGGGGGGGGGGGGAGAGGGAGGGAGGGAGGGAGGGAGAGGGAGGGAGGGAGGGAGAGGGAGGGAGGGAGGGAGAGGGAGGGAGGGAGGGAGAGGAGGGAGGGAGGGAGGAGGGAGGGAGGGAGGGAGGGAGGAGAGAGGAGAGAGAGAGAGAGAGAGAGAGAGAGAGAGAGAGAGAGAGAGAGAGAGAGAGAGAGAGAGAGAGAGAGAGAGAGAGAGAGAGAGGGGGGGGGGAGAGGGAGGGAGGGAGGGAGAGAGAGGGAGGGAGGGAGGGAGAGAGAGGGAGGGAGGAAGGGAGGGAGAGAGGGAGGGAGAGAGAGGGAGGGAGAGAGAGAGAGAGAGAGAGAGAGAGAGAGAGAGAGAGAGAGAGAGTGAGAGAGACTTATCTGATTGGGCAAAAATAGCTATGCTTGTATTATATGGATGTGAGGCATGGGCCATAGAAGTGGCTGTGATAGCTAGTATTATATGGATGTGAGGCATGGGCCATAGAAGTGGCTGTGCGAAGGAGGGTGTATATTTTGGAAATGAGATGTTTGAGGACGGTATGTGGTGTGAGGTGGTTTAAGTAATGAAAGGTAAGAAAGAGGTGTGATAATGAAAATAGTGTGGTTACTTAAATTGTTTGGACATATGAAGAGAATGAGTGAGGAGTGGTTGACAAAGAGGATATATGTGTCAAGTGGAGGGATAAAGGAGACTTGGGAGACCAAATTAGAGACAGAGGGATGGAGTGAAAAAGATTTTGTGTTTGGGGTCTGGGCATGCAGGAGGGTGAAAGGCATACACAGAATAGAGAATTGGAGTAATGTGGTATGTTAGGGTCAACATGCTGTCAATAGACTGAACCAGGGCACATAATGTGTGCAGATGCAGCTTTCTTTGTCTGCTCTTGGCACTACTTCGCTAACATGGGAAATCGCAGTCAAGTGGTAAAAATGTATATCCATAAGGATTGCCTGTGGTTAGAACTCCTTTCCTGTAACAGTAAAGCTGTTTGAATTTATTTTGTATCTCTTATTTCCCTTCTCCCTATAACCTTTCTTCTTTTAGAAGTCATATCTACAGACTTCTGAGAAATTATATTAATCATGTCTGTCAATTTTCTGATACTCGTAATTTCCCTATTATTAGAGAAGACTACAAATAGGTCATATTTTTTATCTTACCACATCAGGAGTAAAAGAAAATGGATCTTTCTCAACAGGCTGAATATCTAATGCTATTTTGATAAAGTGTGAAAGGCAGAATGCATGCTCAGTGCCATTGTACAAAGGCAGAGGGGATAAAGGTGAGTGTTCAAACCACAGAGGCATAGGTTTGTAGAGTATTCCTGAGAAATCATATGGAAGGGTATTGGTTGAGAGGGTGAAGGCATGTACAGAGCATCAGACTGGGGAAGAGCTGTGTGGTTTCAGAAGTAGTAGAGGATGTGTGGATCAGGTGTTTCCTTTGAAGTATGTGTGAGAAATATTTGCAATAACAGATGGATTTGTATGTAGCATCTATGGATCTGGAGAAGGCATATGATAGGGTTGATATATTGTGTGGAAAGTAAGGTGCTAGAAGCAGTAAAAAGTTTTTACCAAGGATGTAAGGCATGTGTACAAGTAGGAAGAGAGGAGAGTGACTGGTTCCCAGTGAATGTCGGTCTGTGGCAGGGGTGTGTGATGTCCCCGTGCATGTTTAGTTTGTTTGTGGATGGGGTGGTCAGAGAGGTAAATGCAAGAATTTTGGAGAGAAGGGCAAATATGCAGTCTGTTGTGGATGAGAGGGCCTGGGAAGTGAATCAGTTGTTTGCTAATGATACAGCTCTAATGGCTGATTCGATTGGGAAACTGCAGAAGTTGGTGACTGAGTTTGGAAAAATGTGTGAAATGAGAAATTTGAGAGTAAATGTGGATAAGAGCAAGGTTATTAAGTTCAGTAGGGTTGAGGGACAAGTTAATTAGGATGTAAGTTTGAATGGAGAAAAACTGGAGGAAGTGAAGTGTTTTAGATATCTGAGAGTGGACTTAGCAGCCAATGGAACTATGGAAGCGGAAGTGAGTCATAGGGGGCAAAGGTTCTGGGAGCAATGAAGAAAGTGTGGAAGGGGCGAATGTTATCTCGGAGGGCAAAAATGGGTATGTTTGAAGGAATAGTAGTTCCAGCAATGTTATATGGTTGCGAGGCATGGGCCATAGATGGGGTTGTATGGAGGAGGATGGATGTGTTGGAAGTGAATTGTTTGAGGACATTATGTGATGTGACTTGGTTCGATCGTGTAAGTAATGAAAGGGTAAGAGAGATGTATGGAAATAAAGAGAGCTTGGTTGAGAGAACAGAGAGGATATGTTGAAATGGTTTGGACACAAGGAGAGTGAGGAAAGATTGGCATAGAGGATATATGTGTCAGAGGTGAAGGGAACAAGAAGTGGGAGACCAAATTGGAGGTGGAAGGATGGAGTGAAAAAAATTTTGAGCGATCCGGGCCTGAACATACTGGAGGGTGAGAGGCATGCAAAGAATAAATTGGAACGATGTGGTATGCTGGGGTCGACGTTCTGTCAGTGGACTGAACCAGGGAATGTAAAACATCTTGGGTAAACCATGGAAAGGTGCTTGGGGCTTGGGTGTGGATAGGGAGCTGGGGTTTTGATGGATTACACATGACAGCTAGAGACAGTGTGAACAAATGCGGCCTTTTTTGTCTGTTTTCCTGGCACTACCTCACTAAAGCAGGGGGTAGCGATGCTGTTTCCTGTGTGGTGGGGTAGTGTCAGGAATGGATGAATGCAAGCATGAATATGTACATGTATATATGTATATAACCAGTCTTGTGCATCAAAACCACTAACACACTCATTCAGCTGCTCCCAAAACACTTGCATCTCATGATCTTTCTTCTCATGCCCAGGTGCATATGCACCAATAATCACCCATCTCTCTCCATCAACTTTCAGTTTTACCCATATTAATCGAGAATTTACTTTCTTACATTCTATCATATACTCCCACAACTCCTGTTTCAGGAGTATTGCTACTCCTTCCCTTGCTCTTGTCCTCTCACTAACCCCTGACTTTACTCCCAAGACATTCCCAAACCACTCTTTCCCTTTACACTTAAGTTTTGTTTCACTCAGAGCCAAAACATCCAGGTTCCTTTCCTCAAACATACTACCTATCTCTCCTTTTGTCACATCTTGGTTACATCCACACACATTTACACACCCCAATGTGAGCCTTCGAGGAGGATGAGCAATCCCCGCGTGACTCCTTCTTCTGTTTCCCATTTTAGAAAGTTAAAATACAAGGAGGGGAGGATTTCTGGCCCCCCGCTCCCGTCCCCTCTAGTCGCCTTCTACGACACGCGAGGAATGCATGGGAAGTATTTTCTCCCCTATCCCCAGGGGTGATATATATATATATATATATATATATATATATATATATTATTTATGTATTATTGTTATTTTGCTTTGTCGCTGTCTTCCGCGTTTGCGAGGTAACGCAAGGAAACAGACGAAAGAAATGGCCCAACCCACCCCCATACATATGTATGTACATACATGTCCCCACACACAAATATACATACCCATACATCTCAATGTACACATATATATACACACACAGACATATACATATATACACATGCACACAGTTCGCACTGTCTGCTTTTCTTGATTCTCATCGCCACCTCGCCACACATGGAATAACATCTCCCTCCCCCCTCATGTGTGCGAAGTAGCGCTAGGAAAAGACAACAAAGGCCCCATTCGTTCACACTCAGTCTCTAGCTGTCATGCAATAATGCCTGAAACCACAGCTCCCTTTCCACATCCAGGCCCCACGGAACTTTCCATGGTTTACCCCAGACGCTTCACATGCCCTGATTCAATCCACTGACAGCACGTCGACCCCAGTATACCACATTGATCCAATTCACTCTTTTCCTTGCCCGCCTTTCACCCTCCTGCATGTTCAGGCCCCGATCACTCAAAATCTTTTTCACTCCATCTTTCCACCTCCAATTTGGTCTCCCACTTCTCCTCGTTCCCTCCACCTCTGACACATATATCCTCTTGGTCAATCTTTCCTCAGTCATTCTCTCCATGTGCCCAAACCATTTCAAAACTCCCGCTTACACACACATACACACATACACGTATATATGTATATACACAGTGGTTTTGATGCACAAGACCGGGTTATAGTGATGGGTGATTTGAATGCAAAGGTGAGTAATGTGGCAGTTGAGGGAATAATTGGTATACATGGGGTGTTCAGTGTTGTAAATGGAAATGGTGAAGAGCTTGTAGATTTATGTGCTGAAAAAGGACTGGTGATTGGGAGTACCTGGGTTAAAAACAGAGATATACATAAGTATACGTATGTAAGCAGGAGAGATGGCCAGAGAGCTTTATTTGATTACCTGTTAATTGACAGGCGCACGAAAGAGAGATTTTGGATGTTAATGTGCTGAGAGGTGCAGCTGGAGGGATGTCTGATCATTATCTTGTGGAGGCGAAGGTGAAGATTTGTATGGGTTTTCAGAAAAAAAGAGAGAATGTTGGGGTGAAGAGGGTGATGAGAGTAAGTGAGCTTGGGAAGGAGACTTGTGTGAGGAAGTACCAGGAGAGACTGAGTACAGAATGGAAAAAGGTGAGAACAAAGGCGGTAAGGGGAGTGGGGGAGGAATGGGATGTATTTAGGGAATCAGTGATGGATTGTGCAAAAGATGCTTGTGGCATGAGAAGCGTGGGAGGTGGGTTGATTAGAAAGGGTAGTGAGTGGTGGAATGAAGAAGTAAGATTATTATTGAAAGAGAAGAGAGAGGCATTTGGACGATTTTTGCAGGGAAATAATGCAAATAACTGGGAGATGTATAAAAGAGAGAGGCAGGAGGTCAAGAGAAAGATGCAAGAGGTGAAAAAGAGGGCAAATGAGAGTTGGGGTGAGAGAGTATCATTAAATTTTAGGGAGGATAAAAAGATGTTTTGGAAGGAGGTAAATAAAGTGCATGAGACAAAGGAGCAAATGGGAACTTCAGTGAAGGGGGCTAATGGGGAGGTGATAACAAGTAGTGGTGATGTGAGAAGGAGATGGAGTGAGTATTTTGAAGGTTTGTTGAATGTGTTTGATGATAGAGTGGCAGATATAGGGTGTTTTGGTCAAGGTGGTGTGCAAAGTGAGAGGGTTAGGGAAAATGATTTGGTAAACAGAGAAGAGGTAGTAAAAGCTTTGCGGAGGATGAAAGCTGGCAAGGCAGCAGGTTTGGATGGTATTGCAGTGGAATTTATTAAAAAAGGGGGTGACTGTATTGTTGACTGGTTGGTAAGGTTATTTAATGTATGCATGACTCATGGTGAGATGCCTGAGGATTGGTGGAATGCTTGCATAGTGCCATTGTACAAAGGCAAAGGGGATAAAGTGAGTGCTCAAATTACAGAGGTATAAGTTTGTTGATTATTCCTGGTATATTATATGGGAGGGTATTGATTGAGAGGGTGAAGGCATGTACAGAGCATCAGGTTGGGGAAGAGCAGTGTGGTTTCAGAAGTGGTAGAGGATGTGTGGATCAGGTGTTTACTTTGAAGAATGTATGTGAGAAATACTTAGAAAAGCAAATGGATTTGTATGTAGCATTTATGGATCTGGAGAAGGCATATGATAAAGTTGATAGAGATGCTCTGTGGAAGGTACTAAGTATATATGGTGTGGGAGGGAAGTTGTTAGAAGCAGTGAAAAGTTTTTATCGAGTATGCAAGGCATGTGTACGTGTAGGAAGAGAGGAAAGTGATTGGCTCTTAGTGAATGTAGGTTTGCGGCAGGGGTGTGTGATGTCTCCATAGTTGTTTAATTTGTTTATGGATGGGGTTGTTAGGGAGGTGAATGCAAAAGTTTTGGAAAGAGGGGCAAGTATGCAGTCTGTTGTGGATGAGAGAGCTTGGGAAGTGAGTCAGTTGTTGTTCACTGATGATACAGCGCTGGTGGCTGATTCATGTGAGAAAGTGCAGAAGCTGGTGACTGAGTTTGGTAGTGCGTGAAAGAAGAAAGTTAAAGGTAAATGTGAATAAGAGCAAGGTTATTAGGGTTATTAGGTTATGAGGGTCAAGTCAATTGGGAGATAAGTTTGAATGGAGATAAACTGGAGGAAGTAAAGCGTTTTAGATATCTGGGAGTGGATCTGGCAGCAGATGGAACCATGGAAGCGGAAGTGAATCATAGGGTGGGGGACGGGGCGAAAATCCTGGGAGCCTAGAAGAATGTGTGGAAGTCAAGAACATTATCTCGGAAAGCAAAAGTGGGTATGTTTGAAGGAATAGTGGTTCCATGCCCATGGTGTATGGTTGTATGGTTGCGAGGTGTGGGCTATGGATAGAGATGTGCGCAGGAGGGTGGATGTGCTGGAAATGAGATGTTTGAGGACAGTATGTGGTGTGAGGTGGTTTGATCGAGTAAGTAATGTAAGGGTAAGAGAGATGTGTGGAAATAAAAAGAGCGTGGTTGAGAGAGCAGAAGAGGGTGTTTTGAAATGGTTTGGGCACATGGAGAGAATGAGTGAGGAAAGATTGACCAAGAGGATGTATGTGTCAGAGGTGGAGGGAACGAGGAGAAGTGGGAGACCAAATTGGAGGTGGAAAGATGGAGTGAAAAAGATTTTGTGTGATCGGGGCCTGAACATGCAGGAGGGTGAAAGGCGGGCAAGGAATAGAGTGAATTGGATTGATGTGGTATACTGGGGTCTATGTGCTGTCAATGGATTGAATCAGGGCATGTGAAGTGTCTGGGGTAAACCATGGAAAGTTGTTTGGGGCCTGGATGTGGAAAGGGAGCTGTGGTTTCAGGCATTATTACCTGACAGCTAGAGACTGAGTGTGAACGAATGGGGCCTTTGTTGTCTTTTCCTAGCGCTACCTCGCACACATGAGGGGGAAGGGGGATGGTATTCCATGTGTGGCGAGGTGGTGATGGGAATGAATAAAGGCAGACAGTATGAATTATGTACATATGTATATATATATATGTGTCTGTGTGTGTATATATATGTGTACATTGAGATGTATAGGTATGTATATTTGCGTGTGTGGATGTGTATGTATATACATGTGTATGGGGGTGGGTTGGGCCATTTCTTTTGTCTGTTTCCTTGCGCTACCTCGCAAACGCGGGAGACAGCGACAAAGCAAAATAATCATAATAATAGTATATGTATATGTCTATGTATTGTTACGAACATGTGTGTGTGTGCCCACATGTTCGTATATATGTATGGTGTGTCTTTGTGTGTGGTGTTGCTGCTATATCTTGTTAGGACGAGGATTAGGGTCTTCCTCTGCTATCGGCTCGGACCTCACTTCCCTGACCGAGCCATTAGTCTTGATAATCCTGTTTGAAACCAGATGACGTCCAGTCCTTCAGCACTTGGACCTCACCCGAGGCGTCAGTTCAAGTCGTGAGGTAATCCTCCGGGGTATGTCATTCCGTACATCATCGCCGCTGTCGTAAACAAGATAACAGAGGAGGTTGAGCTTTAGTCAAGATGTGGGACGGACTTAGGATCCTCCAAGCCAATCAGTAGGTTCGTATACCACCCTCCTCCAATCACAATTGGATCTTAGGCTCATAGCCAATCAAGAATAACATTGTAGGGTAACAGGGTGGATGCTCATTCTTACTTGTAATAAATACCCCTGACACCCGCTGAGCCTCGATTTCCCCTCTCTAGCCTAGTGAGGTAAGTGGTGTCCCTCTGTCCCAAAGCCCATTGCCCGAGTGAAGTGCGCGATATAGACTCTACGATATTGTACCGCCTCTGTCATTTAATTTCGAGTGTCATAGAGTATTGTAACTTGTCATAGAAGAGTTTAACAATGAGTGTATCTTGAATCATGTTATCGACGATAAATTGTCATAAAGGAAAGAGATCTCCTGGTTTGGAATCTTATCTGGAATGTTAAGCTCATGTTCAGTGTTAATGTAAATGATTTGTGCTTGGTTTCATGTGTTTATTTTGTACACTATAGTTCTTTCATTATAAGTAGTTTTAATGATGGTGTTTGATTTAATCCCATGACTTAAGATAGTGTTATCCTGTGTTGTGCAACTTAACAAATCTGACATCCCTGCAAAGACAAGGATCAGTATAGTATTTGTAACATATATATGTAATTGGCAACCTTGCTAGAATAAGTATTGAGTTCGTAACATATAAATTGGCGACCTTGCCAGGATCTTTCTTGCTTTAACGGAGATCTCTTTCCTTTATGACAATTTATCTTTGATAACATGATTCAAGATACACTCATTGTTAAACTTTTCTGAGATAAGTTACAATACTCCATGACACCCGAAATTAAATGACAGAGGCTGTACAATATCGTAGAGTCTTTATCGCGCACTTCACTCGGGTAATGGGCTTTGGGACGGGGACACCACTTACCTTGCTGGGCTAGAGAAGAAAAATCGAGGCTCAGCGGGTGTCAGGGGTCTTTATTACAAGGAAGAATGAGCGTCTACCCTGTTACCCTACAATGTTATTCTTGATTGGCTATGAGCCTAAGATCCAGCTGTGATTGGAAGAAGGTGGTATCCGAAACTACTGATTGGCTTGGAGGATCCTAAGTCCGCCCCACATCTTGACTAAAGCTCAACCTCCTCTGTTATCTTGTTTATGACAGCGGAGATGATGTATGGGATGACATACCCCATAGGCTGACCTCACGACTTGACCTGACACCTCGGGTGAGGTCCAAGTGCTGAAGGACTGGACGTCATCTGGTTTCAAACAGGATTATCAAGACTAATGGCTCGGTCAGGGAAGTGAGGTCTGAGCCGATAGCAGAGGAAGACCCTAATCCTCGTCCTAACAAGAAATAGCAGCAACACCACACACAAAGACACACCATACATATATACAAACATGTGGGCACACACGCACATGTTTGTAACGGTATGTATATGTGCATGTATGGGCATTTATGTATATCTATGTGTATATGAGTGGATTGGCCATTCTTCATATGTTTTCTGACACTACCTCACTGATGTGGGAAACAGCGATTAAGTATGGTGATGAAAAAAATAAGGAGCTAAATTTCAGCTAGAGACTGAGTGTGAACAATTGTGGCCTTTTTTGTCTGTTTTACTGGTAATACCTCACTGAAGCAGGGGGTAGCGATGCTGTTTCCTGTGTGGTGGGGTAGCGCCAGGAATGGATGAATGCAAGCAAGTATGAATATGTATGTATGTATGTATATGTTGATATGTATATGTATGTATATGTGCATGTATGGGCATTTATGTATATGTATGTGTATATGAGTGGATTGGCCATTCTTCATCTGTTTTTGGGCACTACCTCGCTGATGTGGGAAACAGCGATTAAGTATGGTGATGAAAAAAATAAGGAGCTAAATTTCAGAAAGTTAAGGGAGTGAGTATAGTATAAAGGTATATTTTCTTTTTAAGCTGTAGACTTCATATAAGATTGGATTCAGTTTGGCATGCAGGACATGCTGAACATTTTACTTCATTTTCATGTGTATGATATTTACCATGATTACAGGAAGACAGTAATAAGGATTTTTCTCTTCAGACGTTTACAAAGCACTACAGTAAGATGATGAAGGACTTCATTTTGGATGACCATGACCATTCAGTCTCGGTTGCTTCTTTGGGTGTACAGCTGTTTACCATGCCAACCATTGCTCATATGTTGGTGGCAGAGGAGGATGTGCTGGCACGTCTGCTCAACACGTTCTTGTCAGAGTGTGATAAGAAACTAAGAGACAGTGAGTATAGTGCATGACGATACATCACTTAGTTTCATTTGTCAGCAAAAGCAAGTGATGTAATACAAATGAAATGGATAGATATATGAATTGCAAGGAGGAATTGTTCTCATTTGATCCTCACTCTTTAGTTAATGATTTAGAATTCACTGTGCTGACTGCCTTACGTTATGAGATTTCTTACTTTTCTACAGAGATGGGCATATCCTTCTTATGTTTTTCACCTTTTTATTATGCTGGTTCACTTCCTGTGGGGATAGGTGTACTTTAATCTTCAATCTTGATTTAATCTTCAATCTTGATCTACATATTGATCCTTTTCTCTGGTAAGAAGCTGCTAAGCCATTTGCACGAATAATTTTTATATGATGTTGGCTAAAGAATTCTTATACGGGAGCTAAATTATTGAAACAAGTACTCTTCTTCATTAACTGGTAATAAGCCATTGAGCTCATCCAATGAGGAACCAAATTAGGAAACATTGAACAGGAAGGAGTCACCAAACAAATGAACTGGTCTGTTATGAAGGGGATCTCTAATGTTTGCTGGCATCAAATACCTAGATACATTTACAGATAATCTTTGATATTACTGGATTTTGTACAAATTGATCAGCATGCAAATGAGAGACTTTTGGATGTGAATGTGGTAAGAGGAGCAAGAGGAGAGGTAGAATGTTTCAGTCTGGCTACCTCTTGATAGTGTTTAGTGTGTAAGTTTTGTATTTGCTTTAGAAAAAGAGGATATGACATGGGTGGGGGGGGAGGTGATGAAAGGAAATGAGCTTAAAAAAGAGGTTTGTTGGCAAAGATACAAAGAGATTGAGTGAAAAGTAGCATAAGGTAAGAGTAAGTGATAATAGGGTATGGGGAGCAGGTGAGGAGGTGGACACAGGTAAAGAGTAAGTTAACGGGAGATGGAGAGTAGTTTGAATGACAGCTGAATGTGTTAGATGATAGGTTGGCAGATTTAGGGTGTTTAGGATGTGTAGGTATGTGGAGTGAGAGGGTCAGAGCAAGTAGTTTGGTGAAAAGGAAAATGTGGTGAAAGGGAAAATGTGGTTAAAAGCCTTGAAATTCAAGATGTAATGTGGCATAGCAGCTGTAATGGGGGAATTGCAGTTATATTTCTCAAGAAAGGGGATGATAGTGCTCTTGATGGTTAGTGAGGATTTGTTATTTTTTATGTCCTAAACTGAGGTGCCTGAAGACTGGCTAAATACCTTTGTATAAAGCTGTTGTATGAAGGCAAGGGGAGAAAAATCAATGCTTGAAATAATGAGCTATAAGTCTTATGAGGGAGGGAGGAATGGGATGTATTTAGGGAAGCAGTGATGGCTTGCGCAAAAGTTGCTTGTGACATGAGAAGTGTGGGAGGTGGGCAGATTAGAAAGGGTAGTGAGTGGTGGGACAAAGAAGTGAGAGTATTAGTGTAAGAGAAGAGAGAAGCATTTGGACAATTTTTGCAGGGAAATAGTGCAAATGACTGGGAGATGTATAAAAGAAAGAGCAGGAGGTCAAGAGAAAGGTGCAAGAGGTGAAAAAGAGGATAAATGAGAGTTAGGGTGGGAGAGTATCATTAAATTTTAGGGAGAATAAAAAGATGTTTTGGAAGGAGGTAAATAAAGTGCGTAAGACAAGAGAACAAATGGGAACATCAGTGAAGGGGGTAATGGGGAGGTAATAACAAGTAGTGGTGATGTGAGAAGGGGATGGAGTGAGTATTTTGAAGGTTTGTTGAATGTGTTAGATGATGGAATGGCAGATATAGGGTGTTTTGGTCGAGGTGGCGTGCAAAGTGAGAGGGTTATGGATTTGGTAAACAGAGAAGAGGTAGTTAAAGCTTTGCGGAAGATGAAAGCTGGCAAGGCAGTGGGTTTGGATGGTATTACAGTGGAATTTATTAAAAAAGGGGGTGACTGTATTGTTGACTGGATGGTAAGGATATTTAATGTATGTATGGCTCATGGTGAGGTGCCTGAGGATTGGTGGAATGCATGCATAGTGCCATTGTTCAAAGGCAAAGGGGATAAAGGTGAGTGCTCAAATTACAGAGGTATAAGTTTGTTGAGTATTCCTGGGAATTTATATGGGAGGGTATTATTTAAGAGGGTGAAGGCATGTACAGATCATCAGATTGGGGAAGAGCAGTATGGTTTCAGAAGTGGTAGAGGGTGTGTGGATCAGGTGTTTGCTTTGAAGAATGTTTGTGAGAAATATGTAGAAAAACAAATGGATTTGTAGGTAGCATTTATGGATCTGGAGAAGGCATATGATAGAGTTGATAGAGATGCTTTGTGAAAGGTATTAAGAATATATGGTGTGAGAGGAAAGTTGCTAGAAGCAGTGAAGAGCTTTTATCGAGTATGTAAGGCATGTGGACGAGTAGGAAGAGAGGAAAGTGATTGGTTCTCAGTGAATGTAGGTTTGCGGCAGGGGTGCGTGATGTCTCCATGGTTGTTTAATTTGTGAGTAGGAAGAGAGGAAAGTGATTGGTTCACAGTGAATGTAGGTTTGCGGCAGGGGTGCATGATGTCTCCATGGTTGTTTAATTTGTTTATGGATGGGGTTGTTAGGGAGGTGAATGCAAGAGTTTTGGAAAGAGGGGCAAGTATGCAGTCTGTTGTGGATGCGAGGCCTTGGGAAGTGAGTCAGTTGTTCACTGATGATACAGCGATGGTGGCTGATTCAGGTGAGAAACTACAGAAGCTGGTGAC
The DNA here is from genome assembly GCF_036320965.1 of Panulirus ornatus. Taxonomy (NCBI): domain Eukaryota; kingdom Metazoa; phylum Arthropoda; class Malacostraca; order Decapoda; family Palinuridae; genus Panulirus; species Panulirus ornatus. Next base: position 43,969,384 of record NC_092237.1, read on the forward strand.
TTAGTTTGGTAAAGTGTGTGAAAGAAGAATGCTGAGAGTAGATGTGAATAAGAGCAAGGTTGTTAGTACAGTAGGGTTGAGGGACAAGTCAAGTTTGAATGGAGAAAAACTGGAGGAAGTGAAGTGTTTTAGATATCTGGGAATGGATTTGGCAGCGTATGAAACCATGGAAGCGGAAGTGAGTCACAGGGTGAGGGAAGGGGCGAAGGTTCTGGGAGCATTGAAAAATGTATGGAAGGTGAGAACATTATCTCTGAAAGCAAAAATGGGTATGTTTGAAGGAATAGTGGTACCAACAATGTTATATGGTTGCTAGGCATGGGCTATAGATAGAGCTGTGCGGAGGAGGGTGAATGTGTTGGAAATGAGATGTTTGAGGACAATATGTGGTGTGAGGTGGTTTGATGGAGTAAGTAATGAAAAGTTTTGTGGGGCCTGGATGTGGAAAGGGAGCTGTGGTTTCGATGCATTATACATGACAGCTAGAGACTGAGTGTGAACGAATGTGGCCTTTGTTGTCTTTTCCTAGTGCTACCTCGCACACATGCAGGGGGAGGGGGTTGTCATTTTCATGTGTGGCAGGGTGGCGATAGAATGAAAAAGGCAGAAAGTATGAATTATGTACATGTGCATATATGTATATGTCTGTGTATGTATGCATATTTATACGTTGAAATGTATAGGTATGTATATGTGCATGTGTGGATGTGTATGTGTATACATGTGTATGTGGGTGGGTTGGGCCATTCTTTTGTCTGTTTCCTTGCGCTACCTTGCTAACGTGGGAGACAGCAACAAATTATAGTAATGATAATAATAATGAAAAGTCTTATGAGTGTACCTGGTATGATGTTTGGGAGAGTGGTAACTGTGAGGATGTTGAAGAACAACAACATACCCTCAGAATTGGTAAAGGATTTAGCTTTGAAAAATTTGTTTTTTCATAATAAATGTTTGACAGAGATGCTCTGTGGAGAGTGCTTCAGATGTTTGGTGTGGGAGGACCTCTGCTTGAAGCAGTAAGGAGCTTTTATTGAGATACCTAGGAAAGGGGGAGGTTGAGTCATTCTAAGTGACGATGGGTCTTCATCAGTGATGTTTGATGTCACCATGGGTGTTTAATCTGTTTATGGATAGGGTGATGAGGGAGATGAATATGAGGGTCTTGGAGATATGTGTGGTTCTACAGTAGGGTTAGGGTGGGCGTTGTTATCAGACGTCAAACATACCCATCTTTGTCCTTAAAGACAATGACCTTTCTTTCCACACAGTCCTTAGTGCACCTAGGACCTTTGCTTTCTCACTCAACTTATGTTTCACTTTTACCCTCTTTGTTCCATTTGTTGCCTTGTCCAATTGCAGGTATGTAAAACACTCCATTTTCTCCAAGTTCTCTCCACTGAAACTTGTGCTCCAAACAACTGGTCTCTTCTGCTAAACTCTGTATTATTTACAACTACTCTCAACTTTTTTTTCACCCACTTGAGCTCCAATGCCATTTTTTCTTTCAGTTTCTCACTTGAATCTGCTACCAGTGCTGTGTCAACAGCAAACATCACCTGAGTCACTTCCCTGTCACCCCACCGCAACATACGTGCTTCTCTCTCCAGGACCCTTGCATACACCTCCTGTACTAACCCTTCCATAAACAAATTAAACAGCCATGGTTACATCATTTGCCCAAACTGCAGATCCACCTTGACCTGGAACCATTCAGCCTCCTCCCCTTCTATTTACATGCATGCCTTACTTTATTGATAAACATTCTAAGATGCGTCTTGCAGCTTTCTCAAACAGCATTACTTCAGAACACCATCCTTAGGTTATCTCTGTTAACCTTGTCACAAGTTTTCATGTGATTCCTGAATGCCACATGCCAATCCATTTGTTTCTTTACATATTTCTCATTCACAGTCTTCAAAGCAAATACCTGATTCACACATCCTTTACTACTCTCGAAGCCACATTATTGCTGCCAAATGTAAAATTCTGTTAATGCCAGCCTTTTCAATCACCACTGTCACATACAGCTTATCTTTTACAATCAAGAATCACATAGCTTTGTAATTTAAATGTTCATTTTTTCCCCATTGCCTTTATTAAGTGACACAATACAGGCATTCTGTCTGGAATATACATATTGAAAATGATAGCCAGTCAGCAACACAATCACCTCCTTTTGTAAAGAATTCAACTACAATCCCATCCACTCCAGTTGCTTTGCCACACTTCATCTTCCACGAAGCTTTTGCCTCCTCCCTTTTCACCAAACTACATTTCAAGACTGTCGTTTCACTTACTTCCATGTCCAAAACATCCCTCCAGAATTATTTGTTTATTTTGCTGTGTCGCTGTCTCCTGTGCTAGCGAGGTAGCGCAAGGAAACATACGAAAGAGTGGCCCATCCACCCACATACACATGTATATAAATGCACGTCCACACATGCAAATACACATACCTATACATCTCAACGTATACATATATGTATACACACAGACATATACATATATACACATGTACATAGTTCATACTGTCTGCCTTTATTCATTCCCATTGCCACCCCGCCACACATGAAATAACAACCCCCTCCCCCCTCATGTATGCGAGGTATTGCAAGGTAAAGGCAGCAAAGGCCCCATTCGTTCACACTCAAGTCTCTAGTTGTCATGTAATAATGCACCGAAACTACAGCTCCCTTTCCACATGCAGGCGCCACAGAACTTTCCATGGTTTACCCCAGATGCTTCACATGCCCTGGTTCAATCCATTGACAGCACGTCGACCCCGGTATACCACATTGATCCAATTTACTCTATTCCTTGCACGCCTTTCACCTTCCTGCATGTTCAGGCCCTGATCACTCAAAATCCTTTTCACTCCATCTTTCCACCTCCAGTTTGGTCTCCCACTTCTCGTTCCATCCACTTCTGACACATATATCCTCTTTGTCAATCTTTCCTCACTCATACCCTCCATGTGACCAAGCATTTCAAAACACCCTCTTCTGCTTTCTCAACCACAGTCTTTTTATTACCACACATCTCTCTTACCCTATTATCACTTACTCGATCAAACCACCTCACACCACATATTGTTCTCAAACACCTCATTTCCGGCACATCCACCCTCCTCTGCACAACTCCATCCATAGCCCAGGCCTTGTAACCATATAACATTGTTGGAACCACTATTCCTTCAAACATACCCATTTTTGCTTTCCAAGATAATGTTCTCGACTTCAACATATTTTCAATGCTCCTAGAACTTTCGCCCCCTCCCCCACCCTTTGATTCACTTCCACTTCCATGGTTCCATGCACTGCCAAATCCACTCCCAGATATCTAAAACACTTCACTTCCTCCAGTTTTTCTCCATTCAAACTTCTCTCTCAGTTGACTTGTCCCTCAACCCTACTGTACATAATAACCTTGCTCTTATTCACATTTACTCTCAGCTTTCTTCTTTCACACCTTTTACCAAACTCAGTCACCAGCTTCTGCAGTTTCTCACACGAATCAGCCACCAGCGCTTTATCATCAGCGAACAACAACTGACTCCTTCCCAAGCTCTCTCAGCCACAACAGACTGTATACTTGCCCCTCTTTCCAAAACTCTTGCATTCACTTCCCTAACAACCCCATCCATAAACAAATTAAACAATGATGGAGACTTCACACACCCCTGCCGCAAACCTACATTCACTGAGAACCAATCACTTTCCTCTCTTCCTACACGTACACATGCCTTACATCCTAAATGAAAACTTTTCACTGCTTCTAACAAATTGCCTCCCACACCATATATTCTTAATACCTTCCACAGAGCATCTCTATCAACTCTATCATATGCCTTCTCCAGATCCATAAATGCCACATACAAATCCATATGCTTTTCGAAATATTTCTCACATACATTCTTCAAAGCAAACACCTGATCCACACATCCTCTACCACTTCTGAAACCACACTGCTCTTCCCCAATCTGATGCTCTATAAATGCCTTCACCCTCTCAATCAATACCCTCCCATATGATTTACCAGGAATACTCAACAAACTTATACCTCTGTAATTTGAGCACTCACTTTTATCCCCTTTGCCTTTGTACACTGGCACTATGCAAGCATTCCGCCAATCCTCAGGCACCTCACCAGGAGTCATACATATATTAAATAACCTTACCAGCCAGTCAACAATACAGTCACCCCAATTGTTCATAAATTCCACTGCAATACCATCCAAACCTGCTGCCTTGCTGGCTTTCATCTTCTGCAAAGCTTTTACTATCTCTTCTCTATTTACCAAATCCTTCTCCCTAACCCTCTCACTTTGCACACCACCTCAACCAAAACACCCTATATCTGCCACTCTTATCAAACACATTCAACAAACCTTCAAAATACTCGCTCCATCTCCTTCTCACATCACCGCTACTTGTTATCACCTCCCCATTAGCCCCCTTCACTGAAGTTTCCATTGATTCCCTTTTTTTATGCACTTTATTTACCTCCTTCCAAAACATCTTTTTATTCTCCCTAAAATTTAATGATACTCTCTCACCCGAACTCTCATTTACCCCCTTTTTCACCTCTTGCACCTTTCTCTTGACCTCCTGCCTCTTTCTTTTATACATCTCCCAGTCATTTGCATTATTTCCCTGCAAAAATTGTCCAAATGCCTCTCTCTTCTCTTTCACTAACAGTCTTCCTTCTTCATCCTACCACTCACTACCCTTTCTAATCTGCCCACCTCCCACGCTTCTCATGCCACAAGCACCTTTTCCGCAAGCCATCACTGCTTCCCGAAATACATCCCATTCCTCCCCCACTTCCCTTAAGTCCTTTGTTCTCACCTTTTTCCATTCTGTACTCATTCTCTCCTGGTACTTCCTCACACAAGTCTCCTTCCCAGGCTCACTTACCGTCACCACTCTCTTCACCCCAACATTCTCTCTTCTTTTCTAAAAACCTCTACACCTTCACCTTAGCCTCCACAAGATAATGATCAGACATCCCTCCAGTTGCACCTCTCAGCACATTAACATCCAAAAGTCTCTCTTTCGCGAGCCTATCAATTAACACGTAATCCAATAACGCTCGCTGGCCATCTCTCCTACTTACATACGTATACTTATGTATATCTCTCTTTTTAAACCAGGTATTCCCAATCGCCAGCCCTTTTTCAGCACATAAATCTACAAGCTCTTCACCATTTCCATTTACAACACTGAACACCCCATGTACACCAATTATTCCCTCAACTGCCATATTAGTCACCTTTGCATTCAAATCACCCATCACTATAACCTGGTCTCATGCATCAAAACTACTAACACACTCACTCAGCTGCTCCCAAAGCACTTGCCTCTCATGATGTTTCTTCTCATGCCCAGGTGCATATGCACCAATAATCATCCATCTCTCTCCATCCACTTTCAGTTTTACCCATATCAATTTAGAGTTTACTTTCTTACACTCTATCACATACTCCCACCCCCCCTGTTTCAGGAGTAGTGCTACTCCTTCCTTGCTCTTGTCCTCTCACTAACCCCTGACTTTACTCCCAAGATATTCCCAAACCTCTCTTTCCCTTTACCCTTGAGCTTTGTTTCACTCAGAGCTAAAACATCCAGGTTCCTTTCCTCAAACATACTACCTATCTCTCCTTTTTTTTCATCTTGGTTACATCCACACACATTTAGACACCCCAATATGAGCCTTCGAGGAGGATGAGCACTCCCCGCATGACTCCTTCTTCTGTTTCCCCTTTTAGAAAGTTAAAATACAAGGAGGGGAGGGTTTCCAGCCCCCCGCTCCCATCCCCTTTAGTCACCTTCTACGACATGTGAGGAATGCGTGGGAAGTATTCTTTCTCCCCTATCCCCAGGGATAACTTTATTTCTGTTTATGTTTTTGCTGCATTTTACCACTTACCCTTTTGCCACTTTTACAGATGTTCCCTTTCCTGACCTTGTTTTTCTCACTCTTTTAACCTCTTTGAAATACATTTTCTCATTCTTTTGAAGTTTGCTGGTGCTTACTGACCCCAATTCTCATTTGCTGTCTTTTTATCCCCTACATCCTGTTAACCTGTTGCTTTCTCTTGGAAATCTTATAACTTACACTCCTTCCCAGTAGATAATTCCTATATTTTTTTTTATTTGTTATTTTGCTTTGTCGCTGTCTCCCGCGTTTGCGAGGTAGCGCTAGGAAACAGATGAAAGAAATGGCCCAACCCACCCCCATACACATGTATATACACACACATCCACACACACAAATATACATACCTATACATCTCAATGTACACATATATATACACACACAGACACACATATATATATACCCATGCACACAATTCACACTTGTCTGCCTTTATTCATTCCCATCGCCACCTCGCCACAAATGGAATATCATCCCCCTCCCCCCTCATGTGTGCGGGGTAGCGCTAGGAAAAGACAACAAAGGCCTCATTCGTTCACACTCAGTCTCTAGCTGTCATGCAATAATGCCCGAAACCACAGCTCCCTTTCCACATCCAGGCCCGACACAGCTTTCCATGGTTTACCCCAGACGCTTCACATGCCATGATTCAATCCACTGACAGCACGTCAACCCCGGTATACCACATCGATCCAATTCACTCTATTCCTTGCCCGCCTTTCAACCTCCTGCATGTTCAGGCCCCGATCACTCAAAATCTTTTTCACTCCATCTTTCCACCTCCACTTTGGTCACCCACTTCTCCTCTCCTCGTTCCCTCCACCTCCGACACATATATCCTCTTGGTCAATCTTTCCTCACTCATTCTCTCCATGTGCCCAAACCATTTCAAAACACCCTCTTCTGCTCTCTCAACCACGCTCTTTTTATTTCCACACATCTCTCTTACCCTTACATTACTTACTCGATCAAACCACCTCACACCACACATTGTCATCAAACATCTCATTTCCAGCACATCCACCCACCTGCACACAACTCTATCCATAGCCCACGCCTTGCAACCATACAACATTGTTGGAACCACTATTCCTTCAAACATACCCATTTTTGCTTTCCGAGATAATGTTCTCGACTTCCATACATTCTTCAAGGCTCCCAGGATTTTCGCCCCCTCCCCCACCCTATGATTCACTTCCACTTCCATGGTTCCATCCGCTGCCAGATCCACTCCCAGATATCTAAAACACTTCACTTCCTCCAGTTTTTCTCCATTCAAACTCACCTCCCAATTGACTTGACCCTCAACCCTACTGTACCTAATAACCTTGCTCTTATTCACATTTACTCTTAACTTTCTTCTTTCACACACTTTACCAAACTCAGTCACCAGCTTCTGCAGTTTCTCACATGAATCAGCCACCAGCGCTGTATCATCAGCGAACAACAACTGACTCACTTCCCAAGCTCTCTCATCCACAACGAACTTCATTTTTGCCCCTCTTTCCAAAACTCTTGCATTCACCTCCCTAACAACCCCATCCATAAACAAATTAAACAACCATGGAGACATCACACACCCCTGCCACAAACCTACATTCACTGAGAACCAATCACTTTCCTCTCTTCCTACACGTACACATGCCTTACATCCTCGATAAAAACTTTTCACTGCTTCTAACAACTTGCCTCCCACACCATATATTCTTAATACCTTCCACAGAGCATCTCTATCAACTCTATCATATGCCTTCTCCAGATCCATAAATGCTACATACAAATCCATTTGCTTTTCTAAGTATTTCTCACATACATTCTTCAACGCAAACACTTGATCCACACATCCTCTACCACTTCTGAAACCACACTGCTCTTCCCCAATCTGATGCTCTGTACATGCCTTCACCCTCTCAATCAATACCCTCCCATATAATTTACCAGGAATACTCAACAAACTTATACCTCTGTAATTTGAGCACTCACTCTTATCCCCTTTGCCTTTGTACAATGGCACTATGCACGCATTCCGCCAATCCTCAGGCACCTCACCATGAGTCATACATACATTAAATAACCTTACCAACCAGTCAACAATACAGTCACCCCCTTTTTTAATAAATTCCACTGCAATACCATCCAAACCTGCTGCCTTGCCGGCTTTCATCTTCCGCAAAGCTTTTACTACCTCTTCTCTGTTTACCAAATCATTTTCCCCAACCCTCTCACTTTGCACACCACCTCGACCAAGACACCCTATATCTGCCACTCTATCATCAAACACATTCAACAAACCTTCAAAATACTCACTCCATCTCCTTCTCACATCACCACTACTTGTTATCACCTCCCCATTAGCACCCTTCACTGAAGTTCCCATTTGCTCCCTTTTCTTACACACTTTATTTACCTCCTTCCAGAACATCTTTTTTTTTTTTTTTTTTTTTTTTTTTTTTTTTTTTTTTTTTTTTTATACTTTGTCGCTGTCTCCCGCGTTTGCGAGGTAGCGCAAGGAAACAGACGAAAGAAATGGCCCAACCCCCCCATACACATGTACATACACACGTCCATACACGCAAATATACACACCTACACAGCTTTCCATGGTTCACCCCAGACGCTTCACATGCCTTGATTCAATCCACTGACAGCACATCAACCCCTGTATACCACATCGCTCCAATTCACTCTATTCCTTGCCCTCCTTTCACCCTCCTGCATGTTCAGGCCCCGATCACACAAAATCCTTTTCACTCCATCTTTCCACCTCCAATTTGGTCTCCCTCTTCTCCTCGTTCCCTCCACCTCCGACACATATATCCTCTTGGTCAATCTTTCCTCACTCATTTTCTCCATGTGCCCAAACCATTTCAAAACACCCTCTTCTGCTCTCTCAACCACGCTCTTTTTATTTCCACACATCTCTCTTACCCTTACGTTACTTACTCGATCAAACCACCTCACACCACACATTGTCCTCAAACATCTCATTTCCAGCACATCCATCCTCCTGCGCACAACTCTATCCATAGCCCACGCCTCGCAACCATACAACATTGTTGGAACTACTATTCCTTCAAACATACCCATTTTTGCTTTCCGGGATAATGTTCTCGACTTCCACACATTTTTCAAGGCTCCCAAAATTTTCGCCCCCTCCCCCACCCTATGATCCACTTCCGCTTCCATGGTTCCATCCGCTGACAGATCCACTCCCAGATATCTAAAACACTTCACTTCCTCCAGTTTTTCACCATTCAAACTCACCTCCCAATTGACTTGACCCTCAACCCTACTGTACCTAATAACCTTGCTCTTATTCACATTTACTCTTAACTTTCTTCTTCCACACACTTTACCAAACTCCGTCACCAGCTTCTGCAGTTTCTCACATGAATCCGCCACCAGCGCTGTATCATCAGCGAACAACAACTGACTCACTTCCCAAGCTCTCTCATCCCCAACAGACTTCATACTTGCCCCTCTTTCCAAAACTCTTGCATTTACCTCCCTAACAACCCCATCCATAAACAAATTAAACAACCATGGAGACATCACACACCCCTGCCGCAAACCTACATTCACTGAGAACCAATCACTTTCCTCTCTTCCTACACGTACACATGCCTTACATCCTCGATAAAAACTTTTCACTGCTTCTAACAACTTGCCTCCCACACCATATATTCTTAATACCTTCCACAGAGCATCTCTATCAACTCTATCATATGCCTTCTCCAGATCCATAAATGCTACATACAAATCCATTTGCTTTTCTAAGTATTTCTCACATACATTCTTCAAAGCAAACACCTGATCCACACATCCTCTACCACTTCTGAAACCACACTGCTCTTCCCCAATCTGATGCTCTGTACATGCCTTCACCCTCTCAATCAATACCCTCCCATATAATTTACCAGGAATACTCAACAAACTTATACCTCTGTAATTTGAGCACTCACTCTTATCACATCTTTTTATTCTCCCTAAAATTTAATGATACTCTCTCACCCCAACTCTCATTTGCCCTCTTTTTCACCTCTTGCACCTTTCTCTTGACCTCCTGTCTCTTTCTTTTATATATCTCCCACTCAATTGCATTTTTTCCCTGCAAAAATCGTCCAAATGCCTCTCTCTTCTCTTTCACTAATAATCTTACTTCTTCATCCCACCACTCACTACCTTTCTAATCAACCCACCTCCCACTCTTCTCATGCCACGAGCATCTTTTGTGCAATCCATCACTGATTCCCTAAATACATCCCATTCCTCCCCCACTCCCCTTACTTCCATTGTTCTCACCTTTTTCCTATATATACAAATAAAAAGAGTGTGGTTAAGAGAGCAGAAGAGGGTGTTTTGAAATGGTTTGGGCACATGGAGAGAATGAGTGAGGAAAGATTGACCAAGAGGGTATATGTGTCGGAGGTGGAGGGAACGAGGAGAAGTGGAGACCAAATTGGAGGTGGAAAGATGGAGTGAAAAAGATTTTGTGTGATCGGGGCCTGAACATGCAGGAGGGTGAAAGGCGGGCAAGGAATAGAGTGAATTTGATCGATGTGGTATACCAGGGTTGACATGCTGTCAGTGGATTGAATCAGGGCATGTGAAGCGTCTGGGGTAAACCATGGAAAGTTGTGTGGGGCCTGGATTTAGAAAGGGAGCTGTGGTTTCGGGCATTATTGCATGACAGCTAGAGACTGAGTGTGAACGAATGGGGCCTTTGTTGTCTTTTCCTAGTGCTACGTCGCATACATGAGGGGGGAGGGGGATGGTATTCCATGTGTGGCGAGGTGGCAATGGGAATGAATAAAGGCAGACAGTGTGAATTGTGTGGGTATATATGTATGTGTCTGTGTGTGTATATATATGTGTCCATTGAGATGTATAGGTATGTATATTTGCGTGTGTGGATGTGTATGTATATACATGTGTATGGGGGTGGGTTGGGCCATTGCTTTCGTCTGTTTCCTTGCGCTACCTTGCAAAAGCGGGAGACAGCAACAAAGCAAAATAAAAAAAAATAAACAAATTTTATCAAATATTCTCAAGTGCAAATGGGTACACATACATAGATAAAAATTGAAAGAACACTACTTGATTGTGTTTTAAGATGCCAAATATTGTTTGAAACTTTATCTCAAGATAAAACATTAGATTAACATAATTCTTTTGTCAATGTGCATTCTGCATTGCAGACAAACTGGCCCTTGAACACCGCAGCTCAAATACATCATCCTTCCGCCGTATCCAGTACATTTTGTATGACCTCAAGTACTTGTTAGGAGTAAAGCCTGAAATTTGGACAGATGACCTCCGTCGTGGGTTTCTTCATGGCTACAGCCTCCTTCTCCGTCTTCTTGGTATGATGCAGGTATGAATTATAATCATTGGTACAGATAGTTGTAAATTTTATTTGCATGTTGTCCCTGGATTATTATATATTTGTTGTTTTCAGACATACCTGATTATTATGGAAATGAGCCAAAAGCTTCCATCCTCACTTTATGTGGGTGTTGTTTTGTAAAAACCTTATGCAAAGAGAAATTCGATAAAGTGAACCAGTAAACATACTGAGAGAAATAGGATAAGTGCAAAAGTGTGAGACATAATGTCCTGTCCTAAATGTATTTTGAAAAAATTTCATCATATTGATTTTTTTTTTTTTTTTTTATTCTTACTATTCGCCATTTCCCGCAATAGCGAGGTAGCGTTAAGAACAGAGGACTGGGCCTTTGAGGGAATATCCTCACCTGGCCCCCTTCTCTGTTCCTTCTTTTGGAGAATTAAAAAAAAAAACCCAGAGGGGAGGATTTCCAGCCCCCCGCTCCCTTCCCTTTTAGTCCCCTTCTACGACACGCAGGGAATACGTGGGAAGTATTCTTTCTCCCCTATCCCCAGGGATAATCATATTGATACATTAGGAATTAACTCATCTCTGACACCTGTTCCCTTTGGGAACTCCCTCAAAGGAGTGGCCATGGCAGGAGAGTCTCCTTAACCATTGAACTACATTGCCGCTTCTTAGCCTTTAGTGCCTCAACCTTAACAGGCCACTGGCAGATGGCAACTCTAGCGCAGTGTTTTCAGAGGTTCCTACCTAATGTTCCCACCAACTACCATTACCTAATGTGTCTACCCGATGTTCCAATCTTGATTTAACAGACTAATAGAGGGAAGGGATTTCCATTAATGCCAGAAGTCCATTAAACTGAATGTCACCTAGTTGAAGTGTAGTTGAAGAAGAAAAGTTTTTAGTGAAAGAGAAAAGAGAGACATTTGGGCAGTACTTACAAGGAAGAAGAGCAAATGATTGGGAGCTGTGTAAGAGAAAGCAGCGGGTGGTCAATAGGAAGGTGCAGGGGTTGAAAAAGAGGGTATATGAGAATTGGGTGAGAGAGTATTATAAAACTTTAAGGAAAATATGAAGATGGTTTAGAAGGAGGTGAATGATTTTAAAGGTATTATCAATTATATACTGTATTATTGTTATTTGTCTGGTCTGTTAAATCCAAAATCTGTAATATTGGGTTCTGATGAATCGAGGATTTACTATACTTCTGCTTAATGTCTCTAGCTAATGTTTCTACCCCCGACTTCTACCAGATGTTTCTACTTAATGCTCTTACTATTTCTATCTATAGCTCCTCCTATTTTGCCAAAAGGCAGGGTCAGTGCATGATGCTCACCATGGAAAAACCTGAAGTGAGGAAGAATTAAAGTGTGACTCAAATGTTATGTGTGACAAGGAGAGATTGTATAGTTGTGGATAGATTGCCAGCAGTCCGTATGTAAGTGAGGCAGAAAGAAAAGACAGCTACCTGGCTAGAAATGCTGGTTGTCTACTCAGCTGTCTCTGACCATCCCCATAACCAGGCATTTAGTACTGGCAATATACCTCTTTGGTTGGTGGTTACCTACCGAATACTACTTCTGTCTGGGAATTAACACAGATTAATAACAAAACTGACATTAAATAGATTTGGGACATTATTTTGCTTGTTTTGAGGTAGGAGATTTTGCTGGTTTTAGGTAGAAGATATTGCTGGATGTTATTTGGACGCCATATTAACAAACACAAACACAATGGGTTGCAGGAATATTATATTAGCCAGTATATCCAAATCTCACAAGTACCACAGATCCACACATTGGTAGTAGCTGCAAACTGACCTACTGGCAGGAACTCAGTGCACTTCTCTGAGGACCCTTACCTATTCCATACACTAACCCTCGCTAAAGTTTTGGCACACTTCCTACTGCGCACACTTGCATGACAGCGAATTATGAGTGAATGAAAAGAGGGACCAGCAGAAGTAGGTTTCTTGCAGAATATATGGTGTTGGAGGAAGTTTGCTAGAAGCAGTGAGAAGTTTTTATCAAGGGTGTAAGGCAAGTGAATGAGAAGGAAGAGAGGAGAGTAATTGGTTCCCAGCGAAGGTCAGTGTGCAGCAGGGATGTGTGATTTCACCATGGTTGTTTAATATTTTTTATGGATGGGGTGGTTAGGGAGTTAAATGCATGAGTTTTGAAGGGGTGAGTATGTGGTCTGTTGGGATGAGAGGGCCTGGGAAGTGAGTCAGATGTTGCTCGCGGATGATACAGCTCAGGTGGCTGATTCAAGTGAGAAACTACAGAAATTGGTGACTAAGTTTGGAAAAGTGTGTGAAAGGAGAAAGTTGAGAGTAAATGTGACTATAAGCAAGGTCATTAGGTTCAGTAGGGTTAAGGGACAAGTCAATTGGGATGTAAGCTTGATTGGAGAAAAATTGGAGGAAGTGAAGTGCTTCAGATATCTGGGAATGGCCTTAGCAGCAAGTGGAAGCATGGAAGCGGAAGTGAGTCATAGGGTTGGGGAGGGGGCAAAGTTCTGTTAGCAATGAAGAATGTGGGGAAAGAGTTAGCATTATCTTGGAGAGCAAAAATGGGTAGCTCCAACAATATTACATGGTTGCGAGGCATGGGCTACGGATGGGTTTGTATGGAGAAGGGTGGATGTGTTGGAAATGAAATGCTTGAGGACGATATGTGGTGCGAGTTGGTTTGATTGAGTAAGTAATGAAAGGGTAAGAGAGATGTGTGGAAATAAGAAGTGTGGTTGAGAGAGCAGAAGACAGTGTGTTGAAATGGGTTGGACATGTGGAGAGAATGAGTGAGGAAAGATTGACAAACAAGATATATGTGTCAGAGGTGGAGGGAACGAGGAGAAGTGGGAGACCAAATTGGAGGTGGAAGGATGGAGTGAAAAAGATTTTGTGCAACCAGGGCTTGAACATACAGGAGGGTGAGACGCATGCAAGGATAGAATGAATTGGAACGATATGCTATGCTGTCATCGATGTGCTGTCAATGGACTGAACCTGGGCTGTGGTTTGGTACATTACACATGACAGCTAGAGTCTGAGTATGAACGATTGTCGTCTTTTTTGTCTTTTTTTTGGCGCTTTCTCGCTGAAGCAGGTTTTTTTTTTTTTTTTTTTGCTTTGTCGCTGTCTCCCGCGTTTGCGAGGTAGCGCAAGGAAACAGACAAAAGAAATGGCCCAACCCACCCCCATACACATGTGTATACATACGTCCACACACGCAAATATACATACCTACACAGCTTTCCATGGTTTACCCCAGACGCTTCACATGCCTTGATTCAATCCACTGACAGCACGTCAACCCCGGTATACCACATCGCTCTAATTCACTCTATTCCTTGCCCTCCTTTCACCCTCCTGCATGTTCAGGCCCCGATCACACAAAATCTTTTTCACTCCATCTTTCCACCCATAATTTGGTCTCCCTCTTCTCCTCGTTCCCTCCACCTCCGACGCATATATCCTCTTGGTCAATCTTTCCTCACTCATTCTCTCCATGTGACCAAACCATTTCAAAACACCCTCTTCTGCTCTCTCAACCACGCTCTTTTTATTTCCACACATCTCTCTTACCCTTACGTTACTTACTCGATCAAACCACCTCACATCACACATTGTCCTCAAACATCTCATTTTCAGCACATCCATCCTCCTGCGCACAACTCTATCCATAGCCCACGCCTCGCAACCATACAACATTTTTGGAACCACTATTCCTTCAAACATACCCATTTTTGCTTTCCGAGATAATGTTCTCGACTTCCACACATTCTTCAAGGCTCCCAGAATTTTCGCCCCCTCCCCCACCCTATGATCCACTTCCGCTTCCATGGTTCCATCCGCTGCCAGATCCACTCCCAGATATCTAAAACACTTCACTTCCTCCAGTTTTTCTCCATTCAAACTCACCTCCCAATTGACTTGACCCTCAACCCTACTGTACCTAATAACCTTGCTCTTATTCACATTTACTCTTAACTTTCTTCTTCCACACACTTTACCAAACTCAGTCACCAGCTTCTGCAGTTTCTCACATGAATCAGCCACCAGCGCTGTATCATCAGCGAACAACAACTGACTCACTTCCCAAGCTCTCTCATCCCCAACAGACTTCATACTTGCCCCTCTTTCCAAAACTCTTGCATTCACCTCCCTAACAACCCCATCCATAAACAAATTAAACAACCATGGAGACATCACACACCCCTGCCGCAAACCTACATTCACTGAGAACCAATCACTTTCCTCTCTTTCTACACGTACACATGCCTTACATCCTCGAGATATATATATATATATATTTTTTTCTTTCTTTTAAACTATTCGCCATTTCCCGCGTTAGCGAGGTAGCATTAAGAACAGAGGACTGGGCCTTTGAGGGAATACCCTCACCTGGCCCAATTCTCTGTTCCTTCTTTTGGAAAATTAAAAAAAAAAACGAGAGGGGAGGATTTCCAGCCCCCCGCTCCCTCCCCTTTTAGTCGCCCTCTACGACACGCAGGGAATACGTGGGAAGTATTCTTAATCCCCTATCCCCAGGGATATATATATATATATATATATATATATATATATATATATATATATATATATATATATATATACATGTATATACATACGTCCACACACGCAAATATACATACCTACACAGCTTTCCATGGTTTACCCCAGACGCTTCACATGCCTTGATTCAATCCACTGACAGCACGTCAACCCCGGTATACCACATCGCTCTAATTCACTCTATTCCTTGCCCTCCTTTCACCCTCCTGCATGTTCAGGCCCCGATCACACAAAATCTTTTTCACTCCATCTTTCCACCCATAATTTGGTCTCCCTCTTCTCCTCGTTCCCTCCACCTCCGACGCATATATCCTCTTGGTCAATCTTTCCTCACTCATTCTCTCCATGTGACCAAACCATTTCAAAACACCCTCTTCTGCTCTCTCAACCACGCTCTTTTTATTTCCACACATCTCTCTTACCCTTACGTTACTTACTCGATCAAACCACCTCACATCACACATTGTCCTCAAACATCTCATTTCCAGCACATCCATCCTCCTGCGCACAACTCTATCCATAGCCCACGCCTCGCAACCATACAACATTTTTGGAACCACTATTCCTTCAAACATACCCATTTTTGCTTTCCGAGATAATGTTCTCGACTTCCACACATTCTTCAAGGCTCCCAGAATTTTCGCCCCCTCCCCCACCCTATGATCCACTTCCGCTTCCATGGTTCCATCCGCTGCCAGATCCACTCCCAGATATCTAAAACACTTCACTTCCTCCAGTTTTTCTCCATTCAAACTCACCTCCCAATTGACTTGACCCTCAACCCTACTGTACCTAATAACCTTGCTCTTATTCACATTTACTCTTAACTTTCTTCTTCCACACACTTTACCAAACTCAGTCACCAGCTTCTGCAGTTTCTCACATGAATCAGCCACCAGCGCTGTATCATCAGCGAACAACAACTGACTCACTTCCCAAGCTCTCTCATCCCCAACAGACTTCATACTTGCCCCTCTTTCCAAAACTCTTGCATTCACCTCCCTAACAACCCCATCTATAAACAAATTAAACAACCATGGAGACATCACACACCCCTGCCGCAAACCTACATTCACTGAGAACCAGTCACTTTCCTCTCTTCCTACACGTACACATGCCTTACATCCTCGATAAAAACTTTTCACTGCTTCTAACAACTTGCCTCCCACACCATATATTCTTAATACCTTCCAGAGAGCATCTCTACCAACTCTATCATATGCCTTCTCCAGATCCATAAATGCTACATACAAATCCATTTGCTTTTCTAAGTATTTCTCACATACATTCTTCAAAGCAAACACCTGATCCACACATCCTCTACCACTTCTGAAACCACACTGCTCTTCCCCAGTCTGATGCTCTGTACATGCCTTCACCCTCTCAATCAATACCCTCCCATATAATTTACCAGGAATACTCGACAAACTTATACCTCTGTAATTTGAGCACTCACTCTTATCGCCTTTGCCTTTGTACAATGGCACTATGCACGCATTCTGCCAATCCTCAGGCACCTCACCATGAGTCATACATACATTAAATAACCTTACCAACCAGTCAACAATACAGTCACCCCCTTTTTTAATAAATTCCACTGCAATACCATCCAAACCTGCTGCCTTGCCGGCTTTCATCTTCCGCAAAGCTTTTACTACCTCTTCTCTGTTTACCAACTCATTTTCCCTAACCCTCTCACTTTGCACACCACCTCGACCAAAACACCCTATATCTGCCACTCTATCATCAAACACATTCAACAAACCTTCAAAATACTCACTCCATCTCCTTCTCACATCACCACTACTTGTTATCACCTCTCCATTTGCGCCCTTCACTGAAGTTCCCATTTGCTCCCTTGTCTTACGCACTTTATTTACCTCCTTCCAGAACATCTTTTTATTCTCCCTAAAATTTAATGATACTCTCTCACCCCAACTCTCATTTGCCCTTTTTTTCACCTCTTGCACCTTTCTCTCGACCTCCTGTCTCTTTCTTTTATACGTCTCCCACTGAATTGCATTTTTTCCGTGCAAAAATCGTCCAAATGCCTCTCTCTTCTCTTTCACTAATACTCTTACTTCTTCATCCCACCACTCACTACCCTTTCTAATCAACCCACCTCCCACTCTTCTCATGCCACAAGCATCTTTTGCGCAATCCATCACTGATTCCCTAAATACATCCCATTCCTTCCCCACTCCCCTTACTTCCATTGTTCTCACCTTTTTCCATTCTGTACTCAGTCTCTCCTGGTACTTCCTCACACAAGTCTCCTTCCCAAGCTCACTTACTCTCACCACCCTCTTCACCCCAACATTCACTCTTCTTTTCTGAAAACCCATACAAATCTTCACCTTAGCCTCCACAAGATAATGATCAGACATCCCTCCAGTTGCACCTCTCAGCACATTAACATCCAAAAGTCTCTCTTTCGCGCGCCTGTCAATTAACACGTAATCCAATAACGCTCTCTGGCCATCTCTCCTACTTACATAAGTATACTTATGTATATCTCGCTTTTTAAACCAGGTATTCCCAATCATCAGTCCTTTTTCAGCACATAAATCTACAAGCTCTTCACCATTTCCATTTACAACACTGAACACCCCATGTATACCAATTATTCCCTCAACTGCCACATTACTCATCTTTGCATTCAAATCACCCATCACTATAACCCGGTCTCGTGCATCAAAACCACTA
Organism: Panulirus ornatus; assembly: GCF_036320965.1. NCBI lineage: Eukaryota > Metazoa > Arthropoda > Malacostraca > Decapoda > Palinuridae > Panulirus > Panulirus ornatus. The sequence continues at coordinate 43,987,959 of NC_092237.1, forward strand.
ACACATTCAGCTGCTCCCAAAACACTTGCCTCTCATGATCTTTCTTCTCATGCCCAGGTGCATATGCACCAATAATCACCCATCTCTCTCCATCAACTTTCAGTTTTACCCATATTAATCGAGAATTTACTTTCTTACATTCTATCACATACTCCCACAACTCCTGTTTCAGGAGTACTGCTACTCCTTCCCTTGCTCTTGTCCCCTCACTAACCCCTGACTTTACTCCCAAGACATTCCCAAACCACTCTTCCCCTTCACCCTTGAGCTTCGTTTCACTCAGAGCCAAAACATCCAGGTTCCTTTCCTCAAACATACTACCTATCTCTCCTTTTTTCACATCTTGGTTACATCCACACACATTTAGGCACCCCAATCTGAGCCTTCGAGGAGGATAGCTCTCCCCGCCTGACTCCTTCTTCTGTTTCCCATTTTCGAAAGTTAAAAAAGTACAAGGAGGGGAGGATTTCTGGCCCCCCGCTCCCGTCCCCTCTAGTCGCTTTCTACGACACACGAGGCATGTGTGGGAAGTATTCTTTCACCCCTATCCCCAGGGATAATATACATATATATATATACACATACACACACATACACACACACACGCACATATACACACACACACACATACATATATATACATATGAAAAATGTAAGAAACAATTTAGAAAACTGAAACTTCTAGCTTGAAATGAAAAGAAAAAAATGAATGTCACATAATGGTTCAACCTCTGGCTATGGAAAAAGGAAATGTTTATTTACACAAAAGTCAATAGTAGTTCTCATCAATTTAACCACTGTATCAATAAGCTTCAATGTCTAAGCTACATTTTTTTATATATATATATATATCTTTCTTTTTTCTTTTAAACTATCCGCCATTTCCCGCATTAGCGAGGTAGCGTTAAGAACAGAGGACTGGGCCTTTGTGGAATATCCTCACCTGGCCCCCCTCTGTTCCTTCTTTTGGAAAATTAAAAAAAAGAAAAAAAAAAAAAAACGAGAGGGGAGGATTTCCAGCCTCCTGCTCCCTCCCCTTTTAGTCGACTTCTACGACACGCAGGGAATACGTGGGAAGTATTCTTCATCCCCTATCCCCAGGGATAATATATATATATATATATATATATATATATATTTGTATGTAGCATTTATGGATCTGGAGAAGGCATATGATAGAGTTGATAGAGATGCTCTGTGGAAGGTATTAAGAATATATGGTGTGGGAGGCAAGTTGTTAGAAGCAGTGAAAAGTTTTTATCGAGGATGTAAGGCATGTGCATGAGTAGGAAGAGAGGAAAGTGATTGGTTCTCAGTGAATGTAGGTTTGCGGCAGGGGTGTGTGATGTCTCCATGGTTGTTTAATTTGTTTATGGATGGGGTTGTTAGGGAGGTGAATGCAAGAGTTTTGGAACGAGGGGCAAGTATGAAGTCTGTTGGGGATGAGAGAGCTTGGGAAGTGAGTCAATTGTAGTTCGCTGATGATACAGCGCTGGTGGCTGATTCATGTGAGAAACTGCAGAAGCTGGTGACTGAGTTTGGTAAAGTGTGTGAAAGAAGAAAGTTAAGAGTAAATGTGAATAAGAGCAAGGTTATTAGGTACAGTAGGGTTGAGGGTCAAGTCAATTGGGAGGTGAGTTTGAATGGAGAAAAACTGGAGGAAGTGAAGTGTTTTAGATATCTGGGAGTGGATCTGGCAGCGGATGGAACCATAGAAGCGGAAGTGGATCATAGGGTGGGGGAGGGGGCGAAAATCCTGGGAGCCTTGAAAAATGTGTGGAAGTCGAGAACATTATCTCGGAAAGCAAAAATGGGTATGTTTGAAGGAATAGTGTTTCCAACAATGTTGTATGGTTGCGAGGCGTGGGCTATGGATAGAGTTGTGCGCAGGAGGGTGGATATGCTGGAAATGAGATGTTTGAGGACAATGTGTGGTGTGAGGTTGTTTGATCGAGTAAGTAATGTAAGGGTAAGAGAGATATGTGGAAATAAAAAGAGTGTGGTTGAGAGAGCAGAAGAGGGTGTTTTGAAATGGTTTGGGCACATGGAGAGAATGAGTGAGGAAGGATTGAGCAAGAGGATATATGTGTCGGAGGTGGAGGGAACGAGGAGAAGTGGGAGACCAAATTGGAGGTGGAAAGATGGAGTGAAAAAGATTTTGAGTGATCGGGGCCTGAACATGCAGGAGGGTGAAAGGCGGGCAAGGAATAGAGTGAATTGGATCGATGTGATATACCGGGGTTGACGTGCTGTCAGTGGATTGAATCAGGGCATGTGAAGTATCTGGGGTAAACCATGGAAAGTTGTGTGGGGCCTGGATGTGGAAAGGGAGCTGTGGTTTCGGGCATTATTGCATGACAGCTAGAGACTGAATGTGAATGAATGAGGCCTTTGTTGTCTTTTCCTAACGCTACCTCGCACACATGAGGGGGAGGGGGATGGTTTTCCATGTGTGGCGAGGTGGCGATGGGAATGAATAAAGGCAGACAGTGTGAATTGTGTGCATGGGTATATATGTATGTGTCTCTGTGTGTATATATATATATCTGTGTACATTGAGATGTATAGGTATGTATATTTGTGTGTGTGGACGTGTGTGTAGATACATGTGTATGGGGGTGGGTTGGGCCATTTCTTTCGTCTGTTTCCTTGCGCTACCTCGCAAGCGCGGGAGACCGACAAAGCAAAATAAATAAAAATAAATGAATATATATATATATATATATATATATATATATATATATTTATTTATTTATTTTATTATACTTTGTCGCTGTCTCCCGCGTTTGCGAGGTAGCGCAAGGAAACAGACGAAAGAAATGGCCCAACCCCCCCCCAACATACGTCCACACACGCAATATACATACCTACACAGCTTTCCATGGTTTACCCCAGACGCTTCACATGCCTTGATTCAATCCACTGACAGCACGTCAACCCCGGTATACCACATCGCTCCAATTCACTCTATTCCTTGCCCTCCTTTCACCCTCCTGCATGTTCAGGCCCCGATCACACAAAATCTTTTTCACTCCATCTTTCCACCTCCAATTTGGTCTCCCTCTTCTCCTTGTTCCCTCCACCTCCGACACATGTATCCTCTTGGTCAATCTTTCCTCACTCATCCTCTCCATGTGCCCAAACCACTTCAAAATACCCTCTTCTGCTCTCTCAACCACGCTCTTTTTATTTCCACACATCTCTCTTACCCTTACGTTACTCACTTGATCAAACCACCTCACACCACACATTGTCCTCAAACATCTCATTTCCAGCACATCCATCCTCCTGCGCACAACTCTATCCATAGCCCACACCTCGCAACCATACAACATTGTTGGAACCACTATTCCTTCAAACATACCCATTTTTGCTTTCCGAGATAATGTTCTCGACTTCCACACATTCTTCAAGGCCCCCAGAATTTTCGCCCCCTCCCCCACCCTATGATCCACTTCCGCTTCCATGGTTCCATCCGCTGCCAGATCCACTCCCAGATATCTAAAACACTTCACTTCCTCCAGTTTTTCTCCATTCAAACTCACCTCCCAATTGACTTGACCCTCAACCCTACTGTACCTAATAACCTTGCTCTTATTCACATTTACTCTTAACTTTCATCTTCCACACACTTTACCAAACTCAGTCACCAGCCTCTGCAGTTTCTCACATGAATCAGCCACCAGCGCTGTATCATCAGTGAACAACAACTGACTCACTTCCCAAGCTCTCTCATCCCCAACAGACTTCATACTTGCCCCTCTTTCCAAAACTCTTGCATTTACCTCCCTAACAACCCCATCCATAAACAAATTAAACAACCATGGAGACATCACACACCCCTGCCGCAAACCTACATTCACTGAGAACCAATCACTTTCCTCTCTTCCTACACGTACACATGCCTTACATCCTCGATAAAAACTTTTCACTGCTTCTAACAACTTTCCTCCCACACCATATATTCTTAATACCTTCCACAGAGCATCTCTATCAACTCTATCATATGCCTTCTCCAGATCCATAAATGCTACATACAAATCCATTTGCTTTTCTAATATATGTGTGTATTTCGTCTGTTTCCTTGCGCTATCTCGCAAACGTGGGAGACAGCGACAAAGCAAAAAATATATATATATATATATATATATATATATATATATATATATATATATATATATATATATATTTTTTTTTTTTTTTTTTTTATATATATATATATATATATATATATATATATATATATATATATATATATATATATATACATATTTTGTATATATATATATTTTTTTTTTTTTTTTTTTTTTTTTTTTTTTTTTTTAATTTTCCAAAAGAAGGAACAGAGAATTCGGCCAGGTGAGGGTATTCCCTCAAAGGCCCAGTCCTCTGTTCTTAACGCTACCTCGCTAATGCGGGAAATGGCGAATAGTTTGAAAGAAAGAAAAAATATATATATGTATATATATATATATATATATATATATATATATATATATATATATATATATATATATATATATATATATTTTTTGCTTTGTCGCAAAGTGAATAAATAGATAAATATATATAGGGGAGAAAGAATACTTCCCACGTATTCCCTGCATGTCGTAGAAGGCGACTAAAAGGGAAGGGAGCGGGGGGCTGGAAATCCTCCCCTCTCATTTTTTTTTTAAATTTTCCAAAAGAAGGAACAGAGAAAGGGGCCATATGAGGATATTCCCTCAAAGGCCCAGTCCTCTGTTCTTAACGCTACCTCGCTAATGCGGGAAATGGCGAATAGTATGAAAAAAAAAAAAAAAAAAAAATATATATATATATATATATATTTTTTTTTTTTTTTTTTTTTTTTATTTATACTTTGTCGCTGTCTCCCGCGTTTGCGAAGTAGCGCAAGGAAACAGACGAAAGAAATGGCCCAACCCCCCCCCATACACATGTACATACACACGTCCACACACGCAAATATACATACCTACACAGCTTTCCATGGTTTACCCCAGACGCTTCACATGCCTGCTTCAATCCACTGACAGCACGTCAACCCCTGTATACCACATGACTCCAATTCACTCTATTTCTTGCCCTCCTTTCACCCTCCTGCATGTTCAGGCCCCGATCACACAAAATCTTTTTCACTCCATCTTTCCACCTCCAATTTGGTCTCCCTCTTCTCCTCGTTCCCTCCACCTCCGACACATATATCCTCTTGGTCAATCTCTCCTCACTCATTCTCTCCATGTGCCCAAACCATTTCAAAACACCCTCTTCTGCTCTCTCAACCACGCTCTTTTTATTTCCACACATCTCTCTTACCCTTACGTTACTTACTTGATCAAACCACCTCACACCACACATTGTCCTCAAACATCTCATTTCCAGCACATCCATCCTCCTGCGCACATCTCTATCCATAGCCCACGCCTCGCAACCATACAACATTGTTGGAACCACTATTCCCTCAAACATACCCATTTTTGCTTTCCGAGATAATGTTCTCGACTTCCACACATTTTTCAAGGCTCCCAGAATTTTCGCCCCCTCCCCCACCCTATGATCCACTTCCGCTTCCATGGTTCCATCCGCAGCCAGATCCACTCCCAGATATCTAAAACACTTCACTTCCTCCAGTTTTTCTCCATTCAAACTCACCTCCCAATTGACTTGACCCTCACCCCTACTGTACCTAATAACCTTGCTCTTATTCACATTTACTCTCAACTTTCTTCTTCCACACACTTTACCAAACTCAGTCACCAGCTTCTGCAGTTTCTCACATGAATCAGCCACCAGCGCTGTATCATCAGCGAACAACAACTGACTCACTTCCCAAGCTCTCTCATCCCCAACAGACTTCATACTTGCCCCTCTTTCCAGGACTCTTGCATTTACCTCCCTTACAACCCCATCCATAAACAAATTAAACAACCATGGAGACATCACACACCCCTGCCGCAAACCTACATTCACTGAGAACCAATCACTTTCCTCTCTTCCTACACGTACACATGCCTTACATCCTCGATAAAAACTTTTCACTGCTTCTAACAACTTGCCTCCCACACCATATATTCTTAATACCTTCCACAGAGCATCTCTATCAACTCTATCATATGCCTTCTCCAGATCCATAAATACTACATACAAATCCATTTGCTTTTCTAAGTATTTCTCACATACATTCTTCAAAGCAAACACCTGATCCACACATCCTCTACCACTTCTGAAACCACACTGCTCTTCCCCAATCTGATGCTCTGTACATGCCTTCATCCTCTCAATCAATACCCTCCCATATAATTTGCCAGGAATACTCAACAAACTTATACCTCTGTAATTTGAGCACTCACTCTTATCCCCTTTTCCTTTGTACAATGGCACTATGCACGCATTCCGCCAATCCTCAGGCACCTCACCATGAGTCATACATACATTAAATAACCTTACCAACCAGTCAGCAATACAGTCACCCCCTTTTTTAATAAATTCCACTGCAATACCATCCAAACCTGCTGCCTTGCCGGCTTTCATCTTCCGCAAAGCTTTTATTACCTCTTCTCTGTTTACCAACTCATTTTCCCTAGCCCTCGCACTTTGCACACCACCTCGACCAAAACACCCTATATATGCCACTCTATCATCAAACACATTCAACAAACCTTCAAAATACTCACTCCATCTCCTTCTCACATCACCACTACTTGTTATCACCTCCCCATTTGCGCCCTTCACTGAAGTTCCCATTTGCTCCCTTGTCTTACGCACTTTATTTACCTCCTTCCAGAACATCTTTTTATTCTCCCTAAAATTTAATGATACTAAAATTTATATATATATATATGTATATGGATGTTTTGGCTCTGAGTGAAACGAAGCTCAAGGGTAAAGGGGAAGAGTGGTTTAGGAATGTCTTGGGAGTAAAGTCAGGGGTTAGTGAGAGGACAAGAGCAAGGGAAGGAGTAATAGTACTCCTGAAACAGGAGTTGTGGGAGTATGTGATAGAATGTAAGAAAATAAATTCTCGATTAATATGGGTAAAACTGAAAGTTGATGGAGAGAGATGGGTATTTATTGGTGCATATGCACCTGGGCATGAGAAGAAAGATAATGAGAGGCAAGTGTTTTGGGAGCAGCTGAATGAGTGTGTTAGTGGTTTTGATGCATGAGACCGGGTTATAGTGATGGGTGATTTGAATGCAAAGATGAGTAATGTGGCAGTTGAGGGAATAATTGGTATACATGGGGTGTTCAGTGTTGTAAATGGAATTGGTGAAGAGCTTTTAGATTTATGTGCTGAAAAAGGACTGGTGATTGTGATACCTGGTTTAAAAGCAAGATATACATAAGTATACGTATGTAAGTAGGAGAGATGGCCAGAGAGCGTTATTGGATTACGTGTTAATTGACAGGCACGCGAAGGAGAGACTTTTGGATGTTAATGTGCTGAGAGGTGCAACTGGAAGGATGTCTGATCATTATCTTGTGGAGGCTAAGGTGAAAATTTGTATGGGTTTTCAGAAAAGAAGAGTGAATGTTGGGGTGAAGAGGGTGGTGAGAGTAAGTGAGCTTGGGAAGGAGACTTGTGTGAGGAAGTACCAGGAGAGAATGAGTACAGAATGGAAAAAGGTGAGAACAATGGAAGTACGGGGAGTAGGGGAGGAATGGGATGTATTTAGGGAAGCAGTGATGGCTTGCGCAAAAGATGCTTGTGGCATGAGAAGAGTGGGAGGTGGATTGATTAGAAAGGGTAGTGAGTGTTGGGATGAAGAAGTAAGATTATTAGTGAAAGAGAAGAGAGAAGCATTTGGATGATTTTTGCGGGGAAAAAGTGCAATTGAGTGGGAGATGTATGAAAGAAAGAGATAGGAGGGCAAGAGAAAGATGCAAGAGGTGAAAAAGAGGGCAAATGAGAGTTGGGGTGAGAGAGTATCATTAAATTTTAGGGAGAATAAAAAGATGTTCTGGAAGGAGGTAAATAAAGTGCGTAAGACAAGGGAGCAAATGGGAACTTCAGTGAAGGGTGCAAATGGGGAGGTGATAACAAGTAGTGGGGATGTGAGAAGGAGATGGAGTGAGTATTTTGAAGGTTTGTTGAATGTGTTTGGTGATAGAGTGGCAGATATAGGGTGTCTTGTTCGAGGTGGTGTGCAAAGTGAGAGGGTTAGGGAAAATGATTTGGTAAACAGAGAAGAGGTAGTAAAAGCTTTGCAGAAGATGAAAGCCAGCAAGGCAGCAGGTTTGGATGGTATTGCAGTGGAATTTATTAAAGAAGGGGGTGACTGTATTATTGACTGGTTGGTAAGGTTATTTAATGTATGTATGACTCATGGTGAGGTGCCTGAGGATTGGCGGAATGCGTGCATAGTGCCATTGTACAAAGGCAAAGGGGATAAGAGTGAGTGCTCAAATTACAGAGGTATAAGTTTGTTGAGTATTCTTGGTAAATTATATGGGAGGGTATCGAATGAGAGGGTGAAGGCATGTACCGAGCATCAGATTGGGGAAGAGCAGTGTGGTTTCAGAAGTGGTAGAGGATGTGTGGATCAGGTGTTTGCTTTGAAGAATGTATGTGAGAAATACTTAGAAAAGCAAATGGATTTGTATGTAGCATTTATGGATCTGGAGAAGGCATATGATAGAGTTGATAGAGATGTTCTGTGGAAGGTATTAAGGATATATGGTGTGGGAGGCAAGTTGTTAGAAGCAGTGAAAAGTTTTTATCGAGGATGTAAGGCATTTGTACGTGTAGGAAGAGAGGAAAGTGATTGGTTCTCAGTGAATGTAGGTTTGCGGCAGGGGTGTGCGATGTCTCCATGGTTGTTTAATTTGTTTATGGATGGGGTTGTTAGGGAGGTAAATGCAATAGTTTTGGAAAGAGGGGCAAGTATGAAGTCTGTTGGGGATGAGAGAGCTTGGGAAGTGAGTCAGTTGTTGTTCGCTGATGATACAGCGCTGGTGGCTGATTCATGTGAGAAACTGCAGAAGCTGGTGACTGAGTTTGGTAAAGTGTGTGAAAGAATTATAGTTAAGAGTAAATGTGAATAAGAGCAAGGCTATTAGTAATGGTACAGTAGGGTTGAGGGTCAAGTCAATTGGGAGGTAAGTTTGAATGGAGAAAAACTGGAGGAAGTAAAGTGTTTTAGATATCTGTGAGTGGATCTGGCAGCGGATGGAACCATGGAAGCGGAAGTGGATCATAGGGTGGGGGAGGGGGCGAAAATCCTGGGAGCCTTGAAGAATGTGTGGAAGCTGAGAACATTATCTCGGAAAGCAAAAATGGGTATGTTTGAAGGAATAGTGGTCCCAACAATGTTGTATGGTTGCGAGGCGTGGGCTATGGATAGAGTTGTGCGCAGGAGGATGGATGTGCTGGAAATGAGATGTTTGATGACAATGTGTGGTGTGAGGTGGTTGGATCGAGTAAGTAACATAAGGGTAAGAGAGATGTGTGGAAATAAAAAGAGCGTGGTTGAGAGAGCAGAAGAGGGTGTTTTGAAATGGTTTGGGCACATGGAGAGAATGAGTGAGGAAAGATTGACCAAGAGGATATATGTGTTGGAGGTGGAGGGAACGAGGAGAAGTGGGAGACCAAATTGGAGGTGGAAAGATGGAGTGAAAAAGATTTTGTATGATCGGGGCCTGAACATGCAGGAGGGTGAAAGGAGGGCAAGGAATAAAGTGAATTGGATCGATGTGGTATACCGGGGTTGACGTGCTGTCAGTGGATTGAATCAGGGCATGTGAAGCATCTGGGGTAAACCATGGAAAGCTGTGTAGGTATGTATATTTGCGTGTGTGGATGTATGTATATACATGTGTATGGGGGTGGGTTGGGCCATTTCTTTCGTCTGTTTCCTTGCGCTACCTCGCAAACGCGGGAGACCGACAAAGAAAAAAAAAATATATATATATTTATTATTATTTTGCTTTGCCGCTGTCTCCCGCGTTAGCGAGGTAGCGCAAGGAAACAGACGAAAGAAATGGGCCAAGCCACCCATGTACACATGTATATACATACACGTCCACACACGCAAATATACATATCTATACATCTCAATGAATACATATATATACACACACAGACATATATGTATATACACATGTTTATAATTCATACTGTCTGCCTTTATTTATTCCCATCGCCACCTCACCACACATGGAGTAACAACCCCCTCCCCCCTCATTTGTGTGAGGTAATGCTAGGAAAAGACAACAAAGGCCGTATTTGTTCACACTCAGTCTCTAGCTATCATGTGATAATGCGCCGAAACCACAGCTCCCTTTCCACATCCAGGCCTCACAGAACTTTCCATGGTTTACCCCAGACGCTTCCCATGCCCTAGCTCAATCCATTGACAGCACGTCTACCCCGGTATACCACATTGTTCCAATTCACTCTATTCCTTGCATGCCTTTCACCCTCCTGCATGTTCAGGCCCCGATCACTCAAAATCTTTTTCACTCCATCTTTCCACCTCCAATTTGGTCTCCCACTTCTCCTCGTTCCCTCCACCTCTGACACATATATCCTCTTGGTCAATCTTTCCTCACTCATTCTCTCCATGCGACCAAACCATTTCAAAACACCCTCTTCTGCTCTCTCAACCACACTCTTTTTATTTCAACACTTCTCTGTTACCCTTACATTACTTACTCGATCAATCCGCCTCACACCACATATTGTCCTCAAACATCTCATTTCCAGCACATCTACCCTCCTGCACACAATTCTATCCATAGCCCACACCTCGCAACCATACAACATTGTTGGAACCACTATTCTTTCAAACATGCCCATTTTTGCTTTCCCAGATAGTGTTCTCGACTTCCAAACATTCTTCAAGCTCCCAGAATTTTCGCCCCCTTCTCCACCGTATGATTCACTTCCACTTCCATGGTTCCATCCGCTGCCAGATCCACTCCCAGATATCTAAAACACTTTACTTCCTTCAGTTTTTCTCCGTTCAAACTTACCTCCCAATTGACTTGACCCTCAACCCTACTGTACCTAATAACCTTGCTCTTATTCACGTTTACTCTTAACTTTCTTCTTTCACACACTTTACCAAACTCAGTCACCAGCTTCTGTAGTTTCTCACATGAATCAGCCACCAGCGCTTTATCATCAGCGAACAACAACTGACTGACTTCACAAGCTCTCTCATCCACAACAGACTGCATACTTGCCCCTCTTTCCAAAACTCTTGCATTCACCTCCCTAACAACCCCATCCATAAACAAATTAAACAACCATGGAGACATCACACACCCCTGGCGCAAACCCACATTCACTGAGAACCAATCACTTTCCTCTCTTCCTACACGTACACATGCCTTACATCCACGATAAAAACTTTTCACTGCTTCTAACAACTTGCCTCCCACACAACATATTCTTGATACCTTCCACAGAGCATCTCTACCAACTCTATCATATAACTTCTCCAGATCCATAAATGCTACACACAAATCCATTTGCTTTTCTAAGTATTTCTCACATACATTCTTCAAAGCAAACACCTGATCCACACATCCTCTACCACTTCTGAAACCACACTGCTCTTCCCCAATCTGATACTCTGTACATGCCTTCACCCTCTCAATCAATACCCTCCCATATAATTTCCCAGGAATACTCAACAAACTTATACCTCTGTAATTTGAGCACTCACCTTTGTCCCCTTTGCCTTTGTACAATGGCACTATGCAAGCATTCCGCCAATCCTCAGGCACCTCACCCTGAATCATACATACATTAGATAACCTTACCAACCAGTCAACAATACAGTCACCCCCTTTTTTAATAAATTCCACTGCAATACCTTCCAAACCCACTGCCTTGCCGGCTTTCATCTTCCGCAAAGCTTTTACTACCGCTTCTTTGTTCATCAACTTATTCTCCCAAACCCTCTTACCACCTCGACCAAAACACTCTATATCTTCCACTTTATCATAATACACATTCAACAAACCTTCAAAATACTCACTTAATCTCCTTCTAACATCACCACTACTTGTTATCATCTCCCCATTAGCTCCCTTCACTGATGTTCCCATTTGTTCCCTTGTCTTACGCACTTTATTTACCTCCTTCCAAAACATCTTTTTATTCTCCCTAAAATTTAATGATTCTCACCCCAACTCTCATTTGCCCTCTTTTTCACCTCTTGCACCTTTCTCTTGATCTCCTGCCTCTTTCTTTTGTACAGCTCCCACTCATTTGCATTATTTCCCTCCAAAAACCGTCCAAATACCTCTCTCCTCTCTTTCACTGATGATCTTACTTCTTCATCCCACCACTCACTACCCTTTCTAATCTGCCCACCTCCCACTCTTCTCATGCCAGAAGCATCTTCTGCGCAAGCCATCATTGCTTCCCTATATACATCCCATTCCTCCCCCACTCCCCTTATGTCCTTTGTTCTCACCTTTTTCCATTTTGTACTCAGTCTCTCCAGATACTTCCTCACAGAAGTCTCCTTCCCAAGCTCACTCTCACCATTCTCTTCACCCCATCATTCTCTCTTCTTTTCTGAAAACCTCTACAAATCTTCACCTTCGCCTCCACAAGATAATGATCAGACATCCCTCCAGTTACACCTCTCAGCACATTAACATCCAAAAGTCTCTCTTTCGCGCGCCTATCAATTAACACGTAATTCAATAACCCTCTCTGGCCATCTCTCCTACTTACATATGTATAAATATGTATATCTCTCTTTTTAAACCAGGTATTCCCAGTCACCAGTCCTTTTTCAGCACATAAATCTACAAGCTCTTCACCATATCCATTTACAACACTGAACACCCCATGTACACCAATTATTCCTTCAACTGCCACATTACTCACTTTTGCATTGAAATCACCCATCACTATAACCCAGTCTCGTGCATCAAAACTGCTCCCAAAACACTTGCCTGTCATGAATTATCCCCATATTATTTTATATTCTTTCACTTGATGTGCATGTATGTTCATCTTGTTTAGCACTGCAAAAACTAATCAGGCTGTTGCCCTGTTAAAACTTCGTCTGTTTTGTAAACTAAATTCCAGTTATTTAATCTTTAGTGTTAGTGTGTTTTTATTGATATTTGAATGTAACCTTTTAAAGGACTATTGGGTTTCTATTGATTTTAGGTTACACATCTAAAATATGGTATTGCAATTTCATATTGGTGTAAATAGTGTATTGTCCTTTTCTTCCTAAAGGGAATGGATCCCATGGTACGTCAGGTGGGCACACATATGGAGTATGAACCTGAGTGGGAATCTGCCTTCAACCTTCATATTAAACTAGCTGCTGTTATCCCCCTTGTGATTGAATGGGCTGCATCAGATCGTATTGTGCTCATCAAAGCATATCGGTAAGAATATATTACACATTATTTGTTAATTGTACTTCAGACTTTTTAATTTCATACCCCTCCTCTGTTTTGGGACTTTCTTTAGTCGAGCAGTGTATTGAAAGATGTGTACAGTAGTATACATGGGTAATTGGAGTTGGGTGCCAGCTGGTAATGCTGGACTAAGCACTAACTGATAGGTGTACAGAGGAAGTTGTTGGATGTGAATGTGTTGAGAGAGGTGGTAGGTTGAATGTCTGATCATTCTCAAAGGAGGCATTCGTGAAAGTTTTTGGTAGGTAATGGAAAAGAGGAAGTAACATGTGTAACAGAAGAGGTGAAAGCAAGTAAACCTGGATATGGGCTTTATGTAGAGATGCCAAGAGATGCTGAGCTAAGAATGGCATCACTTCTTACTTGAGCAACCTTCCTCACCTCATATTATTCTCATGCATTTCATTTCCAATATGTCAACCCCCTCTTGTACTTTTTATCTAGGGCCCACCCCTTACATCCCTACATTACTGTTGAGACTGCTATACCATCTGACTTATCCCATCGTTACCTTCTTCCACACTTTCCTAACTGCCCAAAAATCCTTAACCCCTTCTCTTACTTCTGTTCCCATGGTCCCATGTGCTGCCATATCAAATTCTTGGTCCTAATCCTCCAGGTTCCCTCTATACACTTGACTTTCTTGCCTTATGATTCCTTTGCCTCCTCATTTGGGCTCTCACATTGTTCAGGAAGCTGGCCACTTCCATAAGGTGGAACCACAGATCATGAAGAGTAGTGACATTGCCTGTGTATTTAGGGAAAGTGCAGGGCAGTTGAGCAATTTATGAATAAAGCAAAGGCACTGGCAAGAACTAGAAGGTATTTGGGGATGTAGACATTAGAGAGAGAGAGTAGTGGGATGAAGTTAAGTCACTATGCAAGGAGAAATGATAGGTATATGGATTGTACATGCAGGGAAGGAATGTGAGTGATTGGAAAGCATACAGGGGAAAGTGATAAGAGGTCAAGGAAAATGTGCTGGGGCTGAAAAATGGTCAAATGAAGGATGAGTTGGGTGAGTGCTGGCAAACCTAAGAGAAAATTAGGAAATAGTCATAGAAAGATGAGGATATTGCTCTGAGAACAAATGGAAACACTGGAGATGAGAGCACATACAGAAGTTTTGATGGGCAGAGAGGAGGTATTTTGTAGGACTTTTGAATGCTTTATGCAATTGGATGATGGGTGTGTTTGGGACTAGATGTTATGTGGAAGAAGAGTCACTGATAACTTGGTTTAATGAAACAGGAGGAGTTTGGCAAAGCAGCTGGAGTAGTAGCTTGCTAAGAGCATCAGATTAGGGAGGGGGAATGTGGCTTTAGGAGTTGTAGATAGTTTAACTAGGTGTTTACTTTAAAAATTTTGTGTGAGAAATACTCAGAGAAAGAGAGGGACTTACATGTGGCAGTTATGAATCTGAAGAAAGTGTCATATGGCTTACAGAAAGGTTTGATTAAAGGTGCTACAATAGTTTGTTGTAGGAGGAAAGCTACTCTGTTCATTGAGGAGTTTTTTTGTGAGAGTAAGGCATGTGTATGAGTAGGAAGGAATGTAGTGATTCCAAGTGATAGTGGGTTTACTTCAAGGGTGTTTTGATTGTCACCATCACTATTTAGTTTCTTCATGGATGGATTGGTAAGGGAGGTACAAGAAAGGGTCTTGGAGATAGGGGCAGTTCCACAATGTGCTGTGAGTTGAGGTGCCTGGGAGGTGAGTCAGTTGGTGTTTGCAGATGACACTGCTGTTTGCCAACTTGAGAGAAAGGATGTAGAAACTGTTGTCTCAATTTGGCAATATATGAGAGGAGGAGGTTATATGAATAGAATAAGGTAATGAGAATTAGCAGGGGGTGAGACTGGTTAGCAAAGTGTGAATGTGAATGAGGACAACTTGAAGTAAGTGAAGATGCTTTAGAAATCTGTGAGTGTACATTGCATTGGATGGGACTGAACTGAATGGTTGTGTAAGAAAGGGTACAAACATCCTAGGTGCATTAGGGAGCATTTGAAAGGAGAGGTCACAGTTTATGAGAGTAAATATGGATATTATTGATGGTATAGTAGTCTTGATGTTTTATGGCTTTGTTTTTGGCCCCAAAAGCAAAAGAATGGAAGAGTATGAGACACTTGAGGATAATATGTGATATGAAGAGGGTTTGAGTGTGTGAGGAATGGCATTGTATGAGAGAGTTGCGGTTGCAAGTGAAGTGTGATTGAGAGAGCTGGTAAGGGCATGCTGAATTGGTTTGGATATATGGAGAGGATAAACGAAGAGAGATTGACTGAGAAGATATACTTGTCAAAAGTAAAGGGGATCAAGGGGTTAGGTGGAAGACTAAAATGCTAGAAGTAATAAGTGAAAGAGAGTTTGATTTGTTGGAAATTTCTTATTCAGGAGGGTGAGAGGCATGCATGGGAAAGTGAGAAATGGAGTGATATGGTACAAAAGGGATGACATCTTGTCAAAGGGCTGAACCAAGGCATATGACTTGTTTAGGGAAAAACCACAGAATTATCTTCTGGACTTTCCTGTAGGCACTCTTGGAAAGTAACACTTTAGTTAAGAAATTCCAATGAATCTGCATCCTCATCATCAAACAGAAAAGACTACAGCATCATCAAGCAGCAGTGTATGGCAAAGTATATGGTGTATATATGGAGTGATTGCAGTTCTTGAATAGTGTTCCATTGAGATTTTTTTACAGGTATTGAATAGGGTTTCACAGAGACTTCCTTACATCACCCAGGTGGATAGTGGAAAATTTCTTTTTGAATGTAGACAGTAGATAGATTTTTTTGGGTTGCCCTTTGGTGCTTGTGCTTCTCTTGGAGATTTAGGTTTCTTGTTCCTCATGTATGGTTAACTTTCTTCGGGTACTTTTTCATCATTATATTGTGATCAGTCACAGGCAGTCAATCTTCATAGTATTTTAGTAGGAATTACCTCATTTACTCTTATCTTAATTTTTTCCACTCTTAGTGTTTTTATCAGTTATTTCTTACATTTCTTGCATATGATGCACTTGGCTGCTGTTTCTGGTGATTGATATCTATTTTGAATACTGCTGGTGGAGATGAAATATTGATGTATTTAGAAATGTCAACCAAATTGCCTTGGGAAAATTCTAAATCAGCTCCTGTCCTTTAAATGTTGGAAAGGTAGTTGAAAGATATGATTATTTTTTCAAATTTTATTTCAGATTATTAATGAAGTCCCTTGGAGAATTAGGTACAGAAGCAACAAGGAGAAGATATGTCCGTGAACTTCTGGATTACTCTGTGTCATGCATAGAATATGATGTTTCCTCGGCTCCAGTATCAATCCATCTTCCTCTTTCTCGTCTGGTGGCAGGGCTAACACTACACCTGGACAGATATGGCCTGAATTACAATTCACCAGAGTTTTTGGTAAAGGGAAAGCCATCTCCTGAAGAGCTAATGGAACCAGTTCTTAGAACCCAAGTAATGATTGCTCAGGTACATTTGTTATAACCGTCTTTTTTTTCCCTCCTCCCATACCTAAGTGCTGACCAGTGATATAGCATTCTTTGTAGAAGCTATTATGAATTATTAGAACCCTTTCAGAGCTGTGTTTTATGATTGTGATATATATATATATATATATTTTTTTTTTTTTTTTTTGCTTTGTCGCTGTCTCCCGCGTTTGCGAGGTAGCGCAAGGAAACAGACGAAAGAAATGGCCCAACCCACCCCCGTACACATGCCTTGATTCAATCCACTGACAGCACGTCAACCCCGGTATACCACATCGCTCCAATTCACTCTATTCCTTGCCCTCCTTTCACCCTCCTGCATGTTCAGGCCCCGATCACACAAAATCTTTTTCACTCCATCTTTCCACCTCCAATTTGGTCTCCCTCTTCTCCTTGCTCCCTCCACCTCCAACACATATATCCTCTTGGTCAATCTTTCCTCACTCATCCTCTCCATGTGCCCAAACCACTTCAAAACACCCTCTTCTGCTCTCTCAACCATGCTCTTTTTATTTCCACACATCTCTCTTACCCTTACGTTACTCACTCGATCAAACCACCTCACACCACACATTGTCCTCAAACATCTCATTTCCAGCACATCCATCCTCCTGCGCACAACTCTATCCATAGCCCACGCCTCGCAACCATACAACATTGTTGGAACCACTATTCCTTCAAACATACCCATTTTTGCTTTCCGAGATAATGTTCTCGACTTCCACACATTCTTCAAGGCCCCCAGAATTTTCGCCCCCTCCCCCACCCTATGATCCACTTCCGCTTCCATGGTTCCATCCGCTGCCAGATCCACTCCCAGATATCTAAAACACTTCACTTCCTCCAGTTTTTCTCCGTTCAAACTCACCTCCCAATTGACTTGACCCTCAACCCTACTGTACCTAATAACCTTGCTCTTATTCACATTTACTCTTAACTTTCTTCTTTCACACACTTTACCAAACTCAGTCACCAGCTTCTGCAGTTTCTCACATGAATCAGCCACCAGCGCTGTATCATCAGCGAACAACAACTGACTCACTTCCCAAGCTCTCTCATCCCCAACAGACTTCATACTTGCCCCTCTTTCCAAAACTCTTGGATTTACCTCCCTAACAACCCCATCCATAAACAAATTAAACAACCATGGAGACATCACACACCCCTGCCGCAAACCTACATTCACTGAGAACCAATCACTTTCCTCTCTTCCTACACGTACACATGCCTTACATCCTCGATAAAAACTTTTCACTGCTTCTAACAACTTTCCTCCCACCCCATATATTCTTAATACCTTCCACAGAGCATCTCTATCAACTCTTATCATATGCCTTTATATATTTATATATTTATTGAGTGGGAGACGTATAAAAGAAAGAGACAGGAGGTCAAGAGAAAGGTGCAAGAGGTGAAAAAAAGGGCAAATGAGAGTTGGGGTGATAGAGTATCATTGAATTTTAGGGAGAATAAAAAGATGTTCTGGAAGGAGGTAAATAAAGTGCGTAAGACAAGGGAACAAATGGGAACTTCAGTGAAGGGCGCAAATGGGGAGGTGATAACAAGTAGTGGTGATGTGAGAAGGAGATGGAGTGAGTATTTTGAAGGTTTGTTGAATGTGTTTGATGATAGAGTGGCAGATATAGGGTGTTTTGGTCGAGGTGGTGTGCAAAGTGAGAGGGTTAGGGAAAATGAGTTGGTAAACAGAGAAGAGGTAGTAAAAGCTTTGCGGAAGATGAAAGCCGGCAAGGCAGCAGGTTTGGATGGTATTGCAGTGGAATTTATTAAAAAAGGGGGTGACTGTATTGTTGACTTGTTGGTAAGGTTATGTAATGTGTGTATGACTCATGGTGAGGTGCCTGAGGATTGGCGGAATGGGTGCATAGTGCCATTGTACAAAGGCAAAGGGGATAAGAGTGAGTGCTCAAATTACAGAGGTATAAGTTTGTTGAGTATTCCTGGCAAATTATATGGGAGGGTATTGATTGAGAGGGTGAAGACATGTACAGAGCATCATATTGGGGAAGAGCAGTGTGGTTTCAGAAGTGGTAGAGGATGTGTGGATCAGGTGTTTGCTTTGAAGAATGTATGTGAGAAATACTTAGAAAAGCAAATGGATTTGTATGTAGCATTTATGGATCTGGAGAAGGCATATGATAGAGTTGATAGAGATGCTCTGTGGAAGGTATTAAGAATATATGGTGTGGGAGGCAAGTTGTTAGAAGCAGTGAAAAGTTTTTATCGAGGATGTAAGGCATGTGTGCGTGTAGGAAGAGAGGAAAGTGATTGGTTCTCAGTGAATGTAGGTTTGCGGCAGGGGTGTGTGATGTCTCCATGGTTGTTTAATTTGTTTATGGATGGGGTTGTTAGGGAGGTGAATGCAAGAGTTTTGGAAAGAGGGGCAAGTATGAAGTCTGTTGGGGATGAGAGAGCTTGGGAAGTGAGTCAGTTGTTGTTCGCTGATGATACAGCGCTGGTGGCTGATTCATGTGAGAAACTGCAGAAGCTGGTGCCTGAGTTTGGTAAAGTGTGTGAAAGAAGAAAGTTAAGAGTAAATGTGAATAAGAGCAAGGTTATTAGGTACAGTAGGGTTGAGGATCAATTCAATTGGGAGGTGAGTTTGAATGGAGAAGTGTTTTAGATATCTGGGAGTGGATCTGGCAGCGGATGGAACCATGGAAGCGGAAGTGGATCATAGGGTGGGGGAGGGGACAAAAATTCTGGGAGCCTTGAAGAATGTGTGGAAGTCGAGAGCATTATCTCAGAAAGCAAAAATGGGTATGTTTGAAGGAATAGTGGTTCCAACAATGTTGTATGGTTGCGAGGCGTGGACTATGGATAGAGTTGTGCGCAGGAGGATGGATGTGCTGGAAATGAGATGTTTAAGGACAATGTGTGGTGTGAGGTGGTTTGATCGAGTAAGTAACGTAAGGGTAAGAGAGATGTGTGGAAATAAAAAGAGCGTGGTTGAGAGAGCAGAAGAGGGTGTTTTGAAATGGTTTGGTCACATGGAGAGAATGAGTGAGGAAAGATTGAGCAAGAGGATATATGTGTCGGAGGTGGAGGGAACGAGGAGAAGAGGGAGACCAAATTGGAGGTGGAAAGATGGAGTGAAAAAGATTTTGTGTGATCGGGGCCTGAACATGCAGGAGGGTGAAAGGAGGGCAAAGAATAGAGTGAATTGGAGCGATGTGGTATACCGGGGTTGACATGCTGTCAGTGGATTGAATCAAGGCATGTGTATGGGGTTGGGTTGGGCCATTTCTTTCGTCTGTTTCCTTGCGCTACCTCGCAAACGCAGGAGACAGCGACAAAGCAAAAAAAAAAAAAAAAAAAAAAAAAAATATTTATGTATACAGTTTAATCATGATATGTAATCAAAATTTATTTCTCTTAGGTCCATGCTGGGATGTGGCGACGGAATGGCTTCTCTCTCATTAATCAGATCTATTTCTATCACAATGTACGATGTAGGCAAGAGATGTTGGATCGTGATGTGATGCTTTTGCAGATAGCTGCTACCCTTATAGATTCCAACGAATTCTTAGTACATCTTTTAAATCGATTTAACCTGATGAATTGGGCACGAGATGACTATGAAATCATCTATCTTAGGGTAAGGTTTATGTATGTATTAATGATTTGGTATCCACAAGTATTAGCATCATGACAAGAATTAGTGTTATTAGTGGTATAATGTGTATTCAAGTGTGTTGGTCTTTGCAGAATTGTGTATAGCTTTTTTGTAAATTATATATATATTTTTGATTACATGACAATCACAGTTATCGATGGATTTCCCCAGGGTAATGATGAAGATAATATGAGACAAACAGTTGTACTTGTGGAAGAGTACCTGCAGTTGGTGATGACAGTAGTGGCTGAACGGTACACTCCAGGCATTGGGCAGGTTGAGGAAGAGGATAGAATTAAGAAAGAGATAATCCAACTTCTTTGTATTGAGCCAATGCCACACTCTGTTCTCAACAAGGCCCTTCCTGAGGGGACCAATCATGAGACTGGCATGGAGAAGGTATGGATTTAACTGCGCTTTGCCTTTTGTTTTGTTTTTTCATAAACCATGGTATGGCAAGAGATGTGTACCCATACTTCTTAAAGACTATTGGGGGAGAAGTAAGACTTGTAATTGCATTTAGTTTACATTATCATGAAAAAATGATGTAGAGTGTATTAACCCTTTTGATGTGCAGGCTTATCTTACCCCAGCCCAATCTCAGTCAGGAAAATACAGTATGTTGATTTTTTTTCTGATTCATGAAGAGGTGCATAAGAAAGGTATCAAAACCATTTTTTTTGTGAATCAAAGGGACACACTTTGTGTATAAGCTTTGCATCCAGACAAAGAATCAGGGCATTGTAGTAGAAGATTCTTTGAGATTTACAGAGTAGGAGTAGAAACTTTGGTACCTCATTCCTTCATGGAAGGAATATTAAAAGGGAAGAGTGGTTTGATAAAAGATGTCATAAAGCAGAGGAGCTGTGGCAACATTCCAATCAGCCACCTTTTGCTAGGTGTCTTAGATCAAGGAATGAGTATAGTGGCATTATATAGAAGAAACAATGAAACTTTGATAGTTTTAACAAGTCAGTCAGAAGTCCAAAACATTTTAATAGATTCACTGGAAATGAATTGTCAGTTAAAGAGCAGATAATTCGTTAAGGGAATCAAAGTGAAAAATTGTAGTTGATGATGTAAAGGATTTGTGAGAAGATGGAAAACACATTCAAAAGTGTTATCACTGTGGAAGACACTGTTGCCCCATCATCAGTGAATTTGAGTGGGAAGGAAGCTCTAGAAATCAAAATATCTAGAAAAATGTGAGTGAAGCAAGCATTTTCTTCCCTGGTCCTGGAGTTACCTTGCTAATACAGGAAATGGCAAATAATTTTGAAAGAAAAGGGAAAAAGATCTAGAAAAAATATTAACAAAATAGTAAAAGGTCTTGACCCTTTCAAGGCTCTTGGTCTTGATGAAATTTCACCTCATGTTCTGAAGATGTGGGATAAACCTCTTGAAATACCATTAAAGATTTTGCTGGAGAGAGGCAGTTTGCCAGGGAATTGGAAAAGGGCAAACACCATACCTGTCTGTCAGAAAAGATACCAGGAACAGGCACTGAACTATATATATAAGTCTCACTGACAAGTGTAGTCTGTAAGGTTATAGAAAAATATAATTAAAAAGCACATGGATTCCTTTCTAGAGAGGAGAGATATAAGTGAGAGACATCATTGTTTTAGGGAAAGTATGTCACTTGTAAGAAACCTCTTAGATTTCTAAGAGAGGGTGAGCTACATTTTGGACAAAGGGGAGGGCTAGGTGGATTGTTTGTTTCTGGACTTCCAAACAGCATCTCACATTGTACTGCATTGGAGGCTGATTAAAAAGCTGGATCACCATACAGTAATTAAGGAAAACTTTTGTAATTGATAGATTTTCATGTAGGTGGAAGGAAACAATGGATGCATGTCCAAGAAGTCTTCTTCAAAAGGGTGGAGGTGATCAGGAGGATTGCCACAGGGTTCTATTAGGGACTATTGCTCCTCTTAAACTATGTAAATGTCTTGCTTTAAGGTATGGACTCATGGTTGAATATGCTTGCAGATGATGCAAAGATCATGTGGGAAGTGAAAAGCCTGTAAGATACAGTACCTTGCAAGGGGACCTAAATAAATTCCAAAGTTGGTTTTGTACAAGGTTGATGATGTTCAACCCAAGTGAATGTAATGTAATGAGGGTGGGTCAAGTGCAAGAAGGTCTTCATATGATTATCATCTAGCTGGAAACAAGCTGCTGGAGTGTGTTTTTAAGAAAAACTCAGAAGTTGACTTTGTCCTTAATCTGTCACCAGTCTCACCTTTACAGATCAATATAGGCAACCAGCTACCTACTATTAGATATCAGAATAACATATTCATGGATCAGCAATTACTCAGCAAGTTATTTGTATCATACCTAAGGCAAAAACCAGAGTGTGCCTTTCAGGTTTGGTGAAGGCACCTAAAGAAGCAAAGAGAACAAATAGAGAAGGTCCAGAGAGGGGCAACAGTGATGGTACCATAATTAAGAGAGCTTAGTTACAAGGAAAGGCTAAAGGTTTTAAATTTGCCCACCTTGGAAGAGAGGAGTGAGGTATGACCTGATCACAACCTTTGAGTTTTTAAAGCAGAATGTTGGCAACAGATAAAAACCATTTCTTTGAGAGATGTAGAGATGCTACCACCAGAGCATTTAGCAAGAAAACTAAACAAGAAACTTAAGAAAGGTAAGAAAGCACTCTTACATTATAAGAATGGTGGATGAGTAAAATAAAATTACTGAAGATGTGGTGTTAGCTGGTTGGCAGGTACTGACTAGGGAGATATATTATCTGTACTACCTGCCTAGGTATTGGGAGGGTTAGTGATGACTGCAATGTTAGCCAGCAGTTCAATGGTTGTCAAGTTACACTCCTCTGAACCAGGAAGCTGTCTTTTCTTTCCACCTCACCCACACATGGACTGCTGGCACTCTGCCCACCAAAATAAGTCTTTCGTTGTCATGCATAACACTTCACAATACATAACTCGCACTCCTCATTCGCACGCTCCTCCTCCCCTTCCCACCACATCCCACTCCCTCTCTTTTTTCCTTCTCCTCCTCCTCCATTTACTTCCTTGTAACATTTGTAATGTTGATATACATCTTTGTCTTCTCTACAGGTAATTGATGAGGTTGCAGATTTCAAAAAGTCGTCTGGTGCTACAAAAGGTTATTTTGATTTGAAGAAGGCCTATTATTCCCATTACAACCTCTTTTTCTACCATTACACCAGAGAAGAACAGAGCAAATCAGAGGTAAGATCATAAAAACATTAACTAATCTCTAGAAATTATACCCTCAACTACCACATTACTTACCTTTGCGTTATTTATCACCCATCACTAATACCCGGTGTTGTGCACCAAAACTGCTGACACACTCACTTGGCTTTTCCCAAAACACTTGCCTCTCATGATCTTTCTTCTTGTGGCCAGGTGCATAAGTACCAATGATATAATCACCCATCTCTGGCCATCCACTTTCAGTTTTTCCCACATCAATCCAAAATTTACTTCCTTACACTTTATCACACACTCCTACAACTCTTGACTCAGGAGTAGTGCAACTCCTTACTTTGCTCTTGCCCTCTCACTTTCCCCTGACTTACTCCTGAGACGGTTCCAAACCAATCTTCCCCTTTACCTTTGAGCTTCATTTCACTCAGAGTCAGAACATCCTGGTTTCTTACCTCAAACATGCTACCTATATCTCCTCTTTTCTCATCTTGGTTACATCCACACATATTCACGCACTCCGGTCTGCGCCTTTGAGGAGGAGAAGCACTCTCCTCTTGACTACTGTTCCGTCTTTTAGAAATTGAAATGCAGAAAGGGGAGGCTTTGCAGCTCTCTACTTCCACACCCTTTAGTCACCATCTATACACACAGGGAATACAGACATAGAATTCTTTCTCCCCTTCCTCAGGGATATTATTTATTTATCATCTATTTCATTGTACTTTGTTGCTGTCTCCCGTGTTAGCGAAGTAGCGCAAGGAAACAGACGAAAGGATGGCCCACCCACCCACATACACATGTGTATACATACACATCCACATACACACATATACATACCTATACATCTCAACGTATACATATATATACACACACAGACATATACATATATACACATGTACATAATTCATACTTTCTCCCCTTATTCATTCCCGTCGCCACCCCACCACACATGAAATGACAACCCCCTCCCCCTACATGTGTGCGAGGTAGCACTAGGAAAAGACAACAAAGGTCACATTCGTTCAAACTCAGTTTCTAGCTGTCATGTAATAATGCACCGAAACCACAGCGCCCTTTCCACCTCCAGGCCCTACAAAACTTTCCGTGGTTTACCCCAGACTCTTCACATGCCCTGGTTCAATCCATTAACAGCACGTTCACCTCAGTATACCACATCGTTCCAAATCACTCTATTCCTTGCATGCCTTTCACCCTCCTGCATGTTCAGGCTCCAATCACTCAAAATCTTTTTCACTCCATCTTTCCACCTCCAGTTTGGTCTCCCACTTCTCCTCGTTCCCTCCATCTCTGACACATATATCCTCTTTGTCAATCTTTCCTTGCTCATTCTCTCCATGTTACCAAACCACTTCAAAACACCCTCTTCTGCTCTCTCAACCACACTCTTTCTATTACCACACATCTCTCTTACTCTTTCGTTACTTACCCGATCAGCCCACCTCACACCACATATTGTCCTCAAACATCTCATTTCCTGCACATCCACCCTCCTCCGCACAACTCTATCTATAGCTCATGCCTTGCAACCATATAACATTGTTGGAACCACTATTCCTTCAAATATACCCATTTATGGTTTCCAAGATAACGTTCTCGCCTTCCACACATTTTTCAACGCTCCCAGAACTTTCGCCCCCTCCCCCACCATATGACTCACTTCCGCTTCCATGGTTCCATCCGCTGCCAAATCCACTCCCAGATATCTAAAACACTTCACTTCCATCAGTTTTTCTCCATTCAAACTTACCTCCCAATTGACTTGTCCCTCAACCCTACTGTACCTAATCACCTTGCTCTTATTCACATTTACTCTCAGCTTTCTTCTTTCACACACTTTATCAAACTCAGTCACCAGCAACTACAGTTTCTCACCCGAATCAGCCACCAGCGCTGTATCATCAGCAAACAACAACTGACTCACTTCCCAAGCTCTCTCATCCACAACAGACTGCATACTGTTGTTTATTTATAATTATGTATTGTACATGATTGCCATTTCTTTCATCATCAAGGTTGCACCAGGAAACAGATCAACAAAGACCCATCCACTTGTATTTATTTATTTTATCTATTTTGCTTTGTCGCTGTCTCCCGCGTTAGCGAGGTAGTGCAAGGAAACAGACGAAAGAATGGCCCAACCCACCCACATACACATGTATATACATACACGTCCACACATGCAAATATACATACCTATAGTATATACATACACATCCACACACGCAAATATACATACCTATACATCTCAATGTACACATATATATACACCCACGGACATATACATATATACACATGTACATAATTCATACTGTCTGCCTTTATTAATTCCCATCGCCACCTCGCCACACATGAAATAACAACCCCTTCCCCCCTCATGTGTGTGAGGTAGCGCTAGGAAAAGACAACAAAGGCCCCATTCGTTCACGCTCAGTCTCTAGCTGTCATGTAATAATGCACCGAAACCACAGCTCCCTTTCCACATCCAGGCCCCACAGAACTTTCCATGGTTTACCCCAGACACTTCACATGCCCTGCAATCCATTGACAGCACGTCGACCCCGGTATACCACATTGTTCCAAATCACTCTATTCCTTGCACGCCTTTCACCCTTCTGCATGTTCAGGCCCCGATCACTCAAAATCTTTTTCACTCCATCTTTCCACCTAAGATTTGTTCTCCCACTTCATCTCGTTCCCTCCACCTCTGACACATATATCCTCTTGGTCAATCTTTCCTCACTCATTCTGTCCATGTGACCAAACCATTTCAAAACACCCTCTTCTGCTGTCTCGACCACACACTTTTTATTTGTACACATCTCTCTTACCCTTACATTACTTACTCGATCAAACCACCTCACACCACATATTGTCCTCAAACATCTCATTTCCAGCACATCCACCCTCCAGCGCACATCTCTATCCATAGCCCATGCCTCGCAACCATACAACATTGTTGGAACCACTATTCCTTCAAACATACCCATTTTTGCTTTCTGAGATAATGTTCTCGACTTCCAAACATTCTTCAAGGCTCCCAGAATTTTCACCCCCTCCCCCACACTATGATTCACTTCCGCTTCCATGGGTCCATCCGCTGCCAGATCCACTCCTTGATATCTAAAACACTTTACTTCCTTCAGTTTTTCTCCATTCAAACTTACCTCCCAGTTGACTTGTCCCTCAACCCTACTGTACCAAATAACCTTGATCTTATTCACATTTACTTTTAACTTTCTTCTTTCACACACTTTACCAAACTCAGTCACCAGCTTCTGCAGTTTCTCACATGAATCAGCCACCAGCACTGTATCATCAGTGAACAACAACTGACTCACTTCCCAAGCTCTCTCATCCACAACATACTGCATACTTGCCCCTCTTTCCAAAACTCTTGCATTCACCTCCCTAACAACCCCATCCATAAACAAACTAAACAACCATGGAGACATCACACACCCCTGCCGCAAACCTACATTCACTGAGAGCCAATCACTTTCCTCTCTTCCTACACGTACACATGACTTACATCCTTGATAAAAACTTTTCACTGCTTCTAACAACTTGCCTCCCACACCATATATTCTTAATACCTTCCACAGAGCATCTCTATCAACTCTATCATATGCCTTCTCCAGATCCATAAATGCTACATACAAATCCATTTGCTTTTCTAAGTATTTCTCACATACATTCCTCAAAGCAAACACCTGATCCACACATCCTCTACCACTTCTGAAACCACACTGCTCTTCCCCAATATGATGCTCTGTACATGCCTTCACCCTCTCAATCAATACCCTCCCATATAATTTACCAGGAATACTCAACACACTTTTTTTTTTTTTTTTTTTTTTTTTTTTTTTTTTGCCGCTGTCTCCCGCGTTTGCGAGGTAGCGCAAGGAAACAGACGAAAGAAATGGCCCAACCTACCCCCATACACATGTATATACATACGTCCACACACGCAAATATACATACCTACACAGCTTTCCATGGTTTACCCCAGACGCTTCACATGCCTTGATTCAATCCACTGACAGCACGTCAACCCCGGTATACCACATCGCTCCAATTCACTCTATTCCTTGCCCTCCTTTCACCCTCCTGCATGCTCAGGCCCCGATCACACAAAATCTTTTTCACTCCATCTTTCTACCTCCAATTTGGTCTCCCTCTTCTCCTCGTTCCCTCCACCTTCGACACATATATTCTCTTGGTCCATCTTTCCTCTCATTCTCTCCATGTGCCCGAACCATTTCAAAACACCCTCTTCTGCTCTCTCAACCACGCTCTTTTTATTTCCACACATCTCTCTTACCCTTACGTTACTTACTCGATCAAACCACCTCACACCACACATTGTCCTCAAACATCTCATTTCCAGCACATCCATCCTCCTGCGCACAACTCTATCCATAGCCCACGCCTCGCAACCATACAACATTGTTGGAACCACTATTCCTTCAGACATACCCATTTTTGCTTTCCGAGATAATGTTCTCGACTTCCACACATTCTTCAAGGCTCCCAGAATTTTCGCCCCCTCCCCCACCCTATGATCCACTTCCGCTTCCATGGTTCCATCTGCTGCCAGATCCACTCCCAGATATCTAAAACACTTCACTTCCTCCAGTTTTTCTCCATTCAAACTCACCTCCCAATTGACTTGACCCTCAACCCTACTGTACCTAATAACCTTGCTCTTATTCACATTTACTCTTAACTTTCTTCTTTCACACACTTTACCAAACTCAGTCACCAGCTTCTGCAGTTTCTCACATGAATCAGCCACCAGCGCTGTATCATCAGCGAACAACAACTGACTCACTTCCCAAGCTCTCTCATCCCCAACAGACTTCATACTTGCCCCTCTTTCCAAAACTCTTGCATTCACCTCCCTAACCACCCCATCCATAAACAAATTAAACAACCATGGAGACATCACACACCCCTGCCGCAAACCTACATTCACTGAGAACCAATCACTTTCCTCTCTTCCTACACGTACACATGCCTTACATCCTCGATAAAAACCTTTCACTGCTTCTAACAACTTGCCTCCCACACCATATATTCTTAATACCTTCCACAGAGCATCTCTATCAACTCTATCATATGCCTTCTCCAGATCCATAAATGCTACATACAAATCCATTTGCTTTTCTAAGTATTTCTCACATACATTCTTCAAAGCAAACACCTGATCCACACATCCTCTACCACTTCTGAAACCACACTGCTCTTCCCCAATCTGATGCTCTGTACATGCCTTCACCCTCTCAATCAATATCCTCCCATATAATTTACCAGGAATACTCAACAAACTTATACCTCTGTAATTTGAGCACTCACTCTTATCCCCTTTGCCTTTGTACAATGGCACTATGCACGCATTCCGCCAATCCTCAGGCACCTCACCATGAGTCATACATACATTGAATAACCTTACCAACCAGTCAACAATACAGTCACCCCCTTTTTTAATAAATTCCACTGCAATACCATCCAAACCTGTTGCCTTGCCGGCTTTCATCTTCCGCAAAGCTTTTACTACCTCTTCTCTGTTTACCAAATCATTTTCCCTAACCCTCTCACTTTGCACACCACCTCGACCAAAACACCCTATATCTGCCACTTTATCATCAAACACATTCAACAAACCTTGAAAATACTCACTGCATCTCCTTCTCACATCACCTCTACTTGTTATCACCTCCCCATTTGCGCCATTCACTGAAGTTCCCATTTGCTCCCTTGTCTTACGCACTTTATTTACCTCCTTCCAGAACATCTTTTTATTCTCCCTAAAATTTAATGATACTCTCTCACCCCAACTCTCATTTGCCCTTTTTTTCACCTCTTGCACCTTTCTCTTGACCTCCTGTCTCTTTCTTTTATACATCTCCCACTCAATTTCATTTTTTCCTTGCAAAAATCGTCCAAATGCCTCTCTCTTCTCTTTCACTAATACTCTTACTTCTTCATCCCACCACTCACTACCCTTTCTAATCAACCCACCTCCCACTCTTCTCATGCCACAAGCATCTTTTGCGCAAACCATCACTGATTCCCTAAATACATCCCATTCCTCCCCCACTCCCCTTACTTCCATTGTTCTCACCTTTTTCCATTCTGTACTCAGTCTCTCCTGGTACTTCCTCACACAAGTCTCCTTCCCAAGCTCACTTACTCTCACCACCCTCTTCACCCCAACATTCACTCTTCTTTTCTGAAAACCCATACAAATCTTCACCTTCGCCTCCACAAGATAATGATCAGACATCCCTCCAGTTGCACCTCTCAGCACATTAACATCCAAAAGTCTCTCTTTCGCACGCCTGTCAATTAACACGTAATCCAATAACGCTCTCTGGCCATCTCTCCTACTTACATAAGTATACTTATGTATATCTCGCTTTTTAAACCAGGTATTCCCAATCATCAGTCCTTTTTCAGCACATAAATCTACAAGCTCTTCACCATTTCCATTTACAACACTGAACACCCCATGTATACCAGTTATTCCCTCAACTGCCACATTACTCACCTTTGCATTCAAATCACCCATCACTATAACCCGGTCTCGTGCATCAAAACCACTAACACACTCATTCAGCTGCTCCCAAAACACTTGCCTCTCATGATCTTTCTTCTCATGCCCAGGTGCATATGCACCAATAATCACCCATCTCTCTCCATCAACTTTCAGTTTTTTTCTTTCTTTCAAACTATTCGCCATTTCCCGCATTAGCGAGGTAGCGTTAAGTACAGAGGACTGGGCCTTTGAGGGAATACCCTCACCTGGCCGAATTCTCTGTTCCTTCTTTTGGAAAATTAAAAAAAAAAAAAAGAGAGAGGGGAGGATTTCCAGCCCCCCGCTCCCTCCCCTTTTAGTCGCCTTCTACGACACGCAGGGAATACGTGGGAAGTATTCTTTCTCCCCTATCCCCAGGGATAAACATACATATATATATATATATATATATCTTTTTTCTTTCATACTATTCGCCATTTCCCGCATTAGCGAGGTAGCGTTGAGAACAGAGGACTGGGCCCTTGAGGGAATATCCTCACCTGGGCCCCTTCTCTGTTCCCTCTTTTGGAAAATTAAAAAAAAAAAAAAGTGAGAGGGGAGGATTTCCAGCCCCCCGCTCCCTCCCCTTTTAGTCGCCTTCTACGACACGCAGGGAATACGTGGGAAGTATTCTTTCTCCCCTATCCCCAGGGATATATATATATATATATATATATATATATATATATATATATATATATATATATATATATATATATATTTTTTTTTTTTTTTTTTTTCATACTATTCGCCATTTCCCGCGATAGCGAGGTAGCGTTAAGAAAAGAGGACTGCACCTTTGAGGGAATATCCTCACCTAGCCCTCTTCTCTGTTCCTTCTTTTGGAAAATTAAAAAAAAAAAACGAGAGGGGAGGATTTCCAGCCCCCCGCTCCCTTCCCTTTTAGTCGCCTTCTACGACACGCAGGGAATACGTGGGAAGTATTCTTTCTCCCCTATCCCCAGGGAAATATATATACATATATATATATATATATATATATATATATATATATATATATATATATATATATATATATATACATATATATATATATTTTTTTTTTTTTTTTTTTTTATACTTTGTCGCTGTCTCCCGCGTTTGCGAGGTAGCGCAAGGAAACAGACGAAAGAAATGGCCCAACCCCGCCCATACACATGTACATACACACGTCCACACACGCAAATATACATACCTACCCAGCTTTCCATGGTTTACCCCGGACGCTTCACATGCCTTGATTCAATCCACTGACAGCACGTCAACCCCTGTATACCACATCGCTCCAATTCACTCTATTCCTTGCCCTCCTTTCACCCTCCTGCATGTTCAGGCCCCGATCACACAAAATCCTTTTCACTCCATCTTTCCACCTCCAATTTGTTCTCCCTCTTCTCCTCGTTCCCTCCACCTCCGACACATATATCCTCTTGGTCAATCTTTCCTCACTCATTCTCTCCATGTGCCCAAACCATTTCAAAACACCCTCTTCTGCTCTCTCAACCACGCTCTTTTTATTTCCACACATCTCTCTTACCCTTACGTTACTTACTCGATCAAACCACCTCACACCACACATTGTCCTCAAACATCTCATTTCCAGCACATCCATCCTCCTGCGCACAACTCTATCCATAGCCCACGCCTCGCAGCCATACAACATTGTTGGAACCACTATTCCTTCAAACATACCCATTTTTGCTTTCCGGGATAATGTTCTCGACTTCCACACATTTTTCAAGGCTCCCAAAATTTTCGCCCCCTCCCCCACCCTATGATCCACTTCCGCTTCCATGGTTCCATCCGCTGACAGGTCCACTCCCAGATATCTAAAACACTTCACTTCCTCCAGTTTTTCTCCATTCAAACTCACCTCCCAATTGACTTGACCCTCAACCCTACTGTACCTCATAACCTTGCTCTTATTCACATTTACTCTTAACTTTCTTCTTCCACACACTTTACCAAACTCCGTCACCAGCTTCTGCAGTTTCTCCCATGAATCCGCCACCAGCGCTGTATCATCAGTGAACAACAACTGACTCACTTCCCAAGCTCTCTCATCCCCAACAGACTTCATACTTGCCCCTCTTTCCAAAACTCTTGCATTTACCTCCCTAACAACCCCATCCATAAACAAATTAAACAACCATGGAGACATCACACACCCCTGCCGCAAACCTCCATTCACTGAGAACCAATCACTTTCCTCTCTTCCTACACGTACACGTATATATATATATATATATATATATATATATATATATATATATATATATATATATATATATACATTTTTTTTTTTTTTTTTTTTTTTATACTTTGTCGCTGTCTCCCGCGTTTGCGAGGTAGCGCAAGGAAACAGACGAAAGAAATGGCCCAACCCCCCCCCATACACATGTACATACACACGTCCACACACGCAAATATACATACCTACACAGCTTTCCATGGTTTACCCCAGACGCTTCACATGCCTTGATTCAATCCACTGACAGCACGTCAACCCCTGTATACCACATCGCTCCAATTCACTCTATTCCTTGCCCTCCTTTCACCCTCCTGCATGTTCAGGCCCCGATCACACAAAATCCTTTTCACTCCATCTTTCCACCTCCAATTTGGTCTCCCTCTTCTCCTCGTTCCCTCCACCTCCGACACATATATCCTCTTGGTCAATCTTTCCTCACTCATTCTCTCCATGTGCCCAAACCATTTCAAAACACCCTCTTCTGCTCTCTCAACCACGCTCTTTTTATTTCCACACATCTCTCTTACCCTTACGTTACTTACTCGATCAAACCACCTCACACCACACATTGTCCTCAAACATCTCATTTCCAGCACATCCATCCTCCTGCGCACAACTCTATCCATAGCCCACGCCTCGCAACCATACAACATTGTTGGAACTACTATTCCTTCAAACATACCCATTTTTGCTTTCCGGGATAATGTTCTCGACTTCCACACATTTTTCAAGGCTCCCACAATTTTCGCCCCCTCCCCCACCCTATGATCCACTTCCGCTTCCATGGTTCCATCCGCTGACAGATCCACTCCCAGATATCTAAAACACTTCACTTCCTCCAGTTTTTCTCCATTCAAACTCACCTCCCAATTGACTTGACCCTCAACCCTACTGTACCTAATAACCTTGCTCTTATTCACATTTACTCTTAACTTTCTTCTTCCACACACTTTACCAAACTCCGTCACCAGCTTCTGCAGTTTCTCACATGAATCCGCCACCAGCGCTGTATCATCAGCGAACAACAACTGACTCACTTCCCAAGCTCTCTCATCCCCAACAGACTTCATACTTGCCCCTCTTTCCAAAACTCTTGCATTTACCTCCCTAACAACCCCATCCATAAACAAATTAAACAACCATGGAGACATCACACACCCCTGCCGCAAACCTACATTCACTGAGAACCAATCACTTTCCTCTCTTCCTACACGTACACATGCCTTACATCCTCGATAAAAACTTTTCACTGCTTCTAACAACTTGCCTCCCACACCATATATTCTTAATACCTTCCACAGAGCATCTCTATCAACTCTATCATATGCCTTCTCCAGATCCATAAATATACACACATATACATATACATATACATATACACACATAAATATATGTGTGGATCAGGTGTTTGCTTTGAAGAATGTATGTGAGAAATACTTAGAAAAGCAAATGGATTTGTATGTAGCATTTATGGATCTGGAGAAGGCATATGATAGAGTTGATAGAGATGCTCTGTGGAAGGTATTAAGAATATATGGTGTGGGAGGCAAGTTGTTAGAAGCAGTGAAAAGTTTTTATCGAGGATGTAAGGCATGTGTACGTGTAGGAAGAGAGGAAAGTGATTGGTTCTCAGTGAATGTAGGTTTGTGGCAGGGGTGTGTGATGTCTCCATGGTTGTTTAATTTGTTTATGGATGGGGTTGTTAGGGAGGTAAATGCAAGAGTCCTGGAAAGAGGGGTAAGTATGAAGTCTGTTGGGGATGAGAGAGCTTGGGAAGTGAGTCAGTTGTTGTTCGCTGATGATACAGCGCTGGTGGCTGATACATGTGAGAAACTGCAGAAGCTGGTGACTGAGTTTGGTAAAGTGTGTGGAAGAAGAAAGTTAAGAGTGAATGTGAATAAGAGCAAGGTTATTAGGTACAGTAGGGTTGAGGGTCAAGTCAATTGGGAGGTGAGTTTGAATGGAGAAAAACTGGAGGAAGTGAAGTGTTTTAGATATCTGGGAGTGGATCTGTCAGCGGATGGAACCATGGAAGCGGAAGTGGATCATAGGGTTGGGGAGGGGGCGAAAATTTTGGGAGCCTTGAAAAATGTGTGGAAGTCAAGAACATTATCTCGGAAAGCAAAAATGGGTATGTTTGAAGGAATAGTGGTTCCAACAATGTTGTATGGTTGCGAGGCGTGGGCTGTGGAAGGAGTTGTGCGCAGGAGGATGGATGTGCTGGAAATGAGATGTTTGAGGACAATGTGTGGTGTGAGGTGGTTTGATCGAGTAAGTAACGTAAGGGTAAGAGAGATGTGTGGAAATAAAAAGAGCGTGGTTGAGAGAGCAGAAGAGGGTGTTTTGAAATGGTTTGGGCACATGGAGAGAATGAGTGAGGAAAGATTGACCAAGAGGATATATGTGTCGGAGGTGGAGGGAACGAGGAGAAGAGTGAGACCAAATTGGAGGTGGAAAGATGGAGTGAAAAAGATTTTGTGTGATCGGGGCCTGAACATGCAGGAGGGTGAAAGGAGGGCAAGGAATAGAGTGAATTGGAGCGATGTGGTATACAGGGGTTGACGTGCTGTCAGTGGATTGAATCAAGGCATGTGAAGCGTCTGGGGTAAACCATGGAAAGCTGTGTAGGTATGTATATTTGCGTGTGTGGACGTGTGTATGTACATGTGTATGGGGAGGGGGGGGGGGTTGGGCCATTTCTTTCGTCTGTTTCCTTGCGCTACCTCGCAAACGCGGGAGACAGCGACAAAGTATAAAAAAAAAAAAAAAAAAATATATATATATATATATTTATTTTTAAGGTAGCTAAATTCCAATATCTTTCCCTCATTTTTTTTGTTAATCAGTCTGATTTTTTTAAGTGTTTTTCTAACCACACTGCTTCTGGCACCAGTATGACTCAGATTCAGCTTGTTTTACAATATCTAGAATGGTTTCCTTTTGAATACAATAAAACACACCAATATGTTATCCCATCAGTAGCCCTCACAAGTCAAGTAAAGAAATTTCTTTCAATATATACAAGGAATTTACAAGATTTTATTACATAACCCCAGGACTTTATTGAGTTCCTGCAGCTTCAAGGCTGTGCTACAATCAGTAGCAGGTAAAGGATGGACTCCTTTGGAACAAGAAGTTCTTCAACAAGATTGTTCTCTTTTTGTCCACTAATGATGATGCAACATCGCTGAAGGTGACTTTTTGCTCCAGGTGTAACCACAAACAGACAGAGTCCAGCAACAACTGGAATTTACATATCAATATTCATACAGCCATCCCCTGTATAATGACAACTCACAAAGTGAAATTTCACATTTGCAACAGATTAGGATAAGGAACAAAATTTGTATGATGTTCTGTGTCCCCTTGTACTAGTTGTGAGAGATTAGAAAAAATACAGTTGTATACTTTTTTATTTTTCAATGTCTGAAACATTTTTCCCAGTAACGCTTTTCATGCTATAAACATCAGTTTTACCCATATTAATCGAGAATTTACTTTCTTACATTCTATCACATACTCCCACAACTCCTGTTTCAGGAGTATTGCTACTCCTTCCCTTGCTCTTGTCTTCTCACTAACCCCTGACTTTACTCCCAAGACATTCCCAAACCACTCTTCGCCTTTACCCTTGAGCTTCGTTTCACTCAGAGCCAAAACATCCAGGTTCCTTTCCTCAAATATACTGCCTATCTCAACACACTTATACCTCTATAATTTGAGCACTCACTCTTATCCCCTTTGCCTTTGTACAATGGCACTATGCAAGCATTCCGCCAATCCTCAGGCACTTCGCCATGAGTCATACATACATGAAATAACCTTACCAACCAGTCAACAATACAGTCACCCCCTTCTTTAATGAATGCCACTGCAGTACCATCCAAACCTGCTGCCTTGCCAGCTTTCATCTTCCGCAAAGCTTTTACTACCTCTTCTCTGTTTACCAAATCATTTTCCCTAACCCTCTCACTTTGCACACCACCTCAACCAAAACACCTTATATCTGCCACTCTGTCATCAAACACATTCAACAAACCTTCAAAATACTCACTCCATCTCATTCTCACATCACCATTACTTGTTATCACCTCCCTATTAGCGCCTTTCATTGAAGTTCCCATTTGCTCCCTTGTCTTACGCACTTTATTTACCTTCTTCCAAAACAGCTTTTTATTCTCCCTAAAATTTAATGATACTCTCTCACCCCAACTCTCATTTGCCCTCTTTTTCACCTCTTGCACCTTTCTCTTGACCTGCTGCCCCTTTCTTTTATACATCTCCCAGTCATTTGCATTTTTTCCTTGCAAAAATCGTCCAAATGCCTCTCTCTTCTCTTTCACTAATAATCTTACTTCTTCATCCCACCACTTACTACC